>NC_092708.1:114397942-114760705 GCF_047496885.1 Scyliorhinus torazame
ACAGAGGGTGGTGGTTGATGGGAAATGTTCAGAATGGAGTTCAGTTACAAGTGGCATACCACAAGGATCTGTTCTGGGGCTGTTGCTGTTTGTCATTTTTATAAATGACCTAGAGGAGGGCGCAGAAGGGTGGGTGAGTAAATTTGCAGACGATACTAAAGTCGGTGGTGTTGTCGACAGTGCAGAAGGATGTTGCAGGTTACAGAGGGACATAGATAAGCTGCAGAGCTGGGCTGAGAGGTGGCAAATGGAGTTTAATGTAGAGAAGTGTGAGGTGATTTACTTTGGAAGGAATAACAGGAATGCGGAATATTTGGCTAATGGTAAAGTTCTTGGAAGTGTGGATGAGCAGAGGAATCTCGGTGTCCATGTACATAGATCCCTGAAAGTTGCCACCCAGGTTGATAGGGTTGTGAAGAAGGCCTATGAAGTGTTGGCCTTTATTGGTAGAGGGATTGAGTTCCGGAGTCATGAGGTCATGTTGCAGCTGTACAAAACTCTGGTACGGCCGCATTTGGAGTATTGCGTACAGTTCTGGTCACCTCATTATAGGAAGGACGTGGAAGCTTTGGAGTGGGTGCAGAGGAGATTTATCAGGATGTTGCCTGGTATGGAGGGAAAATCTTATGAGGAAAGGCTGATGGACTTGAGGTTGTTTTCGTTAGAAAGAAGGTTAAGAGGAGACTTAATAGAGGCATACAAAATGATCAGGGGGTTAGATAGGGTGGACAGTGAGAGCCTTCTCCCGCGGATGGAAATGGCTAGCACGAGGGGACATAGCCTTAAATTGAGGGGTAACAGATATAGGACAGAGGTCAGAGGTAGGTTCTTTACGCAAAGAGTGGTGAGGCCGTGGAATGCCCTACCTGCAACAGTAGTGAACTGGCCAACATTGAGGGCATTTAAAAGTTTATTGGATAAGCATATGGATGATAATGGCATAGTGTAGGTTAGATGGCTTTTGTTTTTTGACTTCCCATGTCGGTGCAGCATCGTGGGCCGAAGGGCCTGTACTGCGCTGTATCGTTCTATATTCTATGTTCTATATTGTGTGTTTTCCAGCCTTTTCCTCTTGAGTTGGTGTCATAGGCCTGAATTTTCCAATGGCAGGGTCTCACTTCCCACTATCCGAAGAATCCCTGCCAAATACGAGTACGCCACAGCCATTTCTCGCTCAAATGAGCATTAAGTGGCTGCAGGTGGGACCTCTGCCCCTCACTCCAGAGAATGTCCCACCTTAGAGATCTGCTGGCCAATCTGATCGATTTATCCAACTGATCAATTTTCAACAATGGTAAGTTAAATTACTTTGCAGTTTAGCATGCACTCCATTATATTTGTTTTCAATTGCTGTCCTTGGTTCCAAAGGGGCCATGGATTGATTCTTCACATGATGGCCTTCAAAGTTTCTGTCAGCCAATACTGTATTCTTGTGTTATGAAAATGCCTCATTTCAGAATTCACATGTTTTAGGAATGCAAAGTTTAAGCTGGGGATGTAAAATAAATGAGAAAAAAACCTGAGTTTGAGAGGCTGGCAAAGAAACTTAAAGTAGTTACCATTCATAGATTGGTTCAGGTGTACTTTCAAGGTCAGAGTTCAAAGGGAGAGAACCACAAAGTGGCAGGTGGGCCTGTTTAGCTGGGGAACAGAAAGTCTAAGGCAAAGTTCTCTGTCTTTCGCTAGAACTGTGAATTATTCATTTAATTCCCTCGATCAAAGGTTGAAGAGCACCAGGTGAACAAAGGAAGTTATTTTAGTGTCCATATTCCTTGGAGGTGGTGGTGGCATTAGATGCGGAGAAGGTGCTTGACAGAGTGGAGTGGGGTTATTTGTTTCCGGTGCTGGAGAAGTTTGTGGCATGGGTGAAATCATTATACAAGGACCCAACAGCATGTGTGTGGACAAATGATATGAATTCGGGGTACTTTCCACTATTTTGGGGAACGAGGCAGTGATGCTCCATGTCCCCTCTTTGGTTCGCACTGGCGATTGAACCCTTGGCCATTGCGCTGAGGGGCTCAGACTTATGGAAGGGGATAGTGAGGGCATTAGAGAATAGGGCGTGTTTGTATGCGATGACTTGCTGCTGTACACCCCGGACTTGAGCTCGTCGGTGAGGGACATCATGGGGTTGCGAAGGAAATTTGGGGCATTTTCGGGATATAAATTAAATTTAGGGAAGAGCGAATATTTTGTGGTGTCTTCTCCAGGTGCAGGGGCAGGAGTGGGAGGGTTGCTGTTCTGGGTCGCGACAACTCATTTTCGGTATTTGGGGGTGCAGATAGCTCGGGACCAGGTGTGACTTCGTAAGGTTAATTTCACGAGCATGGTGGGGATGGTGAATTAGGACTTGGTGGGATGGGATAGTCTCCCCTTGTCTCTGGCAGACCGGGTGCAGGCAGGAAGAAAGTTAATTCTGCCAAGGTTCTTATTTCTGTTCCAGTGTCTGCCGATCTTTTTGCCAAAGTCATTCTTTTGAGGGTTGGTCAGGCTGGTCTTGCCATTTATGTGGGCAGGGAAGGTAGCCAGGGAAAGCGGTGCTCCAAAGGAAGCAGCAGTTGTGGGATTTGGCCCTTCCTAACTTGGTACACTATTACTGGACGGTGAATGCGGAGAAAGTGTGAGGCTGGAGTAGAGAGGTGGAGGCTTTGTGGATGCGGATGGAGGCGGGCTCTTGTAAAGGGTCAGGATTGCGGACACTGGCAACGGCGCCACTAACGTTCACTCCGGGGAAGTACGCGGGTAGTCCTGTGGTGGTTGATTTGGGGGCAATTCCAAAAGCATTTCAAGTTGAGGGCAGGTTCAAGGGTGATGCTGATCGGAGGGAATCATGGGTTTGACCAGGGAGGATGGGTGCGAGGTTCTAGGGATGGGGGGAAAAAGGAAGTGGTGAAAGAGATAAAGGATCTGTTTTTGGAGGGGTGGTTCACAAGCTTGGAGTTGTTGAGGGTGACATATGGGCTCCAGCGTGAGGAGGGCTTCAGGTATATGCAGGTCGGAATTTCGCAAGAAAGGTCTTCCCAAGATTTCCAGTGGCACCATCCTCTTCTTGGCTGGAGGAAGTGCTATTGGTGGGGGGTGAAGAGTGGGGTCCTTTCGTCGATCTATGGTACTATCATGGAGGAGAACAAGGAGTCTATGGATGGGATTAAGGCCAAGTGGGAGGAAGAGTTGGGGATGGTTGTGGAGGAAGGATTATGATGAGTAGTGCTGCAAAGGGCCGAGTGGCCTAATTCTGCTCCTATGTCTTATGGAAGGGTCAATGCCTCAACCTCGTGCGTAAGGCTGGGGTTGATTCAATTATAAGTGGTGTACAGGGCGTACTTAACCAAACCAAGAATGAGCCAGCTGTTTGAGGGGGTGGAGGGTAGCTATGAGTGGTGTGGGTGGTGCCCAGCCAATCATGTCCATATGATCTGGTCCTACCTGAAGTTGGAGACATTCTGGGGGTCTTTTTTCAGCACCATGTCAGAGGTTCTACACATGGATTTAGAGCCCAGACCCGTGGAAGGTATATTCGGGGTGTCAGACCGCCAGAGTTGCAGATTGGTGCGGGGCAGATGTTTGAGCCTTCGCTTCGTTGATCACTGGCAGGCGGATCCTGTTGGGGTGGAGGTCAGCTTCTCCCCCCAGTGCGTCGGCATGGCTGGGGGAATCTATGTATTCCTGTATTTGGAGAAGGTGAAATTTGCTCTGAGAGGGGCAGATGAGGGGTTCCACCAGAGATGGGATTTGTTTGTCTTACATTTTGGGGATCTGGTTGCCATAAAGGGGTAGAGGGACATTCGTGGGGCGGGGGTGACGTTGGGTTCAATTGCTGTAAAAATGTTGAAAATTAGAATTAAAATATTTTTCATAAAATAAGTGGGCATCACGGTAGCACAGTGGTTAGCACAGTTGCCTCACAACTCCAGGATCCCAGGTTCGATTCCCGGCTTAGGTCATTGTCTGTGTGGAGTCTGCATGTTCTCCCCGTGTCTGCATGGGTTTCCTCAGGGTGTTCCGGTTTTCTCCCAGTACAAAGATGTGCAAGTTAGGTGGACTGACCATGATAAATTGCCCTCAGTGTCCATAATTACTGGGATTACTGGGATGGGGTAGAGGCGTGGGCTTAAGTAGGGTGCTCATTCTAAGTGTCGGTGCAGACTCGATGGGCCAAATTGCCTCCTTCTGCACTGTAAATTCTGTATCCATATTCTTTTCAGATCAAAGGACATGTTTTAGAACTGTGGGTGTTTGGTTTAAATCTCCATCTGGGATATCAAATGGGTACCATGTTGCCACTGGGATTGGTTACAGAGGAGGTAGATACACTTTTGTTTTGCATTTATTGGTGTTTTCTCACAAAAACAGTAAGCGTGGAAAACTGTGAGAAGCCATTTGTATATGTCCTAGCAGCCAGTATAAGGAGCATTGAGACCATTAGAAACTAATACCAGAGTTGGAATCATGAAGCAGAAATTGAAATTGGGACCCATTCTCGGACTGAACCATATAAATGTTTTTTATAAATTCTATGATAATTCTATGAAATTCATGACAAATTAAAATGGTCAGATCTGCCTGGTAAAGCTCCTGTAAGAGATCAGCAGTGGAAACCTTGTAGAGAGCACTTTGGAAGTCTACGTGGCACAATTGGAAATTGAAGAGAATCTAAGTGAATTCCTGAGAGCTGTGGTGGCACACCTTGGTTTGATCCCAGGGGAGATTAAAGAACCTGGAAAGTATAGAGGAACACTAGGGTGGAATTAAAACAGAACAGGATGTGGTCTGTTGAGATTTTTGAGTTTAAAATCTAAGGATTTACAAAGTATATATATATATATTAAGATATTTGCTTTGTTTCAATTCTTGTACAGCAAAAAAATTGTTTAAAATGTGAAACCTTGTGGCATAGTTCTTTCAGGTAATGACTGGAAGTTTGAATTTTGTTTCTAAATGTTAATGGTCTCCTCAAGATTATAACAAGTGGCACATGATTGCCTTAGGGGTGCACAGTGGTTAGCACTGTAGCTTCACAGTGCCAGGGACCTGGGTTTGATTCCCGCTTTGGGTCACTGTCTGCGAAGACTGCACGTTCTCCCTGTGACTGCGTGGTTTTCCTTCGGGTGCTCCGGTTTCCTCCCATAAGTCCTGAAAGACGTGCTTGTTAGGTGAATTGGACATTCTGAATTCTGCTTCTGTGTACCCAAACAGGCGCGGAGTGTGGAGACTAGGGGGGTTTCACAGTAACTTCATTGCAGTGTTAAACCTACTTGTGACACTAAAAATATTATTATTAAAATAAAGGCATTACATTTGTCATGGGCCAGGGTTTAGGAAACTCCAAAATATATCATGGAGTTCACCTGATCTACAGCTACTTATTGAATTTGGTTACGATTAGCACAGGGGCCTGCCTTTCAGGAGTTATTCAACAGAGGCTTGAAGCACTTTTAATCAAAAATAAAGTTTACTCTACGAATTTAGTTAACATTTTAATAAACACACATAGTAAACACTTTTATCAATTACAAACATAAATACCCCACACAGCTACAGTACTCTATGTATAACCCTTAATAAATTCCCCCCTTCAGCTGTTCCAATTTAATAACAAGATCCCATAAACCAGAAAACCCTTTTCAAAGGTGTGGCCCAGCACACAAGACCTGGTTTGGATGCTCTTGTGTCCTTTCCTAAACAGCAGATTTGGATTTCTTCCAGAAAACAATTATTTATTTTCAAGTTATCAAGTAGTCTGGAAACAGCTTTTAAAATGCAGATAGAGAAACACTTCTTTTTCAACCTGTGCTGTACAAACCAGTTCAAACTCAAAGCGAAAGTAAAATTCGGAACTACAGCCCAGCTCCCAACTCAAAAACAAAAGTAAAAACCCAGAGCCACAGCACAGCTCCACCCACACAATGACATCACTGAAGTCATGTGATAAGACAAAAACATTTCTTAAAGGGACACTCCCATGACAGTAAAGCTATATGGAAAGTAAAACTACTTGAAAAGTCGGTTACTAAGATCAGTTAAGAAGATGTACATTCTTGAGTGAAAGCCTTTCTGATTAATGTAAGTATTGACTTTGTGTAGGGAAGAGACAGGGCCAAAATAGTAGCCATCTTGAAACGTGGACCGTAGGTTTTAAAATTACAGCCTTCTTCCCCCTACAAGTTACTGTTATTTAATGGTTCCAGATAGGCAAGCAGTGGGAAGTTCACAAATGCTTTGTGCTAATAAACCACGTGGCTTTGGTTGGTTAACTTACAGAAGTGCGTCAGTGCATATTTGGAGGTACACAAACTTGAAATTGTTAATTTGCATGTAAATTGTTTTAATTTAAATAAGTGGAGTGCAACCCTTCTCGAGCAATATTCAGGCAGTTAAAAATTGTAAGCACTCCCGCCCTGTGCTGGTTCTGACTTAGGATTCAAAACACACTTTTATAAAAAGTGAACCCAAACAAAGCAATCTTTTGTGAATTTCCTATTAAAGACCTTTCTTCAGCAACTCTTAAATATTCAAAATCGTTAATACTGTTAATTTCCTGAACCCTGTTTGAGCGAGAGAAATCATCAGAGCAGTTTTAAAACAGATGAACTCTGTTATTGCTTTCAGCTGGTTTTCCACTGTTCATATCTAGGTTTGGGCTGTGTATGGTACAGTTTGGTCTGTGAGTCTTGTACAGAAGAAAGCATTGCACTGATTTAAAAAAAATCTTTTTTTGCACAAATTTGTGTGAATGATGTTAGTAGTGGAATGGAACAATTTGCATTAGCATGTGGTGTTATATTGAAGGTTAAGTGCGGTATAAGGTTTCCCCCATTTGTACCAACAAATTCATAGTTTTAGCCACTCAAGTTTTTTTCTACTTTCCACAGCAATAATTTGGATTGCCTCTACGATTTGAACTGAAATATGGGAATTCTTGTGTTATGGACCTGTACCTGTCATGAGCAGTGGTATGACTTTCTAAATGTGTTGCTTGATGGATGATTACATGCAGAAGAAAGAGGTAGCTTCAACCCAAGAGGCCGAATTGCATTTATAGTCAGGTCTCAGAGATGCTATAACACTACCCAGTTTCTCTTTTGAAAACAAATTAAGGTAATTTTGACTTTGGTGAGGGTGTAAAACAGGCAAGATCAGACTGGCTGCTCCTTATACTTGGCCCAAATTTCTCTCTATTCAATGAACAATAAATTGGGCAAAGTTTACAATGGGTGCCTTATTCCATATCAACCGATTTAGGCCATTGTCCAATAATCCCGTACACATTTCACGTTAAACTGTACTATGTGGCTGCAAGAAGCTGGAGAGCTTTGGGGTGCGGTGTTCAGGACGTTATCCAAGATAGTGGGAGCTGAGGTCAGGCTAGACCCTATGGTGGCAATCTTTGGGGTTTCGGAGGAGCCGGGCGGCTGGAGGGGAAGGCGGACTTCGCCTCTGATTGCCCGGGCGATGGATCCTTTTTAATTGGAGTCGGAGACGGTTGGGGGACTTTTACGAATTTCTCCGGCTGGAGAAGATTAAGTTCGAGTTGAGGGGGTCAAAAGAGGGTTTTGAAGTGTGGTGGAGGCTGTTCATCGCGGGGGAGGCGGGAAGGGGAGGGATTAAAGGGGAAAAACTGTACAAACTGTTGACTATGTTTTGATGCACTGTGTATTCTGTTGATGTTGTGTGTGTTTGGAATATAATATATATTTTTTTAAACTGCACAATGTGGGGGGAAGACATACTTCATCTATTTAGTTTTGATGAGTCTTGATGAGGCCCTTCTTTCTGCCAAGTAACTCTTTCTTGCAAGTAAATTGAAACATTCTGTTCACAATGCAAAAGCATACATCACTGAACGGTCAGATAGTTACTAGTGTTATGTAAATTTCTTGCATAGAAGTGATTAATCTTGAATCAGGAATGTGAATATGATTCTCTTGCCTGATGATTGCAGCAGCAATAACAAATTCCAGAAAATTTAGTACAACACAAGCAATTTCCATAGCATAGGTATTTAAATGCATGAGTTTATTTACACTATACAAGACAGAGTTACATACTTTTTGCCTTCAATATAGGAAAGAGGACATTTGTTCCTGCCAGAATATAAAGCAAATAATCTCTAGCACAGAGACCAGATTTTAGCTTTTGGAAATAAAAAACAGCTTGTATGTTCTTGTTTGAATGAGAAAAATGAGGTGATAACAACATGATAGAATTTATATGCAAATGATTCAATATTGTCACTGTGTACCTAATATCACAGAAAGGAACATTATAGCATGCTAATATAATTCAAGACTGTTAACAACATGAATGATGCAAATTATGTGTATAGTTTCTTTGTATCCAACCAACTTCCCAGTTATTGAAAACTGGAAATGCTTATATTCCAGATCAACAATTATAAACTAAGTTACAACTTTGAAAAACATATTAGTTTGAAAATGATGTATAGGATACAGGGTACATATATTTCAGCTTTCCTAAAAGGTTAATAATCATGATTAATTAATCTTGAAACTTTTAAATTACGTATTTGTAAGTATAACTGGTCAGTAAAATGTGTGCAGAACATTTGTTTTTTGCTAATTTGTGCATTATCACATTACACACATTGTACACATAGACACACACACACATATATATGTATATATAATATATTTATATATATATATATATATATATATATATATGTGTACACACACACATAGATATTTAAATATATCCCTTCTATATTGAATTTCATTTGAATAGTCTCAGTGGAGAAATCACTCAAGGAATTTATTTAGCCAGATTCACCAGGGGAGATAAATTAACATGCACTCAATTGACAGGGCACTAATTGCTGAAATTCCTTGGGTTAATGACTATATCTCTGCTGATATTAATTCAGGTCTTTCACACTGTTGGCCTCAATAATTCCTCCAAGTTGGCTTCCTTGACATTATTAGCTTTCATTGTTCAAATATGTCAAGACAAAACAAAGTAAGAAGTTTTCGAAGAATGACTGCTCTAAATTGAACAGAAATGTTCTAATTTCCTTAATCTCATGTGGTCCCATATTACCTGTGTAATGGATTACTACTTATTTTTCATGGTTAAAATTGACCACATTACATTCATAATAGAAAATGTGTGTGAACCCTGTGTGCATGTGCACATGTATGATTGGAGAGAGAGTGAAAGTGTGCAGATTGGGGAGTGGCTTTTATGTGCTAAGGGATAAATAAGCAGTGAGTTTCTGGAAGAGTGTGTGTTTGGGGAAGGGTACATGTGTGTGGTAGGATGAGGGGCAAATCTGAAAATTGGGACCTTTCAGCATATTCATCAATTGAGCAAACAAACATTCCTATAATGTTTTATCAGTTAAATAATAAACGTTGTTAATTCCACTTAAAGGTTGTGGGAGCTTTTTAGAAGTGGGTTATTAGGGCAACCATTATAGACACGTCTCTCAACGAATTGGAGGCATTTCATAAGTGTTGGAGGTTAGATCTGATTCAACCAAATCTGGATGAATCATGGAAAGTTACGATGCATTCTTTGTTTGTATATTGCAAACTTTAGAAACATCTTATGATTCGCTATTATTCACAAAGAATGCTGCTGTGACTTCAGTGGACTTTGAATATTTTGTAGTTTTGCAATGTAGGGATGATTATTGAAAATAAAATTACGTATACTATCATAAAGCCCAAAAATAAGATTTATCTTGTGATTTGCAAATTGTCTTCCCCTAAAAAGGCATAGTGAGAAAATATTTAATTACGGAAAGCAAATGTATTTGGTGAAGTGGAAGGAATCTACCAAATGACTGAGGCTAAATAACCCTCTAAACCTCACTTCTATGGCGAGGTAACTTATATGTTATATTTGCATTCATTTTAATTCTGTTTAAATTTCTGCAAATAATACACGTAAGGATATCTAGGATGGAAGAAAGACACATGAATTATAGTACATTAAAATAGAATCTTAAACATGATGTGTTGAAAAGAGTCAAGATTGTCTACCAAAATGTAGAGGTAAGAGACATTTTGATACTTAATAAGAAAGACAAAAGAGTTGAAATGTAACAAATCCTTGTTTGATGTTCAATGTTTTTTCTCTAATAATCTAGTGATGCACTTAATTTTATTTTTTAACATGAGTTATTGTAACTGATATTTAAAAGAGGAAATTGGTGGTGAAAATTGCTGCTTTAAGTGAGAATAGTGCGGTGACATACTTTTTATGGAAATTGAAATTATGTAGTTTTTTCACTTCCAGATGAATCATCAGACACCTCATCTGAGCTTTTACTTTCATCACTGTCTTCATTACTGCTATCCTCGCTCTCATCTTCATCACTACTGTCACTCTCAGTACTATCTTCTTCATCATTTTGATCAGTTGATGCAGCTTCATCTAAAAGCAAATTGTTAATTCAGATAGAGTAAGTCAAATGTACACTGATTGGAAACTCACTTTTTTGAATACATTTGCAAAGCTGGGGGCAAAAAGAAAAGTGGACATCACAACACACCCAAAGAATCATATTTAACATGAGAAAGAAGTTGAAACCAAATACTTCTGGAGGCTTGTTAAACAGCTGATTGCCACTTAAAATGCCTCGTAGCATTCAAAGAATGACATTTTGGTTGCTAGCACTTCAACTAATGTCCATTCTTAACAGTGACCAGCTATTTGTGAGCAAACATGAGGTAAATGTTGATTTAAAAAGTTATTTAAAAGGATACCACCATTTCCTGATCACTGTTGCTGTAGTGGTAAAGAGGATCTCTGAAACACATTGGGAAACTTTATGGGATACTTTGTGCCATAATGACAAATGAGCTGAACCCAATGGGAAGGTACAGACATCCAATGCCTGTTGCATTGAAGGCCACAATAGCACTGAATTCCTACACCTCTGGATCATTCCACGGATCTTCTGGAGATATCTGTGGCAGCTCCCACTCTGCAAATGATCACTGCATCAAGGTGGTTCACCAATGCCATAATCAAGAGGGTCAGCCACTACATATCATTTTGTGCCAATCTCGACGGTGAGGTTGGGAGGGCTGTAGGATTCGGAGCCATTGCCAGATTCCCCTAGGTGCAGGGTGTCATCAACTGCACATATATGGCCATCAAGGCTCTCACAAACTAGCACCCGCCATCATAAGGAATGGGATGAAGGGCTTACACTTGCTTAATGCACAACTGGTGTATAGCCATCCCAAATAGATCTTTCAGATCTGTGCAAGGTTCTCAGGAAGCTGTCATGATGTTTTTATTCTAAAGTATTCCCGGGTACCTGATCTTTTCAGGCCTCCCGTGCACCTTCAAGGATGAATATTGGGTGATCAGGGCTATGAAGAATCAGGATAGATATACAGAGAAGGGGTATACCATCTGATATGGTACAATTTGAGTGACTACTGAACAGGCTACAGACTCCTTAAGGTGTGGCACGTGATTCTCCCAAATGAAGACAAAGTGCTCCTGCCAAAGAGAAAAACAGAGTGATTCCCGCTGGCGCATGGAGCGAGGCTCACTGCCATGAAATGGCACTTAGAACTTTTTGTTTTACCAAGATCGGGGTTTTCGTGCCATTCAATGGCACACAGAAAATCAGGGTTTTCACTGGACTGGAGAGAAGCACCTGGATGCTCTCAAGAACAAAGAGACAGCCTCTTTAAAAAAGCTACAGTCTTAGCCTTCGCCTCGCTGATTGCCCGAAGGCGAATTCTGTTGGGGTGGAGGTCGGCTTCTTCGCCCTGTGCCTCGGCGGGGCGGGGTGGGTCCTGTTGGAGTTCCTAACACTCGAGAAAGTAAAGTTTGAGTTGAGGGGGAGGATGGAAAGGTTCTACAACTCATGGGCCTTGTTCTTCATGCACTTTCACGAATTGGATGACATCGAACATTAGGTGGGGGGGGGGGGGGAAGGGTTGGGGATGTAGAAATTAATGATGATTCTTTTTCAGTGGTGTTTTGTATTCAAAATGTTGGGAGCTGTTTGAGGGTGGGTGGGGTGAGGGGATTGCTGGGTAGGGGGTTGCCATTGTATTTGTTGTTATTGTTAATTATTTGTTGTTGTAAATATGATAAAAATGTGAAAAAGGAGAATAAAAATATTTATTTTCAAAAAGCACGATAGCATTGTGGATAGCACAATTGCTTCACAGCTCCAGGGTCCCAGGTTCGATTCCCGGCTTGGGTCACTGTCTGTGTGAAGTCTGCACATTCTCCCCGTGTGTGCATGGGTTTCTTCCGGGTGCTCCAGTTTCCTCCCTCAGTCCAATGATTTGCGGGTTAGGTGGATTGGCCATGATAAATTGCCCATAGTGTCCAAAGTTGCATTTAGTGTTGAGTGGGGTTACTGGGTTATGGGGATAGGGTGGAGGTGTGGATCTTGGGTAGGGTGCTCTTTCCAAGAGCCGGTGCAGACTCGATGGGCCGAATGGCCTCCTTCTGCACTGTAAATTCTATGCTCGGGAATGCGGTGCCCGATCGCTCTGTGACCCTCCCAACACCCCCAACGACCCATCCACAGGTCATGACCCTAAGTTTGAAAATGACTAGATCATGGCTGATCTTCTACCTCAACATCATTTTCCTGCACTATCCCTGTATCTCTTGTTGTTATTGGTGTCTAGCACTTCCGGTGGCGCCCTCGGGGAAGCAGGACGCAGGTCGGATCGCTCCCGCCCGCGATGGGCAAACGGACCTGTTGAACGGACTTTTGCGGGAAGTGGCGACCTGGTTAGGTTGAGGGGACGATAGGGAAGAGGCTTACCCCCCCCTCCAGGGTATGAGCAGCTGGACCAGAAGTGGTCGAGTGGAGCGGCAGGGCTCGAAGCGGGAGCAGCGGGGACCCCAGGCCAGGCGGCGAAACATGGCTGACGGCAGGGACCAGGGAGCGGAGGCTCCCTAGCCAAGGGAGCAGATGGAGTTTTTTAAGAACTGCTTCGCCGAATTGAAGGACACGTTGGACCCAATGAGGGCGGTATTGGACCGAATGGTCGAGGTGCAGGCGGTCCAGGAGAAGGCGCTCAGGGAGGTCGAGGTGAAGCTCTCCAGCCAGGTGGACATGGTGGCGGAGCTGGAGCACGAGGTGGAAGAGCTGAACGCCCGCCAGAGGAAGAAGCAGGAGCAGCTTGAAGAGCTGGGGAACAGAGCCAGGAGGCTGAATTTGAGGATGTGGGTGCATACGTGAAAAGTATGTTCGAGGCGCTGATGGGGCCGGAGGCCTTCCCCCAACCACTAGAGTTGGATGGGGCACATAGAGCCCCAGCAAGGAAGCCCAGGACGGGTGACCGACCGAGGGCCTTGGTGGTCCGCTTTCACCGGCTTGCTGACAGGGAACGTGTGCTGCGATGGGCCAAGGCGGAGAGGAGCAGCAGATGGGAGAATTGTGAGGTGCGCATCTACCAGGACTTGGGAACGGAGCTGGCCAAGAGGCGTGCAGGATTCATCAAGGTAAAGGCAGCCCTCTACAAAAAGGAGGTGAGGTTTGGAATGCTGTATCCTGCGAAGCTTTGGGTTACGTTTGAGGAACTCTACTACTACTTTGAGACACAAGAACAGGTTTGGACTTTTATTAAAGAAAAGAAGCTGGACTTGAACTAACGGGCACCTAGTTTTCTCAGTGCTGTACAGTGACGGCGGTCTGTTAACATAATTTGCTCTGACTCGGTGTGGACATTTATTAAAAGAAGAAGCTGGACTTGACCTAAAGGACTCTGGGCTCTCAGAGCTTTTGTGTGGCGGCGGTTCGTTAAATTACCCTGTACTGTAATGTTCTATCCAAGATTGTTTTCAGCCGGGGCAGAGAGCAGGGGCTGGAGGGCGCATTGTGTAGGGTGTTCTTGGGGGATAGCATCGGGGGGGGTAGAGTGAGGGGCCCTGCAAAGGGGGCCCTGCACTTGGTACCTTTTGGCGGGAGATCGGGGCTCGGAGAGGGGGATGGGCTAGGGGCTGGTTAGGGGACTTGAAAGGGCACGGTGAGATACAATCAGGTTAATGGTGTGTGGGGGGAGGGCCCGAGCACTCGGGTGGTAGACAGACAGGCGCCAAGGACAGGGGTCAGCGTAGGTCAGGGGGGCCCAGGGAGAGTAGGAGGGCTAGGGCCAAGCGCAGGGCTGACCTGGCAGGTCGGGCCTCGGGGGGTAGGGGAGGTTGGGAGAGGGCAGCCGGGAAGGAGAACAGAGAAGACTTAAGTGGGCAAGGGGGGGTGTCTAGGGATCCCCCGGGGTAGAAGGTCGCTTGCAGACTCTCAGGGAATAGCGCAGGAAACTGACAGCAGCGGCACCTGAGGGTGGGGGGGGTGGGTTAGAGGCACGTTAGTTTAGTTGAACATGTGGGGCAGGGCAAACAGAGCTGACAGGGGAAGTGCTTTATTAACATGTTTATTCTTTCCCAGTTTGTTTTCTCTATGTTAAAGCTCTTTGCAGAGGGCCTGTTTTCTCTCTGGAAATGTTACAAATTTGTTTTAAATAAAAAATTTCAACAAAAAAAAAGTTATTGGTGTCTAGAAATCTATTGCTCTCTGCTTTGCACATACTCAATAACTGAGCCTTCACAGCCACCTGGGGTAGAGAATTCCAAAGATTCACTGCCCTTTGACTGAAGAAATCCCTCTTCATCTTGGTCCCAAATGTTCTATCTCTTATTTTGAGATTATGTCCCCTGGTTGTAAACCTCCCAACTGAGTAGATGGAGGCGACTTTCCTGCATCCACCCTGCAAAAATTTTGAATGCTTTAATGAGGTCACCTCTCATTCTTCTAAACTCAGTCTTTTCAATATTTCCTCATGGGATAATCCCATCATTCTAAAGATTAGTCTGATAAACGTTTGTTGCACTGTCCCTATGGCCAGTATATATTTTCTTAAATAAGGAGACCAAAACTGCACACAATACTCCTGGTATGGTCTCACCAAGGATCTATACGAATGCAGCGAGACTTCCTTACTCCCATACTCAAATCCCTTTGCAATAAATGCTAACGTATCATTTGCCTTCCTAATTGCTTGCTGCAGCTGCATGTTAGCTTTAAGTGACTTTTGAGCAAGAACACCCAGGTTTCTTTGGACATCAACATTCCCCAATCTCTCTGCATTTAAGAAATAATCTGTATTTCTGCTTTTTCTACCAAAGTGTGAAACTTCATATTTGTTCACAGTATATGCCGTCTGCCATGTTCTCAGTCCCACTGGACTAATCTGTCTTAATCTCCTTGAAGCTTCTTTGCACCCTCCTCAACTCACATTCCCACCAAGTTTTGTGTCATCAGCAAACTTGGAAATACCAAATTTGGTCCCCACTTCCAAATTATTGATGTAGATTGTGAACAGCTGGAGCTCAAGCACTATACCTTGCAGTAACCCACTAATTACAGCCTGCCAACCTGACAGTTACTTGTTTATCTCTACTCTGTTTTCTACCTGTTATCTAATCATCAATCCATGCCAGTATATTGTCCCAATCCCAGGAGCTCTAATTTTTATTATTAATCTCTTGTGTGGGACCTTATCAAAAGCTTTTTGAAGATACAAACAAATCACATCCACTGGCTTTCCCTTATCTATTATAGTAGTAACATCCTTAAAAATCTCTAATAGGTTTGTGAAAGATCAACCCTCTTCCAAACCATGCTCTTTAATAAAATCGTGTGCCTCTTCAGAAGTAAAATAATGCTCCTTTTCCTTTCAAGTCACCCAACGTTTAACCGGGCACAGCACGCCAAATCAAACCTTATTTTGGAGGAGTACTGCCTTGGACCGATTAAAGCCAGCCCGGCGCTTGGCCAGGTCAGCACCAATGTCTTGGTATATTCAGATCCACTGGCCCTCAGTCTTTGTTATCCTCATCCACCTCAAGATCTGCTTCTTCACCTGGAATCGGTGCATTCTCCCTATCACCACCCTTGGTAGCTCCCCTGCTCTCGGACTCTGCCTTTAAGATCGATGTGCCCAATCCACCTTCGGGGCCTTCTAACAGACCCCTCTCTTCCACCAGTTTTGCCAACATCTTTTACGCATAGGCCATGGCACCCGTTCCCTCCACCCGCTCTGGCACGCCGACACTGCAAAGATTCTGCCACCTGGATCGCTTCTCCTGGTCGTCTATTTTGAGCTCCTTGCAGTCAGTTGCCAGTATCGCCACCTCTGCCTCAATTTGATCATTGTAGTCAGTGACCGCCCTTTCCACTTCTTGGATAGGTGCACCTTGCAACTCCAGATGCCTTCTCCACACTCTCCATGGCACCACAAAGAGGGGTAACCGGTCTCTCAATTGTCTTCGACAATCTCTAGCCGATGCTGCCAAAGCTCTCCTTTAATCAGCCCCACCAATTGCTCTTCTGGCATGGGGTGGATGACAACGGTGCCCCTGCCATGTCTACTGCAACTGCACCATGCAGACCCTCCACCTCCAACACTGTTGCCTTATACGACTTCTATTGGGTGTAGTAACCCGCCGACATTCCAGCTCAGAGGAGAATTCATGCCCCTACCCCCCACTTATTTCACAAATTGTCCGACCAAAGAGCGCATTAATTGGGCAGAAAGGGCCAAAACCAAAACCTTTGAGCAGGAGCTACCCTGTCTGCATCAGCACATGCCTGACAGCGGAAGTCCTGAACTATATCACTTTCAAACTTCAGGTAAAATCCCAACATATTATGGTCACTCTTCCCTAAAGACTCTGATACAAAACCATTATTAATTAGCCTTTTCTAATTGCACAATATTAGTCTAAAATAGCCCATTCTCTAATTGGTTGCTTGAGATACTGCTTTAGAAAACCATCACATATACACTCCAGGAATCCGTCCTCCTTACCATCAGTGCTAATTGGGCTTACCCAGTCTTTTTGTAGATTGAAATCCCCTATGATTACTGTGTTACCTTTGTTACATGCACCTCTAACTTTCTGATTTATACCATGTCCTACATTACCACTATTATTTGGTGGCCTATAAACAACTCCTACCAAATTTTGTTGCCCCTTGTTGTTCCTTACTTTCACCCAAATTGATAATACATCATCATCTGCCAATCTAAGATCCTTTCTCATTAATGTACTGATCTCATCCTTTATTAACAGTGTGACCCCACCTCCTTTATCTTTCTGCCTATCCTTCCGAAATACTGAATACCCTGAACCTTTAGTTTCCAGTCTTGGCTATGTGTGGTCCCAGCAGTCGGGAACCTGCGTGCCGGCTGCAGTGTGCAGTGTCACCACACTCGTCCGGGATCTGTGCCGCTGGCCGGGGGGGCTGCTGCTAGGGCTGGGGGGAGTGATGGGTGGCAAGGGGTGGGCTGTGGGGTCAGGGTGGGCGGGTTAGGGTTCTAGCATCGTCGGCGCCATGTTTCGCGTCGCGGCCAGTGCAGCTCATCAGCCCTGCGCATGGGCGCCCCGGGACCCGGCGATTCTCCATCTGTTTTCCACGCAATCCACGTGTGTTCCACGCAGTGCCGGTGCTAACCCCTCACCGGTACCTGAAACGATAAGGAAAGTGCTCCAATTAGCACCGGTACCTGAAAGGGTGAGGGGTTCACGCCAATTTTCCCATCGTGAATCACCCGCGGATTCTCCATTTGCGCCGGCACTTAGCCTCAGAGACGGGGAATTCAGCCCAGAAACTTTTACACTGGCTCTAGAAAATAAAATACCGATTACTAGCATGAGCGGGGACTCAGTGAAAGAGCGCGAGGAGTGTGGCGGAGACTCAGTGAAAGAGCGCGAGAGCGGCGGGGACACAGGGTAAAAGAGCGCGAGGGAGCGGCGGAGACACAGGATAAAAGAGCGCGAGGAGAGCGGCGGGGACACAGGATAAAAGAGCGCGAGGAGAGCGGCGGGGACACAGCTGCCGGGGAAGCGGCCTTCAGATTTTCGCCGGGAGCAGTGGCCAGTGGTCTGTCCGGAAGGTAAGTTTTCTTCTTTAAAAACTTACCTTGAAGAGTGGCATCACAGCAAAGCAGTGACCTGATTGGCTGGTAAGGAAAGTAGCTGGGAGAAATTTAACTCTTCGTGTGTTGGTAAGTATTGTGATTGGTAAGTAAAATCTTTATTCCTTTCACTTATTTATTATTTGATATATTTGTAATCAGTTAAGGTAAAGTGTAAAAATGGCAGGAGATCCCAGACCAGTGTTATGCTCCTCGTGCTCAATGTGGGAGTTCAGGGACGCGGCCGATGCCCCGGACTCCTTCATGTGCGGGAAGTGTGTCCAGCTGCAGCTCCTGTTAGACCGCATGACAGCTCTGGAGCTGTGGATGGACTCACTTTGGAGCATCCGCGATGCTGAGGAGGTCGTGGACAGCACGTTCAGTGAGTTGGTCACATAGCAGATTAGGATTGGTGAGGGAGACGGGGAATGGGTGCCCAAAAGGCAGAGAAAGAGCAGGAAGGCAGTGCAGGTGTCCCCTGTGGTCATCTCCCTCCAAAACAGCTATACCATTTTGGATACTGTTGGGGGAGATGACTCACCAGGGGAAGGCAGTAGTAGCCAAGCTCATGGCACCGTGGCTGGCTCTGCTGCACAGAAGGGCGGGAAAAAGACTGGCAGGGATATAGTCATAGGGGATTCAATCGTAAGGGAAGTAGACAGGCTTTTCTGTGGTCGTAAACGAGACTCCCGAATGGTATGTTGCCTCCCGGGTGCATGGGTCGACGATGTCTCAGATCGGCTGCAGGACATACTGAAGGGGGAGGGTGAACAACCAGTTGTCGTGGTGCATATAGGCACCAACGATATAGGTAAAAAATGGGATGCGGTCCTACAATCAGAATTTAGGGAGTTAGGAGATAAGTTAAAAAGTAGGACCTCAAAGGTAGTAATCTCAGGATTGATACCAGTGCCACGAGACAGTCAGAGTAGAAATTCAAGAATAGTCAGAATGAATACGTGGCTTGAGAGATGGTGCAGGAGGGAGGGGTTCAGATTTTTGGGACATTGGAACCGGTTCTGGGGGCAGTGGGACCATTACAAATCGGATGGTCTACACCTGGGCAGGACTGGAACCAATGTCCTAGGGGGTGCTTTTGCTAACACTGTTGGGGCAGTTTTAAACTAATGTGGCAGGGGGATGGGAACCAGATTAGGAAGTTAGAGGTCAGTAAAGAGGCAGCAACTAAAGCCAGTAAGGTACTAGATAATAAACTCAATGTGACTAAGGGGAAGAGTAGACAGGGATGAGATGATGAATGCAAAGGGACAGGTGGTCTGAGGTGCATTTGGTTCAATGTGAGAAGTGTAGCAGGTAAGGCAGATGAACCTAGGGCTTGGATTAGTACCTGGGAATATGATGTTATTGGTATTACTGAGACTTGGTTGAGGGAAGGGCAAGACTGGCAACTAAATATCCCAGCGTATAGATGCTTCAGGAGGGATAGAGAGGGAGGTAAAAGGGATGGAGGAGTTGGATTACTGGTCAGAGATGATATCACAGCTGTGATTAAGGAGGGCACGATGGAGGATTCGAGCACTGAGGCAATATGGGTAGAGCTAAGAAATAGGAAGGGTGTAGTAACATTGTTGGGACTTTACTACAGGCCTCCCAAAAGCGAGCGTGAAGTAGAGGTACAAATATGTAGACAGATTATAGAAAAATGTAGGAGCAATAGGGTGGTTGTGATGGGAGATTTTAACTTCCCCAACATTGAATGGGGCTCATGTAGTGTTGGAGGCGTAGATGGAGCAGAATTTGTAAGGAGCATCCAGGAGAGTTTTTTAGAGCAATATGTAAATAGTCCAACTCGGGAAGGGGCCATACTGGACCTGGTATTGGGGAATGATCCCGGCCAGGTGGTTGAAGTTTCAGTCGGTGATTACTTTGGGAATAGTGATCACAATTCCGTAAGATTTAGAATATTCATGAGAGTGGTCCTAAAGGAAGAGTGGTAAATTGGGGAAAAGCCAAGTATAACAAAATTCGTGAGGAGCTAGGGAATGTGGATTGGGAGCAGCTGTTTAAGAGTAACTTCACATTTGAAATGTGGGAGTCTTTTAAGGAAAGGTTGATTAGAGTGCAGGACAGACATGTCCCTGTGAAAATGAGGGATAGAAATGGCAAGATGAGGGAACCATGGATGACGGGTGGAATTGTGAGACTAGCTAAGATGAAAAAGGAAGCATACATAAGATCTAGGCATTTAAAACTGATGAAGCTTTGGAGGAATATCGGGAAAGTAGGACAAATTTCAAACGCGCAATAAAGGGGGCTAAAAGGGGTCATGAAATATTTTTGGCTAACAGGGTTAAGGAAAATCCCAAAGCCTTTTATTTGTATCTAAGGAGCAAGAGGGTAACTAGGGAAAGGATTGGCCCACTCAAAGACAAAAGAGGGAATTTATCGCTTGGAGTCAGAAGAAATGGGTGAGATTCTTAATGAGTACTTGAAATGAAATGAAAATCGCTTATAGTCACAAGTAGGCTTCAAATGAAGTTACTGTGAAAAGCCCCTGGTCGCCACATTCCGGCGCCTGTTCGGGGAGGCTGATACGGGAATTGAACCGTGCTGCTGGCCTGCCTTGGTCTGCTTTCAAAGCTAGCGATTTAGCCCTGTGCTAAACCAGCCCAATTCCCTGGATTGACCTCCATCTGCCATTTCTCTGCCCAACTCTTCAATCTATCTATATTTTGCTGTATTCTCTGACAGTCCTCCTCGCTATCTGCAACTCCATCAATCTTAGTATCATCTGCAAACTTGCTAATCAGACCACCTATACCTTCGGCAGATCATTTATGTATGTCACAAACAACAGTGGTCCGAGCACGGAGCTTTGCACGGAGTTGGAGCTTTGCATCGGTATTCACCAAGGAGAGGGACATGACGGTTGTTGAGGCTAGGGATGGATGTTTAAATACTCTAGTTCAAGTCGGCATAAGGAAGGGGGCAGTTTTGGGTATTCTAAAAGGCATTAAGGTGGACAAGTCCCCAGGTCCGGATGGGATCTATCCCAGGTGACTGAGGGAAGCGAGGGATGAAATAGCTGGAGCCTTAACAGATATCTTTGTAGCATCCTTGAGCACGGGTGAGGTCCCGGAGGACTAGAGAATTGCTAATGTTGTCCCTTTGATTAAGAAGGGTAGCAGGGATAATCCAGGGAATTATAGACCTGTGAGCTTGGCGTCAGTGGTAGGCAAACTGTTGGAGAAGATACTGAGGGATAGAATCTATTCACATTTGGAAGAGAATAGACTTATCAGTGATCGGCAGCATGGTTTTGTGTAGGGAAGGTCATGTCTTACAAACCTAATCAAATTCTTTGAGGAAGTGACAAAGTTAATTGATGAGGGAAGGGCTGTAGATGTCATATACATGGACATCAGTAAGGCGTTTGAGAATGTTTCCCATGGCAGGTTGGTGGCAAAAGTGAAGTTGTATGGGGTTCAGGGTGTACTAGCTAGATGGATAAAGAACTGGCTGGGCAACAGGAGACAGAGAGTAGTGGTGGAAGGGAGTGTCTCAAAATGGAGAAAGGTGACTAGTGGTGTTCTACAGGGATCCGTGCTCGGACCACTGTTGTTTGTGATATACATAAATAATCTGCCAAAGGTATAGGTGGTCTGATTAGCAAGTTTGCAGATGATACTAAGATTGATGGAGTTGCAGATAGCGAGGAGGACTGTCAGAGAATACAGCAAAATATAGATAGATTGGAGAGTTGGGCAGAGAAATGGCAGATGGAGTTCAATCCAGGCAAATGCGAGGTGATGCATTTTGGAAGATCTAATTCAAGAGCGGACTATACGGTCAATGGAAGAGTCCTGGGGAAAATTGATGTACAGAGAGATCTGGGAGTTCAGGTCCATTGTACCCTGAAGGTGGCAATGCAGGTCGATAGAGTGGTTAAGAAGGCATACAGCATGCTTGCCTTCATCGGACGGGGTATTGAGTACAAGAGTCGGCAGGTCATGTTACAGTTGTATAGAATTTGGTTTGGCCACATTTGGAATACTGCGTGCAGTTCTGGTCGCCACATTACCAGAAGGATGAGGATGCTTTAGAGAGGGTGCAGAGGAGGTTCACCAGGATGTTGCCTGGTATGGAGGGTGCTAGCTATGAAGAAAGGTTGAGTAGATTAGGATCGTTTTCGTTGGAAAGACGGAGGTTGAGGGGGGACCTGATTGAGGTCTACAAAATTATGAGAGGTATGGACAGGGTGGATAGCAACAAGCTTTTTCCAAGAGTGGGGGTATCAATTACAAGGAGTCACGATTTCAAGGCGAGAGGGGGAAAGTTTAAGTGAGATTTGCGTGGAAACGTTTTTACGCAGAGGGTGGTGGGTGCCTGGAACGCTTTTCCAGTGGAGGTGGTAGAGGCGGGCACGATAGCATCATTTAAGATGCATCTAGACAGATATATGAACGAGCGGGGAACAGAGGGAAGTAGATCCTTGGAAAATAGAAGACAGGTTTAGATAAAGGATCTGGATCGGCGCAGGCTGGGAGGGCCGAAGGGCCTGTTCCTGTGCTGTAATTTTCATTATTCTTTGTACATCCGTGGAAAACGTAGTTGGGACCTACAGTATAAAGGGGAAGACAAACACCAAAGCTGGGGCTAAGAACAAATAGTTAATCCATAGTTATAAACAACAGAAAGCTGCTGTAACCTGCACAGATCCTACTGGGTAGGGACAATTGGTCATCCCATGGATCTTGAGGAATATGAGCTCCCACATTAACCTTTTTGGTTGTATAAGTAGAGCACACCAGCTAGGTACCGGCTAGAGAGAGGCTAATTGCGAATTACTGGTGCTGTGCAAATATTGTCAATAAAGTTCAGTTTAGTTTGACTCACAAACTCATGTTGGACTCTTTGTGGCGTTCACAAAAAAAGCCAAGAGTTAAAATAAACAACTGACCTATACTTGAAAACAGCAAGATTTAAAAAAATGCAAATAGTGGGAGAAGGACGACACGAAACACAACATGCAAGCAAGAGAAACACCCAGGAGTGGAACTTAGAAAAAGTAGGGTGGTGTGCTGTGCTAGGTGCAGACTTCTATCAATTTGACAAAATGAAGGTCATAGCTGAATTACAGAAACTTTTTGTTAAGATAACATGTGTGATGCACAATCAATTACTCGTGAGACAAGGAGAGTCATACTTATCGGCTTTAATCAGCTAGAACCGTACCCAGCAGCTTCGATACAGAAAGTGAAGGCTGCTGGGACGGCATGGGTTCTTATACCCCGCCTCTCAGGGCGGAGCTATGTGCGTTAGCCAATGGTAGACTCCTCGATCTAGCCAATGGGCATCCACCTCTCAGATACTGCAATACCTGGTATTACCACAATGTGTATAGCTAAAGCAATGTTACCAGCAGAGGTATACTTCAGTTCCTACCTACATAGCTGAAAGTTGTCCCAGCATTACCTAATTATATAATTCCCAGGTGTATCACATTAACTGCTCTCAAGAAGACTAATGTGAATGAAAAAATGTTTCAGATCCATATTCTGCTCTTACGAAAGTAGGGCAGAAAGGAATGTGCTAACTGTTAACACAATGGTGTAAAATAAAATGAAGATGACTTGAAGAAAAACAATTTGAAATATTTGAATAAATCACTGGATAAAAGTTGAGAAGGAGTATTTGAATAGAACAGTGTTGTGGAGGACTTTCAGTGGCGGCCTTGGAGTGAGTGATTGCACATTTGGTGGCTCCTGCTCGAGGTGGATTTTTTCTGCCCTTCCCGACTGAATTGTGTGGTGTTTGATGCCAAATGGTGCATGAGTGCCCAGGGAATGTGATACTCCACTGGTGGGGCTGGTGTATGGCTCATCGGACAAGAAGTGCAATGAAGAAGAGACAGCAACTTGAGCAAGAATGTTTTTGTGGTGTGACACAGGAGAAGATGATGGAGGCCAGTGGCCTATGAAGCAGCTTGTGGAATTCCTCAATAGCAAGTTCCAGCAGCAGAGGAAGGAGGCTTTAGAGGACTTGGCTAAAGTAGTGGAGCTGCTTAGGGCGGCAATTGAATGAGTGAAGCAGTGGCAAGAGACACAGGGGATGGCAATTCAAAAGGTGGAGGAGTCGGTGGGGGAGCATGAGGAGTGGTTGACCTCGCTGGAGGCAAAGATGGGGATGGTGATGAACAGCCAGAAAAGGCTGAGGGAGGGAGAAGCGGAGGATCTTGAGAATTGCTGCAGGAGGCAAAACTTGCGGATCGTGGGGATGTCGGAAGGAATTGAAGGCAGAAGAGGCATCCAAGTATGTAGCAAGCATGCTGGAAAAGCTGATGGGGGATGGGGCCTTTGACCGGTCTCTCGAGGTGGAACAAGGGCACAGAGCGCTGAGGCGGATACTGCAAGTGGGGGAGTTGCCGAGGGTGATGGTGGTGAGGCTGCACCAGTTCCTTGATAAGAAGAGGATCCTGAGGTGGGCGGGGCAGACCATAAAGTGTACCTGGGAGGAGAGTGAGCTGCCGATATACCAGGACCTGGGAACAGAGTTGGCCAAGCGGAGGGCCAGGCATAAACGGATCAAGGCCGTCCTCTAAAGGAAGGGGGTGAAGTTCGAGGTTCTGTACCCCACTCGTTTGTGGGTTACGCACCAAAACAAGAGTTTTATTCTGACTTGCCGGAGGAGGCGGTGGACGTTATGAGGGACCATGGACTGGGAGGAGTGGGGGGACATTGAAATTTGGAGTGGGGTTTTGTGTAAAATGTGGATGGATTGATGCAGGTTTAGACGGGCATGTGGGGGGGGGGGGGGGGGGGGGGGTGAGTGTGCTTTTTGTATTTCCTTGAATGTTTGCTGTTTGGAGGGATGGGGGGGGGGGGATGAGGGGTAGTTAGAGGCCTTGGGCGGAGGCCACCATGCTAGCTGGTTGAGCTAGTTAACGGGAGTGAAGTGGGTGATTGCCAGGAGGAGGGTGTGGGGAGAGAATGGGATGGTTTTTGGTGTGGTTATGGGGATGGGTTGCTGACATGGGTGTGGTTGGGTAAAGAGGGATGGCGGTGGACATCTTGGGCAGGGATGGAAAAGTGTCTGATAGGGGCCAGGAAAGGGTTATGGCTGATCGGCGGGGAAGGGGGGCGGCAAGACTCCCGACCAGGCTGGTTACATGGAATGTACGAGGGTTGAATGGGCCGGTTAAACGGTTGCGTGTTTTCGCACACTTGAGGAGCTTGAAGGCTGACGTTGTGTTCCTGCAGGAGACGCAGCTGAAGTTGCGGGATCAGAAGGGGCTGAGGAAGGGATGGGTGGGGCAGATATTCCACTCGGAGTTGGACATGAAGACCAGGGGGGGTGGCGGTGCTGGTCAATAGGAAAGTGGCTTTCGAGGTGGGTGGTATTGTAACCGGCCCGGGCAGTAGTTATGTAATGTTCAGTGGTAAGCTGGAGGGGATGCCAGTGGTCCTGGTGAATGTTTATGCCCCAAATTGGGATGATGTGGACTTTATGAGACGGGTGTTAGGAATATCCCGGATCTGGACAAGTATCTGCTGACAATGGGGAACGATTATAACACGGTTTTGGATCCGAGGATAGACCGGTCAAGTCCCAGGTCGTTAAAGGGGTCGACGGTGGCGAGGGAGCTGTGGGGGTTCATGCACCGTTGGGGAAAGAGGCGACCCATGGAGGTTTGGGAGGTCGAAGGCGAGGGAGTTCTCATGCTTCTCACATGTGCACTAGATGTACTAGGTGTACTAGATCGATTTGTTTGTGATGGACAAGGCACTGCCGGCGGGGTGGCCGACTCGGAGTATTCGGCGATTGTGGTTTCTGACCATGTGCCATACTGGGTGGATTTGTAGTGTCACAGGGGGTGGTCCAGTGGTCGCAGTGGAGGTTGGACATGGCGTTGTTGGCAGATGAGGGGAGTGTGCGAGAGGGTGAGGGCTGCCATTTGGGCGTATATGGAGCGGAATGACGAGGATGATTGGTAGGGTAAGGGATGAGAAGGGCAAGGTGGTGTCAGGTGAATGGTACATTTGAGGCCTTCTACAGTAGGATGTATTAGTCGGAACCTTCCCCTTGGTGAGGAGGGTATGAGGTGATTCTTGGACGGATTGAGTTCCCTAGGCTGGAGGAGGGGAGGGTGCAGGGATTGGGGGGACCCGATTGGGCTGAGGGAGATGATGGATGGCATAGGATCAATGCAGGTAGGAAAGGTCCCAGGACTGGACGGGTTCCCTACAGAGTTTTACAAGAATTTTGGTGCAGAGCTGTGGCCTGTGCTAGTGGGGATGTACTACGAGGCGATGGAAAGGGGGAGCCTCCCCCACATTGTTGCAGGCGTCCATTTTACTGATTTTGAAGAAAGAAAAGGACCCAGAGCAGTGTGGGTCATACTGCCTGATATCGCTGCTTAATGTGGATGGAAAGTTGTTGTTGAAGGTGTTAGCCTCACGGATAGAGGGTTGTGTGCGGGGGGTGATAGGGGTGGACCAGATAAGGCTTGTGAAAAGACAGCAGCTGGCTGTGAATGTGCGTACGCTGCTTAATGTTATTATGATGCCCTCGGAGGGGCAGGAGGTAGAAGTAGTGGTGGCAATGGATGCTTTTGATCGGGTGGAGTGGGCTATTCTGTTGGAGGTTCGGTCAGTTTGGGTTTGGTCAGGGGTTCATGGATTGGGTTTGACTGCTGTACAGGGGGCCGGTGGCTAGTGTCTGGGTGAATAGGCCGAGCTCGGGGTACTTCAGACTGCATCGAGGATGGGGTAGGGGTGCCTGCTCTCCCCGTTGCTTTTCACTTTTGCGATAGAGCCACTGGCAATGGCACTTAGGGCGTTGAGGGGTTGGAAAGGAATGGAGCGGGATGGGGCCAAAAACAGAGTTAAGTTGTATGTGGACGATCGTTTTTAATATATTTTGGACCAGGTGGGCAGCTTCGAAAGGCTCAGGGAGATTCTGAGGTAATATGGCTGGTTGTCGGGATATAAATTGAACATGGGGAAAAGCGAGGTGTTCCCGATTAATGCTAGAGGGCAGGAGAGGAGGCTAGGGGAGTTGTCGTTGCGGGTGGTGGGGCGTGTTTTCAGTATCTATCAATCCAGGTAGCGCAAAGCTGGGTGTAGCTACATAAATAGAATTTGGCATGACTGGTGGAGGGAATGAAGGTGGATTTCAAGAGGTGGTATGTGTTGCTGCTGTCACTAGCTGGGCACGTGCAGATGGTTAAAATGTGGATGCTGCATAGAAGGCCCTTGTTCGTGTTCCCGAATCGCCCCATCATTGCTCCCAAGTCATTTTTCAGGAAGGTGAATGGGATGATTTTAGGGTTCTTGCAGGCGGGGAAGAGCCCGCAGCTGTAGCGGGTTTTTTTGGAAAGGGGACGAGGTGGGGGCTAGCTTTGCCGAGATTGATTAACTATTTTTGGGTAGTGAATATCGCAATGTTGAGGAAATGGGCAGTGGAGGAGAGATCTGTGTGGAGCGGATGGAGGCAGCGTCTTGTAGGGGATGAGTTTAAGGGTACTGTTGTTGCTGCCCCTTCAATTTCCTGTACTCCGTGAGCCCAGTGGTGGTTTCAGTACTGCGAGTTTGGAACCAGTACAGGTTGGAGGGCACATCATTGTTCGCACCGATATGTGACAGCCATAAGTTTGCTCCGGCAAGGCTGTATGCGAGGTTCTGGGGATGGCGGTAGTGGGGATAGAGTACTTCAGGTATTTGTTTATAGGGGACAAGTTTGCCGGCCTGGAAGAGTTGGAGGAAAGGTATGAACTGCCGAAGGGGAATGGTTTCAGGTACCTGCAGTTGAGGGACTTTGTGAGGAGGGAGGTGCCGTCCTTCCTGGGGCTGCCGCCTCCGGTGCTGCAAAACAAGCTGTTGTTGGAGAATGCTGTTGCGGAGGGGAGAGTCAGACATTTATGGGGAGTTGATGGGAGAGGGAGGGCGCTCTGGTGGAGGGGATCAACGCAAATGGGAAGAGGGATTGGGTAGGGAGGTGAGGGCCGGGACGTTGAAAGAAACCCTATGGAGGACAAATGCGTCCTCGTGGTATGCAAGGTTAATCCTCATCCAGTTTAAGGTGGTGCATAGGGCCCACATGATGGTTACGAGGATGAGCCGTTTTTTTGCAGAGGTGGAAGATAGGTGTGGACGGCCTATGAATCATGTTCTGGGCATGTCCAAGATTGAGGGGTTTTGACAGTTCTCGGATATCATGTCTGAAATTCTGGGGGTAGGGGTGGCCCCGAGTCCGGAGGTGGCGATATTTGGCGCGTCGGAAGATTTGTGAGTCCAGGTGGGGAGAGAGGCCGTGTATCCGGAGATGGACCTTGCCATACTGGCGGGAGGGAAGGGACATAAGGTGGGGAAAATTAAGAGGGCGAGGTGAGCTGGGTGGTTGGTATCGAGGGATGTTGTGGGCCTGCGATCTTTGTTCCTGTTTGGTCTTCTGATGTTTTCATGTACGTAAGCAAAATGCCTTTAATAAAAATATTTTAAAAAGGACTTCCGGTGGCGGCTATGAAGGAGTAGGTTGCACATTTGGTGGCTCCTACTCGGGTCGGTCCTTTGGACCTTTCCCCCGATTTTCTGTCAAACTTGATTCGGTAAATTGATGGTGGAGGCAATTGTGAAGTGGATTCCTACATCAGTGCATGGAGAGGTGGACCAGGAGTGCTCGCAAAGGAAGAAATAGGCGAACAGAGAAGGCTTGGCTGAAGCTGCAGCAGGAGAAAGCATGGCGGATGACTGGGGTCGTGGCTTGACGACCCAGCGGTCGACTGAGCAGCTGTTGCAGTTCATTCATACAGGAGAGCTTCACCAAGCAGAAACAGGAATGATTGGACCCGATTAAGGAATCGATTGCACGGCTGGAATTGCACCTCCGGGTGCTCCGGTTTCCTCTCACAGTCCAAAGATGTGCAGGTTAGGTGGATTGGGCATGATAAATTGCCCTTAGTGTCCAAAATTGCCCTTAGTGTTGGGTGGGGTTACTGGGTTATGGGGATAGGGTGGAGGTGTCGACCGTGGGTGGGGTGCTCTTTCCAAGAGCCGGTGCAGACTCGATGGGCCGAATGGCCTCCTTCTGCACTGTAAATTCTATTTACGGTGGGCCAGGCAGACACGGAGCTGTAAATGGGAGAACAGCATCCTGCGTATCTACCAGGATCTGGAGTGGGGACTGCTGTATCCGGTCCGTCTTTGGGTCACGTATGAGGAGCAACATTTTTATTTTGAGTCGCCCGAGGAAGCGATGGACTTCGCTAGAAGGAAAGGGCTGGTGGCGGACTGAGGTCTTTGAATTTTTCTGCAGCGCTCATGTTTAAAAAAAAGTTTCTTGTTTTTCGGACGTTATTTGTAATGCCTTCCGTATTGATTTGGGGCCTGTTGCAGATCTGTGTGAGTTAAAGTTTGCATTTGCACTGATGGGGGATGGAGGTGTGAATGTTAGATGTTGGATCTTCTGTTTGAACATTTTTTTCCCGTGCTTCTTTTGGGCAATTGTGATGGGATTGTTTTTCTTTTGCATATGTGTGTCTGAGCGGGGGGGAATTGGGGGGGGGGGGGATGGAACAATAGGTGGGAGAATGTCTGGCACCATGGGCGGCGGTCACCAAGCTATCTGGGTGGGCTAGCTCACGGAAGTGCAGTGGGGGGTGAGCAAATGTTATGCTTGTTGAAGGGATTGGTTTACATAGTGTTGTGGGACAAAAAGTAGGTCGGGGGCAGAGGCTGCCCCTGGGGGCGGGCCGGCGGATGCCTGGGGCACGGGCTGGAGACTGGCCCAAGAAAGGTGATAGCTGATTGGTGAAGGGGGAGGGGGCGATAAGCCCCCGAACCAGGCTGATCACATGGAACGTAAGAGGGCTAAATGGGCCGGTTAAGAGGGCACCCATGTTCACGCTTTTGAGGGGACTGAAGGTGAACGTGATAATGTTACAGGAGACGCACCTTCGAGTAACTGATCAGATTAGATTAAGGAAGGAATGGGTTGGACAGGTTTTTCACTCGGGGCTGGACTCTAAGACTCGAGGGGTCAAGATCCTGATTAACAAGCAAGTGTCATTGAGGCGGGAAGAATAGTTGCGGATGTGGGAGGCCGTTACATTATGGTTAGTGGGAAGCTGGAGGGGCTGCCGGTGGTACTCGAGAATGTGTACGCGCCAAATTAGGATGATGTGGTGTTTATAAAGAGGATGTTGGGGAAGATCCCCGACCTGGATTTGTACAAGTTGGTCATGGAGGGGGGGGGGGGGACTCACACAGTCATTGACCCAGGGCTAGACCGGTCGAGCTCAAGGACAGGCAGGGTGCCAGCAATGGCAAAGGAGCTAAAACGGTTTGTGGAGCAAATGGGGGGGGGGGGTTGACCCATGGAGATTTGGGCGGCCGGGAGTGAAGGAGTTCTTCTACTCACATGTGCATAAAGTGTACTCCAGAATTGACTTTTTTATTCTGACAGGGCTCTACTGACGGAGGTAGTGGACACTGGGTATTCGGCGATCACAATCTCAGATCATGCCCCGTACTGTGTCGACCGACAGGTTAGCAACGAGGGTGGCCAACGCCCGCACTGGAGACTGGACGTGGGGCTTTCAGCGGACGAGGAGGTATGTGGGCGGCTGAGGAAATGTATTCGGAACTACCTGGAAGTTAACGACATGGGTGAAGTTTCGGCAGCGGTGGTCTGGGAGGCATTGAAGGCGGTGGTTAGAGGGGAGCTGATCTCGATACAGGCCCACAGGGAGAAGGCAGACAGAGCAGAGACGGACCGACTGATAAAGGAGATACTGCAGGTCGACAGGAGGTATGCGGAGACCCCAGAGGCAGGGCTTCTAAGGGAGCGATGGAGGCTACAGGCGGAGTTTGGCTTGTTAACTACAGGGAAGGCGGTGGAGCACCTGAGGAAGGCGAGGGGGGTGATTTATGAATACGGATAGAAGGCCAGCAGAATGCTCGCGCAGCAGCTCAGAAGGAGGGAGGCAGCCAGGGAGATTGGGAAAGTAAGGGACGGGGACGGGAACCTGGTCGGAGATTCAGCAGGGGTTGATAAGGCGTTTAAGGAGTTTTACAGCAGGTTGTATGAGTCGGAACCCCCAGGTGAGCCGGATGGGATGAGGCAATTCTTAGGGGGGGCTGAAGTTCCCGAAGGTGGACGAGGGGTTGGTAGAAGGGCTGGGGGCCCCGATCGGGTTGGAGGAAATAGCAGAAGGCATTTGATAGGGTGGAATGGGAATGTCTGTGGGAGGTACTGGGGCGGTTTGGATTTGGGCGGGGCTTCAATGACTGGGTCAGGCTGCTGTATCAGGCTCCCGTGGCGAGCATACGGACGAACAGGTCAACATCGGACTATTTTAGGCTGCACCGGGGGATGAGACAGGAATGCACCCTCTCCCCACTGCTGTTTGCGTTGGCCACAGAGCCGCTGGCAATTGCGTTGAGAGCCTCAAGGGGCTGGAAGGGGCTGGTCCGGGAGGGAATTGAACACAGAGTCTCGCTATACGCAGACGACCTGCTCCTCTTATGTTTCGGACCCACTAGAGGGGATGGAAGAAATTATGAGGATTCTGGGGGAACTTGGACGGTTTTCGGGTTATAAATTGAACATGAGGAAAAGTGAGATGTTCGTGATCCAGGCAAGGGGGCAGGAGAGGCGACTGGGGGAGCTGCCATTCAGGGTGGTAGGGGGCAGCTTTCGGTACCTAGGCATCCAGGTGGCGCGGGAACGGAAACGGCTACAGGTTAAATCTGGCCCGACTAGTAGACCAAATGGAGGACGATTTCCGAAGGTGGGACGTGCTCCCGTTGTCACTAGCTGGGAGGGTGCAGACAGTGTAAATGACGGTCCTCCCGAGATTCCGGTTTGTATTTCAGTGTCTCCCCATCTTTATTCCGCGGTCCTTCTTTAAACGGGTCAATAAGGTAATCACAGGCTTTGTATGGGTGGGTAAGACCCCGCGAGTAAAAAAGGGGATGCTGGAGTGGAGCCGGGGGGAGAGCAGGCTGGCACTGCCGAACTTTAGTAATTATTATTGGGTGGCGAATATCGCCATGATTAGGAAGTGGGTGGTGGGTGTGTGTGGGAGCGAGTGGAGGCAGCATCATGCAAGGACACTAGTTTGGGGACATTGGTAACGTCGCCTCTACTGTTCTCGCCGGCACGGTACTCCACCAGCCCCATGGTGGTAGCAGTCCTGAGAGTCTGGGGGCAATGGAGAAGACATGTGGGAGCGAAGGGAGCATTGGTCTGGTCTCCAATCTGCAATAATCACCGGTTTGCCCCGGAAGGCTGGATGGAGGGTTCCGGAGATGGCAGAGAGCAGGGACTGAGAGGATGGGAGATATGTTTATAGAGGGGAGCTTTTCCAGCCTGAGGGAGTTGGAGGAGAAATTCGAATTGACGAGAGGGAATGAGTTTAGGTACCTGCAGGCGCGGGACTTCCTACGCAGGCAGGTCTCAACCTTCCCGCTTCTACCAAGGGGGAAACAGGACAGGGTAGTTTCCAGAATGTGGGTGGGAGAAAGGAGGGTTTCTGACATTTACAAGGAACTCATGGGGTCAGAGGAGACGCAGACCGAGGAGTTGAAACGCAAATGGGAAGAGGAGTTAGGAGGAAAGATAGAGGATGGTCTCTGGGCGGACGCGTTGAGTAGAGTCAACGCGTCCACATCATCTGCCAGGCTCAGCCTGATACAGTTCAAGGTCATTCACCGGGTACACATGACAATGGCCCGGATGAGCAGGTTCTTTGGGGTAGACGATAGGTGCGCAAGGTGTGCGGGAGGACCAGCAAACCATGTCCATATGTTCTGGGAATGCCCGAAGTTTAGGGGATTCTGGCAGTGGTTTGCGGATGTCAAGTCCAAGGTGTTGGAAACAAGGGTGGCACCGAGTCCAGAGGTGGCGATTTTCGGAGTGGCAAAAAACCCGGGAATCCAGGAGGAGAAAGAGGTAGACGTTCTGGCCTTTGCTTCCCTGGTAGCCTGGAGATGGATACTATTAGCTTGGAGGGACTCAAAGCCCCCAAAGTTGGAGACCTGGCTCACTGACATGGCTAGCTTTCTCTGTTTGGAGAAAATCAAGTTCGCCTTGAGAGGATCAATTTTAGGGTTCGTCCGGAGGTGGCAGCCGTTCGTCGACTTCTTTGGGGAAAATTAACCGTCAGCAGAAGGGGGGCGGGGGTTTAGTTTAGTTTAGATTAGTCAGCAGAAGGGGGTGGGCTGGGGTTTAGTTTAGTTTAGAGTAGGGTGTTAGTAAAGGTGGGACCTCTGAGGGAGGAAGACGGCTTTTGCACTATGTTTATATTTGCATGTACATTGTTTCTTCTGTTGTTGTTATAAAACCATAAAGACCTCAATAAAATGTTTCCAAAAAAGAACAGTGTTGTGCTTATGGTTAAGGTCATTGTCTTCTTACCAAGAATCACAAAGTGAAGCAAAGATTATTTCAAAGAAACTCTTGCCTTGACCAGTCCTTCCATTCTACCTTCTATCCATGGTTACCCACTAATGAAAAAATACACACATCCTTTATCTAACAAGCACCAGTCCCAACACCTTCACATTTTTACTGCTGCCACAAACTGAGCACTGTCTAGTCTCTGCCCTGATGCAGATGGTGATATTCTGCTATTTGACAGGGTATCATGTCCTTCTACATTCAGGAACTGATCATTTATATTGTTCATGAGAAGCTGTGCAATTATTTCACCTGAAGTGTAGAAAAAGTCGGTCGCTCACCAACACTTTCGCAGACTGTCAGGGATGATAGATTATGTCTACCTGAAGTTATGGATGCCATCAGTAAACCCATTAGTGAATAACATCTATAATAACTTCCACTGCTACAAAATGGGGTGGGTTGGCAAAGCCCAAAAAATGAATCTGCCATATTTCAAGTCAATGTATAAATTACTCATTCTGATTTTGTTATTTTATTACTTAGTCAACTGTGTTTTAAAAGTGTCTCTAAAGCTGACCTCTTAAAATATTGTTTCCAATTGAAGTGACAGCTGTTTTTTTAAACAACCCCAAGATGCCAGCTAAATATTAATAAAATCAAGTACAATCTATTGTGGAACAAACTGTTGGTCCTCTAATCAAAAGGCAGTGGGTTATCTCTGCTTCTTTCACCCAACCACAGCAGGAGCATCCCATTGCCAGGCTTCTGACCAGAGCGGGGGAGTGGACTAAGGCTTTCTATTTAAAGGGACCTCAAAAAGGGTCAGAATGGTTGAAGCTAACCTTTACTGTGAAGCCTGAAGAAATGGAAGGAAGGTGCGAGAAATCTACCCCAGGTTCTCTGACTCTTTCCTGGATGCCATGCTGGAAGCAATGAGGGTCTGTATGGATGTGTTGTTTTTAAAATAAATTTAGAGTACTCAATTTCTTTTTCTAATTATGGAGCAATTTAGTGTGGCTAATTTGCCTAGCCTGCACATCTTTTGGGTTGTGGGAGTGAGACCCACGCAGACACGGGGAGAATGCACAAACTCCACACGGACAGTGACCCAGGGCCGGGATCAAACCCGGGTCCTCAGCGGCGTGAGGCAGCAGGGCTAACCATTGCCCCACCGTGCCGCCTCCATATGGATGTGTTGTTTTTCTAGGATGGGGAGGAAGAGGTCAGCTACACTGATAAAATAGGCATGATTGCAAGTAGCTCAGGCTGTCAGCAGCTGGGCTGATGTTCTGAGGGCCTCGATCTGATGTTGAAAACGATTTAATGACCTAATTGGGTCAGGAAAGATGAGTGGTATAGCACTCATGGTGTCAGCCATCATTCGTGACTTGTCCAGCATTCGCCTGTACAGCACTGCTTTGAGCAACATGTCTTGCAGCTCAAAATGTTCCTTCCCTTCCAAGTACCTATACAAATTTCCACCTGAACAGCTGACACTCACATTTGCCCTCATCCTATTGTAATCTTGCACCATCCCTCACAGTAACCTCCTAAACATATTATCATTCTTCCTCCCCCCACTTCATTTTCATACTCTTAACTCTCTGCTTTCCCTCATTGCAAAAGGAAGGACACAATTCCAGGGAGAGAGAGGGAGCTGTGAGTGGACCTGTAGCCATACCAACCCTTACAGTAGTGGAGGAGCAAATTTGGAGACTTATAGGGAGGGACAGACATTAGACGGCAACTATGGAGGGATGTGAAGGACTGAATTTAATGTGCCGCCAGGAAGCATGTTTCCCATGGAGGCTTTGGGGGGGGGGGGGGGGGGTGAAGAAAAATGGTATGGACACCCATTCCACCACCTTCCTGCCTGTCATACTAAAATGACCAGTTGAGGGACAATTAAACTTGTCATCAAGCCTACTGACTCTAATAATATGCTGCCTGTACCGTAATACATTTGGTATAGGCAGCAGGGTGGGAGCAGGAAGCCTGATTTTTAACCTGGAATGGTTAAAGGGCAGGAAGGAGGATTGTTCTTTGGAGGTTGTCCTTTCGCAAAGGCTGGGCAGCTCCCCTGAGACTGAATCCTTCCTTCTTTCCTACCCATTCTCTCTCTTAAAACCTCTGCTCCCACTGTCCCTATCCCTAAAGCTCCCAATCAAGACCCCAGACTTAACTGTTGGTAGGATTTCGCAAGCCCAGGCCAGATGGTGGGGGGTGAATGTAATGCGACATGAATGCCAGGTCCCGGTTGAGGACGCACTCATGTGTGTGGAACTTGGCTATAAGTTTCTGCTCGGCAATTCAACACGTCATCGATGAAGATGAACATCTTGCCAAGGTCATCCCCACACCCCCACTACTTGCCTTCAAACAACCGCGCAACCTCAAACAAACCATTGCTTGCAGCAAACTACCCAGCCTTCAGAACAGCGACCACGACACCACACAACCCTGCCATGGCAATCTCTGCAAGACGTGCCAGATCATTGACATGGATACCACTATTACACGTGAGAACACCACCCACCATGTACGCGGTACATACTCGTGCGACTCGGCCAACGTTGTCTACCTCATACGCTGCAGGAAAGGATGTCCCGAAGCATGGTACATTGGTGAGACCATGCAAACGCTGCGACAACAAATGAACGGACATCGTGCGACAATCACCAGGCAGGAATGTTCCCTTCCAGTCGGGGAACACTTCAGCAGTCAAGGGCATTCAACCTCTGATCTCCGGGTAAGTGTTCTCCAAGGCGGTCTTCAGGACGCGCGACAATGCAGAATTGCCGAGCAGAAACTTATAGCCAAGTTCTGCACACGAGTGCGTCCTCAACCGGGACCTGGGATTCATGTCTCATTACATTCATCCCCCACCATCTGGCCTGGGCTTGCAAAATCCTACCAACTGTCCTGGCTTGAGGCAATTCACACCTCTTTAACCTGGGGTTACCCCTATCTTTGGATCTGTAAACACTTAATTAACTGCAAATGCTCGCATTCAAAGCATTGTCTTGCATCTTTGACTTTGTCTATATATATGTTTCTGGAACATACCTCTTCATTCATCTGAGGAAGGAGCAGTGCTCCGAAAGCTAGTGCTTGAAACAAACCTGTTAGACTTTAACCTGGTGTTGTAAGACTTCTTACTGTGCTCACCCCAGTCCAACGCCGACATCTCCACATCATGGCTACCTTTAGAATCCATTCATCTATTTCCTTCTTAAATACATTCAGTGATTTGGCCTCCACAAACTTCTGTGGTAGAGAATGCTACAGGTTCACCACCCTCTGGGTGAAGACGTTTCTCCTCACCTTAATCCTAAATGGCCTATCCCGTATTCTGAGAGTTTGACCCTTTGTTCTAAATCTTCCAGCCAGAGAAACAACATCCCTGCATCCAGTCTGTTTAGCCTTGTCAGAAATTTATACGTGTCAATTAGGTCCCCTCTGATTCTTCTAAATTCCAGTGAATACAGGCTCAGTCGACCCAATCTCTCCTCATACAACAATCCTGCCATCCGAGGAATCAGTCTGGTGAAGCTTCGCTGCACTCCCTTGATGACAAGCATAGCCTTACCTAGATGAGGACCAAAACTGCACACAATACTCCAGGTGTGGTCTTCCCAAGGCTCTGCACAACTGTAGTAAGACATCCTTTCTCCTGGTTCGGCACAACATCGTGGGCCGAAGGGCCTGTTCTGTGCTGTATTTTCTATGTTCTATGTTCTATGTACTCAACTCCGCTTGCCTTCCTAAGTGCTTGCTTTTTCTGACTGGTGTACTTGGACATTCAGGTCCCTTTGTATATCAACATTCCCCAATCTATCACTATTTAAATAATACCTTGCCATTCGGTTTCTCTGTCCAGAGTGGATAACTTCACATTTATCTACGTTATACAGCAACTGTTATGTACTTGTTCACTCACTCAACTAGTCCAAATTGCCTTGAAGCCTCTTAACGTCCTCTTCACTACTCACATTCCCACCAAGTTTTGTAGCGTCAGCAAATTTGGAAATGTTACTTTTGGTTTCCTCATCCAAATCATTGATGTATATTGTGAATAGCTGGGGTACAAGCACCTGCAGGATCCCACTAGTTACCACCTGTCACTTTGAAAAAGACCCATATAGTCCTACTCAGTGTGGTAAAATGGACAGTGGCCTAAATTTTGGGCCCAATATAAAATTGGACACTCTAAATTTTAAAATTGGACATTTTAAATTAAATCACAGTCAGCTCCAGGACTGGCCTGATGAGAATTTGAACGTGGCCAAGTTTGAATACACTGAACACAGAGAAACTGCCTGGACATGTCTGGGCCTGCCCTGTCAATCACCTATCAGGGGATCATTGGTCCTATTCATATGGATCGACTGTCTTGGGTTGCCCAAAGCTTGACATTCTGGCACCCAGCTTTCCCACCGTTACCATATATGGAGAGAGGTGACGTGAAAACAATGCATCTAGGAATGGGCAACTGGGATTGGGTTCCTGGTGTCCTGCAAAGTTGCAATTGGCAACACCATTGGATATTGCCACCCCTGCCCCGAGGCCTCATTGGCTGAGAGCCAGAGTACTTTCCGGCAAGGCAAGAAGAGGGGTATAAAGATCGACCACCAGGACCCACCCCAGCAAAATCTCACAGAGGGAGTAGAGAAGATTGAATGATCGACCAGAGACAAAAGGAAATATCGTGCGAGACCCACCTTCGCGACAAAGGCCCGAGGAATCGAGACTGAGAGAATCTGACCTGCAGCTCGACTGAGTCCATCAGCTTGGGTAGTATTAAGAATCTTGGGATAATTTAGTATTGTTTTGGGATAGTCTAAGAAGGATAACTGTTTGATATAAACATTTGGTTCAATCATACACTTGTATTTGTTCTTTGTTCACCACGCAAAGAAAGATATCTAGGGAAAAGTTGAGTAATAAACTGGTCGAAGTGACTAAGGTTTTACAGACAACATCAGTTTCCTGTTTACTAACCAATTCTCAATCCATGCAATTATATTATCCCCAATCCCAAGTTCTTTAATTTTGCCACAAACCTCTTTTAAAAAGAATATATTTTTATTCAACTAATTTATTTTTTTACATAACAAAAAGACATAACATAGCCAATCAAAATACCCACCCCCAATCCCACCTACCAACCCCCAAATCCTAACCCCCACCACTTCAAAAACACTTAACCCTTGCACCCGCTATTTTTAGCAAATGACAATGACCAGCTCTTTGAAGTAAAAAATAAACAGCTGCCACCTTTGGTAAAATCTCTCAATTGCCCCCCTCACAGTGTTCTTGACTTTCTTGAGAAATAGGAACTCCATCAGACACCCCAGCCACACTAACGCATTGGGTGGAGAAGCTGACCTCCATCCCATCAGCACTTGCCTCTGGGCAATCAGCGAGGCAAAGGCCAGGACATCGGCCCCCACACCTTTCTGCAGCCCAAATATGGTCATCAGGGGACAGGACTACAGCTCAATTTTCAGAATCACCGACATGGTGCTAAAGAAGGAGACCCAAAAACCCACAAGCTTCGGACACGACCGGAACATATGCACATGATTGGCCGGGTCCACTGCACAGCGCTCGCACTTGTACTCTACCACTACAGAGATTGGACTCATCCTGGACCTAGTCAGGTGAGCCACTCTAAGTTGTATTAAGCCAGGCCTCGCACATGATGACGTGGAGTTTACCCTCTGCAGGGCCTCACTCCCCACCTCGTCATCCAACACCGACCCTAGCTCCTCCTCCCACTTGGCCGTAACCCCCTCCACCAATACAGAGTCCTCTGACATAATCCGTCCATAGATACCAGAAGTGCTCCCTTTCTTCGATCCTGCGAGCGAAAGAACCCTCTCCATTAGCGAGGCTAGCAGCGCCACGGGGAATGTCAGGAAGACGTTTTGCAAAATTGTGAACTTGTAAAATCTGAACGAGTCAGATCGCGAGAGGCCAAACTTCTCCGACAGTTCCTCAAAACCAACAAACTGTCCCACCAGGAACCAGTCCCCCATTCTTTCCAACCTCTTTTCCTCCCCCCCCCCCCCCCCGGAGCATGGCATCTATCCTCGCTGACCTAAACTTATGATTCACACAAGTTGGAGCCAACTTCGATACCGCCCCCAATTTAAAATTCTGCCGTAAATGTCTCCATATCTTAAAGGTGGAAACAGCCACTGGATTTGCTGAATATTTCACCGGTGAGAACAGGAGTGAAGCAGTCCAGGCCCTCTACACAACTTTGATTCTATCTGCACCCACCTAGCCAGCGGATCACTCCACCAACCCAACATTTTCTCCGTATTCACTGTCCAATAATAGCATATCAGGCTCAGCAGCGCTTGTCTGTCCCTCTGAAGGACTGTCCTCCGAATCCTCACAGTCCTGCCTGTCCACATGAAGGATGAGATCAATTTTTGGACTCCCCAAAAAAGGATTTAGGAAAAACAACCAGAGGACATAGGAGCGGAAGTAAGGCCATTCGGCCCATCGAGTCCACTCCACCATTCAATCATGGCTGATTTCAACTCCATTTACCCGCTCTCTCTCCATAGCCCTTAATTCCTCGAGAAATCAAGAATTTATCAACTTCTATCTTAAAGACACTCAACGTCCCGGCCTCCACCTCCCTCTGTGGCAATGAATTCCACAGACCCACCACTCTCTGGCTGAATAAATTTCTCCTCATCTCTGTTCTAAAGTGACTCCCTTTTAATCTAAGGCTGTGCCCCCGGGTCCTAGTCGCCCCTGCTAATGGAAACAACTTCCCTGCATCCACCCTATCTAAGCCATTCATTATCTTGTAAGTTTCTATTAGATCTCCCCTCAACCTCCTAAACTCCAATGAATATAATCCCAGGATCTTCAGACGTTCATCGTATGTTAGGCCTACCATTCCTGGGATCATCCGTGTGAATCTCCGCTGGACCAGCTCCAGTGCCAGTATGTCCTTCCTGAGGTGTGGGGCCCAAAATTGCTCACAGTATTCTAAATGGGGCCTAACTAATGCTTTATAAAGCTTCAGAAGTACATCCCTGCTTTTATATTCCAAGCCTCTTGAGATGAATGACAACATTGCATTTGCTTTCTTAATTACGGACTCAACCTGCAAGTTTACCTTTAGAGAATCCTGGACTAGGACTCCCAAGTCCCTTTGCACTTCAGCATTATGAATTTTGTCACCGTTTAGAAAATAGTCCATGCCTCTATTCTTTTTTCCAAAGTGCAAGACCTCGCACTTGCCCACGTTGAATTTCATCAGCCATTTCTTGGACCACTCTCCTAAACTGTCTAAATCTTTCTGCAGCCTCCCCACCTCCTCCATACTACCTGCCCCTCCACCTATCTTTGTATCATCGGCAAACTTAGCCAGAATGCCCCCAGTCCCGGCATCTAGATCGTTAATATATAAAGAGAACAGCTGTGGCCCCAACACTGAACCCTGCGGGACACCACTCGTCACCGGTTGCCATTCCGAAAAAGAACCTTTTATCCCAACTCTCTGCCTTCTGCCTGACAGCCAATCGTCAATCCATGTTAGTACCTTGCCTCGAATACCATGGGCCCTTATTTTACTCAGCAGTCTCCCGTGAGGCACCTTATCAAAGGCCTTTTGGAAGTCAAGATAGATAACATCCATTGGCTCTCCTTGGTCTAACCTATTTGTTATCTCTTCAAAGAACTCTAACAGGTTTGTCAGGCACGACCTCCCCTTACTAAATCCATGCTGACTTGTCCTAATCCGACCCTGCACTTCCAAGAATTTAGAAATCTCATCCTTAACAATGGATTCTAGAATCTTGCCAACAACCGAGGTCCTGACCTTGCCCACCAAGCTTGTATAGTTTATGGACTGGGCCACCCTAACCGCAGATACCTAAATTTGCAGCCAGCCAACCGGAATTGCAGCACCCCAGATGTTAACTCCCTTCCCTGAAGGATAAACCGGGAGGTACTCACTTTCTTCCAGGTTTAACTTATAGCCTGAAAAGCACATTCTCCCCGTGTCTGCATGGGTTTCACCCCCACAACCCAAAAATGTGCAGGTTAGGTGGATTGGCCATGCTAAATTGCCCCTTAACTGGAAAAAAATAAAATAATTGGGTACTCTAAATCTATTTTAAAAAATAAAAAATAATTACTTATACCCTGAAAAAGAGCCAAAGCGCCTCAGCAGCCCTATTATCTCGCCCATTGTGGGAATCGGGTCCGTTACATACAGTAAGGGATCATCGGCATACAGGGACACCCTGTGCTCCACCCCTTGCCTCATTATCCAACTCCGCCTATCTGAAGCCCTCAAGGTAATGGCCAAAGGCCCTATTGCCAATACAAACAAGAGGGCGGGGAACATGAGACACCTCTCTTTAACTGGAAATACCCCAAGCTCATGTCTTTTTGTGTGAACACTGGCTTTCAGAGCTTTCTACAACAACCGTACCCAAGACACAAACATGGACCCTAACCCCCAGGGCCTGAGAATAAAGGCATCCCAGAATGCTTAAGGAGGTTGCTCTGGAAATAGTGGACGCATTGGTGGTCATCTTCCGGGATTCTATAGACTCTGGAACTGTCCCTGCAGATTGGAGCGTAGCTCACGTCACTCCGATATTCAAAAAGGGAGGTAGAGAGAAAGCAGGGAATTATAGGCCAGTAACCTAACATCGGTAAAGGGGAAAATTCTTGAATCCATTATCAAGGACTTTATAGCGGAACATTTAGAAAGCAGCGGTAGGATCAGCCAGAGTCAGCATGGATTTATGAAGGGAAAATCATGCTCGACAATTCTGTTAGAATTCTTGGAAGATGTAACCAGTACAGTTGACAAGGAGGAGCCAGTCGATGTGGTATATTTGGTCTCCTTCTCTGATGAAGAATGTTCTTCCTCTCGAGGGAGTGCAGCGAAGGTTTACCAGACTGATTCCAGGGATGGCGGAATTGTCATATGAGGAGAGATTGACTTGGTTGGGATTGTTCTCTCTGGAGTTCAGAAGAATGAGGAGGGATCTCATAGAGACTTATAAAATTTGAACGGGACTAGACAGGGTAGATGCAGGGAAGATGTTACCAATGATGGGTGCGTCCAGAACCAGTCTGAGGATTCAGGGTAAACCATTTCAGACAGATATAAGGAGACATTTCTTCACACAAAGAGTGGTGAGCCTGTGGAATTCATTACCACAGGAAGTAGTTGATGCTAAAACTAGATATAGCACTTGGGGAGAATGGGATCAAAGGCTTTGGGGAGAAAGCAGGGTTAGGCCATTGAGTTAGATAATCAGCCATGATCGTGATGAATGGCAGAGCAGGCTCGAAGGGCCAAAAGGCCTCCTCCTGCTCCTATCTTCTATGTATGTATCGATGTATGTAACCCAAACTTTTCCAATACCGCAAACAAATACCCACGTTCTACCCTATTGAATGCCTTCTTGGCATCCATTGCAAAAATTACCTCTGGTTCTGGCCACTCCGCGGGGACAGCACTACATTTAACCACCGCTGCATATTAGACGACAATTGCCGGCCTTTCACAAAACCCATCTTATCCTCCCCAATAACTTGAGGGAGACACTGCTCCAGCCTCAGTGCTAACACCTTGGCCAATATCCTAGCATCTATGTTCAGTAAAGGGCGTACAACGCGCATTCTATTGGGTCCTTTTTTAAAACTAATTAAATTTCCTTCAATTCCTCCTGCTCACTAGATTCTTGGGTCCTTAGCACGTCTGGCACATTATTTATGTCTTCCTCCATGACCACTGAATTAAAGTAGTTGTTTAATTGCTCTGCCATTTCCTTGTTCTCTATTATAAGTTCTCCTGTTTCATTTGTCTTCACTAATCTTTTCTTGAGAAGCTTTTGCAGTCTGCTTTTATGTCACTTGCAAACTTACTCACATACTCTATTCTTCCCCTCTTAATCAATCTCTTGATCCTCCTTTGCTGAATTCTGAACTGCTCCCAATCCTCAAACTTGCTACTGTTTCTAGCAACTTTCCTTGGATCTAATATTGTCCTTAATTTATTTTGTAAGCCAGTGTTTTCAATCATTTTTTCCGGGGACCAATTTTTACCAACCGACCAACCTTCGGGACCCACGCCGGCCGACTTTCTCTTACCGTTAATGCAAGAGGTGAGCCTTCTTGGTCCTCACGATCTCACTCCAATCAGGTTCACAGGAAAAGAGGGCTATGCGCATATCGGGTGCAGGATTCAGCCGGTTCCTTTGTGCCGTCTTCATCTTTGTGAGGATGAAAAATTCAACCTCGCACATGTAGGTCGTTGTGAAGGGCAAAAGCAACAAGATTTTTGTTTTACTCGGCTCCGGATACTCCTCAGAGACGCTACTCCAGAATGCTGACAGCCTCATTGACTTGTGCCGTGTTTTTAATATGCTGTCACAACTGAGGCGCAGAAGCTCAGTTTCTTCATTTGGAGTCAGCTGCGAGTTAAAAACTAATTCTGGGTTCTCAAACTCAAAGGGAGTACACTCACCTCTTCTCTTTCAAAATCTTAAACTTCTCTGGAAAGTAGCGACAAAAATTGTTGATCAGTGAAGCCAGATGCAACTGAATAAGGCTTGCCAGTCCATTTACAGTTTCCTTACTAATGCTGTTTTCTTCGATGTGTCGAAGCAGTGTGGGAAACATGTAGTAGTTTTGGCTTTGCACTCGCAATTGCCAAACTTTCAATGTCTTTTGGAAAGCTTTGATTTCTTCACAGTGCCGAAAGTAATCATCATCCTTCCCTTGCAATTTGAAGTTCAGTTAATTTAGAATTGTTAGCATCCAAGTTTCATCAGCAAACAAATCAGCCAGAGAGGACAGTTTCTCGAGGAGGAAAGCGTGGATTTCGTACCTCAGTTCGTGAACTGAGTAGCACCCATCCATTTTGACAGCCAACGTACTTCTGTGTGGAACAATAAATGTGTGTGCAATGCCCCCATATCGGAACACAGAGTGTCAAAAAGTCTGGTATTGAGTGGGCTCCATTTAATGAAATTCACTACTTTCACAATTCCTTTCAACACCACTTCAAGATCAGATGGAATTCCTTTTGATGCCAGTGCCTCACGGTGAATAAACCAATGATTCCAACTAATGTCCTGATCGGCTGCCTCCTTAATCCTTACTATAACTCCGCTGTTTTTCCCAGTCATGTTGGCTGCTCCATCACTTGTGATTCCTCTGCAACTAACCCAGGCGAGCCCGCACTTTCCAACCACAAAACTATTCAAAACTTCAAAAATTTCTGCGCCAGTCGTGTGGGTTGCTAAAGTCAGGGAGCACAGCAAATCTTCAACAAATTCATTGTGCCAAACATACATAACGTAAACTAGCAAGGTTGCACAATCTGAAACATCTGTACTTTCATCCAGTATTGAGAACGCCTGCGCTGATTTTAAACGAGAAATAAGCTGGGCTTCTAAATTCTCAGCAATATCACAAATTTGGCGAGCCAGTGTGTTATCACTAAGTGGGATGCATTTCACTTTTTCAATGAATCTCTCATCTATGACCATACAAATTAGGGGCTGAATTCTCCATTATTGGGATCATGTCCCCACACTGGCATCAAAACGGTGGAGTGTCACGCCAGAAAAACTGGCATGAAAGGACCACAAATTCCGAGCCCTGCAGGGGGCATGCAGGGACCCGGAGTAGATCTCGCAGCAGATACGGGCACCAGCAGTTCTGGAGGTCAGAGGCCACGCATGTGCACGGCGGTAGCCTCCAGCGGCCGTGCCATGCTCCATGGCGGACCCCGGAGCTGGACCCAAAAGAGAAACCCCTGATTGACCGCGTGCCCGACCCTCAACGCCCAGACAAGCATTTACCGGCCGCCTATAAGACTCCCCCACTCTCCAATCGGCCCACCCCCCAACCAGGGGGGCCCCGGACTGAGTCCACAGCCGCCACACGGGTATCCCGGCCCGCTGGAGCACATTTGTTCCACGTCGTCAGGATTTTGGCCGGTCGGGGGCGGAGAATGGCGGGGTAGGCCTCTGGCTCCTTAATCCTTAGGTAGGTCCCAGTCGGCGCGGTGTACTCTCCGGGTACACCGCCTTTCAGGGCCTGCAGAACCAGGGAACCGGCGACGGTCCCGATTCCTTGCTGGAAAATGGATTCTCTGTCCCCGCGCCAGCCACAATTTCGGCGGCGGGGTGAGGAGAATCCAGCCCTATATCTAATGCTGCAGGGAAAATTAATCTCTCTGCTGTAGTGTGGGGCATTTTCTCTTGAGGCTATTTGTACTTTGTCATTCAATGTAACATTTCTGCTGAGGACTTCAGCTGACAATTTAAGTTCCCGTTGCATCCTTTGAAAAAAATCAAGAGGTTGTCCTCGAACTTGCCATGCCTTGTCTTCAAATTCCTTTGAAATTTTGAAGGTTTTAAACTTTCATTTGCCAACACTTCCTTGCATTTAACACACATGGGCCTTGCATCCTGATTTGCATTGGCACAATTAATAAATCCATACCTTAAAAAAAAATCATCTTTGTTGCACTATCAATTACGACGAGACGAGAGTAGAATATAATCGAGGCTTTATTACACAGAGATGTGTGGCCACCTACAGCAACTTACGAGCAGGTACTGGCGCAGCTCCTCGCTCATAAATGAGGATCCCCGGTCGCTGTGGACGTAGGCGGGGAAACTGAAGAGAGCGAAGATGGTGTTGAGGGCTTTGATGACGGTGGCAGATGTCACAGCGGGGCATTGGATGGCAAAGGGAATTCGGGAATACTCGTCGACCACATTAAGAAAGTACGTGTTGCGGTCGGTGGAGGGGAGGGGTCCTTTGAAGTCCACGCGTTCAAAGGGGCGGGAGGCCTTCAACAGGTGCGCACGGTCTGGCCGGTAGAAGTGCGGTTTACACTCTTGCGCAGACCTGGCAGTCTCTGGTGATAGCCCTGACTTCTTCGATGGAGTAGGGCAGATTGCGGGCCTTAATGAAGTGGTAAAAGCGGGTCACCCCCGGGCGATAGAGATCGTCGTGCAGGGTCCGGGGTCAGTCCACTTGTGCGCTGGCACATGTACCTCGGGACAGGGCATCGAGGGGGCTCGTTGAGCTTACCGGGGCAATACAAAATCTCGTAATTGTAGGTGGAGAGCTCGATCCTCCACCTCAAGATTTTATCACTTTTGATCTTACCCCGCTGTGTGTTGTTAAACATGAAGGCAACCGACCATTGGTCAGTGAGGAGAGTGAATCTCCTGCCGGCCATGTAATGCCTCCAATGTCGCACAGCTTCAACGATCGCTTGGGCCTCCTTTTCGACGGAGGAGTGCTGAATTTCGGAGGCATGGAGGGTGCGGGAAAACAATGCCACGGGCCTGCCTGCCTGGTTGAGGGTGGCGGCCAGAGTGACGTCTGATGCATCGCTCTCGACTCGGGGGGGAAGCATCTCGTCGACTGCGTGCATCGCGGCCTTGGCGATGTCGGCCTTGATATGGTTGAAGGCCTGGTGCGCCTCGGCCGTCAGTGGGAAAGCGGTGGATTGAATGAGGGGGCGGAACTTGCCCGCAAAGTATGGGACCCACTGGGCGTAATACAAAAAGTACCCCAGGCATCGTTTGAGGGCCTTGGGGCAGTGGGGGAGGGGGAGTCCAATGAGGGGGCACATGCGATCGGGGCCGGGCCCTAGAACTCCGTTCTGAACCACATAGTCGAGGATGGCTAATCGGTTCGTGCTGAACACACACTTCTCCTTGTTGTAAGTTAGGTTGAGGAGTGTGGTGGTGTGGAGAAATTTGGAGAGGTTAGCGTCGTGGTCCTGCTGGTCGTGGCCGCAGATGGTGACGTTGTCCAGGTGTGGGAAAGTGGCCCACAGCCCGTACCGGTCAACCATTCGGTCCATCTCTCGTTGGAGGACCGAGACCCTGTTGGTGATGTAGCCACCTAAAATGGCTGATTCCCGATTAGAATGGTCAAACCCCGATCTAAAATGGCAAACGAAAGAGGCTGATGGGAAAATCAGCCAACAGGACTCAAACGGACAGCTGCAGGTAAAACAGTGTATTCGGCTCTGGGGAAGTCAGCCCAGACCGATAACTGCAGCCATCAACATCACAACAACCCAGCCATCTGCATATTAAGCAGCCATCCCCGGGAACAATTGCTACACATTAGCAACATAAAGCCGGTCCAGACCTTTCGGCGCCAGGTCTAATGATGCCCCGATTTGGCCAGTAAGAAAGCCCGACGGATCATGGCGCTTGACCATTGATTATCGGGAACAAAATAAAGTCACCCCCGCAGCAGCCCCCACCGTTGCAACAAGTCCCGAGACCATGCTCAAGCTGGGACTCAATTCCCGCTATTTCACGGTTTTGGACATCAGTAATAGATTCTGGTCCATTCCATTGGCAAAGGCGTGCCAGTATAAATTTGCCTTCACTTTTAGAGCGCAGCAGTACACGTGGACATGCCTGCCACAAGGCTTCCACAACTCCCCCTCCATTTTCCACCGACAGCTGGCAAATGGACTAGCAAAATTTTCTCGCCACGAATGTCTGGTACAGTATGTATATGATCTACTACTGCAGACAGAGACTAAGGAAGAGCACATTGAGCTTCTGTCCGAACTCCTGGAATTATTACATTCCATTGGCTGTGAAGTCAACCCCAAAAAGGCCCAGATATTGGAAGAAAAAGTGGTATATTTGGGTACAATTATCACACACGGCAAACGGGGGATCGAGCATAAAAGAATTGACTCGATCGCTAAATTGCCCCTTCCCCAGAACGTCTCAGCCTTCCGGTCGTTTTTAGGACTGGTTGGCTATTGCCGAAACCACATTGACGGTTTCGCCAGCAAGGCAGCGCCCCTCTCAGACCTCCTAAAGAAAGGAGCCCCCGGGAGTGGCTTCCACAGCATACGGATGCTGTGGAATCATTAAAACAGGCGCTCATAGCCGCTCCCACACTACAAGTTCCAGACCCGCTTTCCCCTTACGCCATAGAGGTAGCGACCACAGACCGCACCCTTTCGGCCGTGCTCCTGCAGGAACGGCACGACCAGTTAAGACCCGTAACTTAGGGCAGCACGGTAGCACAAGTGGATAGCACTGTGGCTTCACAGCGCCAGGGTCCCAGGTTCGATTCCCGGCTTGGGTCACTGTCTGTGCGGAGTCTGCACGTTCTCCCCGTGTCTGCGTGGGTTTCCTCCGGGTGCTCCGGTTTCCTCCCACAGTCCAAAGACGTGCAGGTTAGGTGGATTGGCCATTATAAATTGCCCTTAGTGACCCAAAAGGTTAGGAGGGGTTATTGGGTTACGGGGATAGGGTGGAAGTGAGGGCTTAAGTGGGTCGGTGCAGACTCGATGGGCCGAATGGCCTCCTTCTGCACTGTATTTTCTATGTTCTATGTTCTATGTTCTTATGCTTCCCGACTTTTGGATGCTGTGGAGCAGGGATTTTCAGCCTGTGAGAGGCACCTGCTCGCAGTTTTCTGGGCAGTCCAGTACTTTTCCTACATTACCGGACTGAACCCCATCACCATTTTGACCGAACACACCCCCACCCAACTTTTACTGGACGGACGACTCAAGGACGGTACCGTCAGCCAAATACGCGCAGCTAGGTGGACCCCTCTCTTACAAGGACGGGACATCACAGTAAAACGGACAAAGACTCACGCATACTTAGCGGACAATCTACAGTACCCTGGAACCCCCCATGAGTGTGAAATCATCTCGCCCCACCATAATACAGGCCCCTTTATAGCTAAAACACCCACCAGACGCTTGTTCAGCGGAACTAACTTTTCAGCTGATACTTGTTCGGGTATCAGACGCCCGATGGTAACTGCTCTTCTGATTTGACGGAAGATTCAGAACAGCAACCCCAGCATGATGACTACATTTTTGTCCGTACTTGTCGGTTGCTCAGGCAGTGGAGAAACGGCGTGAGACCCGCCCTGCCTGGGGACCCCCCCGTTGGTCAAACAAGCTCGGGTAGGGGAGATACGGCATTGGTAGCCGTCCTACCCGGGGACTCCATCCAAATGTTACCCGTCACGGCTCATACGCACCCCATTTGACATTCTTTCATTTCAAAAAGTTTTTATTTGTTTAGGCGACCTTTAGGTTGCTGCCATCTGCTATTTACATCCTGGATCATTTGGATGGTAAATCAGCACTGGGCATGATTGGGAAGTGTGCCGTGTCCTAACATTTGTTTTTGAAAAAAAAAAATAAGGGATTCACACATAGTGACCAATTATAAGGGTATAATTGGCCCCAAACGACAGACACACTAGCATACCGGATATTGAACAGAGGTAGTTACAGATACTATGCTTGTTTTTACAGAACTCCAGAAGCTCCAGGACCGGAGAAAACAAAGAACAAAAGAAAGGAAAGGAAAGAGGACAGCCACAAGGACTCCCTTCATCGTGCTCAACATGCTTTTTGTGGACATTTGGTTGCGCGGGAACGCGAACCCCATTACTTCAAACCTCCCTGCCGTTAATATTTCACTGCCCCGCAGTACCCAGAGCCCAGTCACCAGCGACACTGCATCTTCTTGGTGTGCCAGGTTCATAACCTGGTACTCCCTGTCCTACGTGATCGAAGCACTGTTAGTGTTGGCGATACTCTGCTGTGTAGTGCAGACTATGCGCCTCCGCAAATGGAGAAGGAGAGCGTACCGCGCTCGAACCCCAGTATATCGGATCATATCCCCTATATTCGGTTACGACCAGACCCCCGACCCCAGCGATCTATAATAAAAACAATAAAGAGCATTCACTTGCGTTATTACTGTGAATAAAGAAATGTACAAATTTTTCATGAAAAACACTGTATGATCCTGAGCTTGACTGCCAAGCCAGGAAAGATTACAGAATAATGTGATTTTTGCTGTATGTTTTAGGAAGATAGGATAATGCAATGTTTAGCGAGTATAGTGTAATCAGAATAAAAATTAGAGGTTCCAAGTTTGTTATTTTGTAATGCATGTCCCTGTCTGACATAGCGCCCTTAGAATTGTTAGGTAAAAATTTTTGTACATAGCTAGGGAGAGAGCAGAGGCCATGTAGGAGGTGTCCCCCCTCCCCGGTCAGGGAACGGAAAGGACAAAATTTATGTGATCCTTCACGCTTCGCGTTAGGATCACAAGGAGGGTGTGTAGCCACCTAAAATGGCTGATTCCCGATTAGAATGGTCAAACCCCGATCTAAAATGACAAACGAAAGAGGCTGATGGGAAAATCAGCCAACAGGACTCAAACGGACAGCTGCAAGTAAAACAGTGTATTCGGCTCTGGGGAAGTCAGCCCAGACCGATAACTGCAGCCATCAACATCACAACAACCCAGCCATCTGTATATTAAGCAGCCATCCCCGGGAACAATTGCTACACATTAGCAACATAAAGCCGATCCAGACCTTTCGGCGCCAGCAGGGGCTGACACAAAGGAAGGTAGACGACCACCCCCCTATCAAGGAATCGCCCCATTTTTGGAGCATATCGAACCAAGTGATTGGGACCAAGTCCAAACACTTGGAACCAGGTACGAGATCCGCCCCGAGAGGCGGGAAGTCCCTGGGAACTATAAGAATAGGGGCCAAGTTCAGATCGACCCTTCTCTTCCTGCACGCAACCTTCGAGACCCTCAAGTCTTACTCCAGCGATCGCTACCAGATAGGCGCTCCTGACTATCGACTTGTACCCGCCTTTGAATCCCGCAGGCCAGAACCAATTCGAAAGACCATTTGTTTCCCTGACCTGGTGGGCCATTTCCAAAGTTAAGTATTGGCCTTTAGTGGTAGGTAGTAGTCTAGAAGTAGGATTATTGTATAAGTATTAATTGCTGTATATAATAAATGAGCGTTGATTCAACTCTTACTAAGCGGTGTGTTGCATTATTAATCATTACTTGGACTTGAACCACGTGGCGGTATCAGAAAGATACCTGGCGACTCATGAGCAAAGGTGACAGAATTAGAATAAAGTAAACCAAGGCTAAAACGAACAACAGTGACGCCGAAGGGAACCCTAAGGAAATGGTAAAGGTGGCCATCTGCTTCAAACGCAATGTATGGGCATTCCGCCTTACGGATGGGGAGCTGGTGGTAGGCAGATTTCAGACAGACCCGGTACTGTACAATCTGATTGATTATATCAGATATGCGTGGGAGGGGGTACGTGTCGAGCTGCGTGTACCGATTGATGGTATGACTGTAGTCTACGACCATCCTGTTTTTCTTCCCGGTTTTCACCACTACCACTTGGGCTCTCCAGGGGCTGTTGCTGGCCTCGATGATACCTTCCTGCAGCAGCCGCTGGACCTCAGACCTGATGAAGGTCCTGTCCTGGGCGCTGTACAGTCTGCTCCTGGTGGCGACGGGTTTGCAATCCGGGGTGAGGTTTGCAAACAGGGAAGGCGGGTTGACCTGAAGGGTCGCGAGGCCGCAAACAGTAAGGGGTGGTAGGGGCCCGCCAAATGTCTGGGCTAGGCTCTGGAGGCTGCACTGGAGGTCCACGCCGAGTAGCAAGGTTGGGGAGGACGTAGAGCCGGAAGCCGCTGAACTCTACGCCCTGGACGGTGAGGGTGGCGATGCAGTACCCCCGGATCGCCACTGAGTGGGATCTGAAGGCCAGGGAGATTCTTTGGTTCGTGGGGTGTACCGCGAGGGAGCAGCGCCTTACCGTATCGGGGTGGATGAAGCTCTCTGTGCTCCCGGAGTCCAGAAGGCAGGATATCTCATGCCCGTTGACCTTCACCTTTGTCGAAGCGGTCGCGGGGTTGTGCGGCCGAAACTGGTCAATCGTGACCGAGGCGAGACGCGGCTGGTCGCCGGCGTTTGCAGGCAATGAGCGGCACGATGAGGTGCCCGACAGGCAGGGGCCCTGAGGCGGGTAAGATGGCGGTGCCCACGGGCCGCACGTGTCCTGGGGCAGGTAAGATGGCGGCGCCCTCGGGCCCCACATATCCTGGGGCAGGCAAGATGGTGGTGCCCATTGGTTCTGAGGCAAGCAAGATGGCGCGCCCACAGGCTTCACGTGTTGTGAGTGAAGCAAGATGGCGGAGCCCACGGACCGCACGTGGTCTGAGGAGAGGAAGATGGCGGTGCCCACTGGCCGCACGTGGGGGGGTGCCGAGACAATAGCGGCGACTGAGCGGGCCTGGCACACTGCAGCGAAATGTCCCTTCTTGCCACAGGCCTTGCAGAGCGTGCTCCGCGCCGGGCGGCGCTGCCGTGGGTGTTTTGTCTGTCCACAGAAGTAGGATTGGCTGAGGGCGGTCGCTGATGGGGTCCACGATGGGGTGGCCGCTGGCGGGGTCCATGATGTACAGGGGGGGTGGGCCATGCGGTCGGGGTCATAAGCCTGTACGTTGCGTGAGGCGACCGTGAGTGCGAACACTAGTTTCTTGGTCGCCGCGAGGTCAAGCGTGGCCCCTTCTAAGAGGCGCTGGTGGATGTAGTCAGACCCTATGCCCGTAACGAACGCGTCTCTCATTAGCAGGTTGGAATGTTCAGTGGCCGAAACGGCCTGGCAGTCACAGTCTCTCATCAAGGCGAGTAGGGCACGCCAGAAATCTTCCACAGACTCACCGGGAAGTTGGTGCCGCGTGGATAGGAGGTGCCTGGCGTAGATCTTGTTGGTCTGCTGAGCGTAATTCTCCTTCAGTAGCGCCATGGCCTATGCATAGGTAGGCGCATCCTGGACGAGGGGAAAAGCGTTGGAGCTCAGCCGCGTGTACAGAATCTGGAGCTCCTGTGCTTCTGAGATTGGGTCTGGCGCAGACCCGATGTATGCTTCAAAACAAGCTAGCCAATGTTGGAAGTCCTTTTTGGCGTTGTCTGCTTGAGGATGCAGCTGCAGGTGATCCGGCTTGATGCGGAGGTCCATCTCTGAAAAATCTGTGTAATAAATTGATGCACTATCAATTACGATGAGACGAGAGTAGAATGTAATCGAGGATTTATTATACAGAGATGTGTGGCCTCCTACAACAGCTTACTAAATGGCTGCTGTTCGGAGAGCACACACATTTATACTCCGCCTCCTGGACGGAGCCAGCAGGCAGGGATCTACCCCCGTACCTGTAGTACAGGGGCCTTACCGTAATACCCATATATACAATATAATACAACAGTGGTGACTACCACAATCTTTATACTGCTTTGTGCCTGATTTCAGCTGCTTCTTAATGGGCTATTCACCAGAGGGCCTGGAGCTCACATCAGCACTGCTTTGTCCTGCTGTGGACCCTCCTGAACACCTCACACCACCACTGCTTTGTCCTGCTGTGGATTCTCCTGAGCCACTCTCTCCAGCAGGTTTAGTTGTGAGATCCTGGCCTGTTTGTGGCTCTGGCCCTCTCTTCCATATAACAAAACGATCCATTTTAAATTTTACTTGTTTGCTGCTGACAAAATGGAGGAATTGCAATCGCGCCCAAAGCACGTGACGTCGATGTTCGGAGGGACGTGACCTGCTCTCTGCCTCCCTTCAGGCAGGAAGATTACATTGAATTTAAAAACAAATCTTCTCCTGCATCTCCGATTGCTCAAATTTGCGCGCAACAGTCGCAGCAGCCGGCTTTTAACAATGCCGGCTGCGAGCGGCCTTCAAAATGACGGCTGCGACCATATAAAAGAAATGCGGGCGCACTGCGCCTGCGTGCCCGCTCATCGGTGTGCATGAATTTAAGCAATTGGGAACGCCATGACAGACGGCTCCGTGACCCTCCCGACACCCGCCCGCGGGTCGCGTCCCCGACTTTGAAAATGCTTACTGAAGTCATGGTTAGGCCACTTTTCTGGTTACGTTTTTCCACCAGAAAAGAACGTATGACTGTTGCAATGTTTACATTTGTTCCCTAAATATTAGCAAATGTCTGTCCACCATCATGGCTTTTAATCAAGTTCCCCAATCTATCTTATCCAACTCACACCTCATACCTTTGTAGTTTTCTTTGTTTAGATTTAGGACCTTAGTTTCAGATAGGATTTCTTCACTTTCCACTCTATAGAACATAGAACAATACAGCGCAGTACAGGCCCTTCGGCCCACGATGTTGCACCGAAACAAAAGCCATCTAACCTACACTATGCCATTATCATCCATATGTTTATCCAATAAACTTTTAAATGCCCTCAATGTTGGCGAGTTCACTACTGTAGCAGGTAGGGCATTCCACGGCCTCACTACTCTTTGCGTAAAGAACCTACCTCTGACCTCTGTCCTATATCTATTACCCCTCAGTTTAAAGTTATGTCCCCTCGTGCCAGCCATATCCATCCGCGGGAGAAGGCTCTCACTGTCCACCCTATCCAACCCCCTGATCATTTTGTACTCTAATGAAGAATTTCATCACGTTATGGTCACTGTTCTCGAAAGGATCCCGCACAACAAGATTATTAATTAATCCCTTCTCATTGCAGAAAATCAAATCTAGGACAGCATTTTCCCAAGTTGGTTCCGTGGCATACTGGTCTAAAAATTCATCTTGTACACACTCCAGGATTTAATCTGTCACAGCATTGTTGCTAATTTGATTTGCCCAAACTCTATGTAGATTAAAGTCACCCAACATGATTGTAGCACCCCTGTTACATGCATCTTTAATTTCCTGTTAATGCCATCCCCTACCTTACCACGACTGCTTGGAGATCTACAGATAACTCCCACTAATGTTTTCTGCGCCTTGTTGTTTCTAAGCTCCATCCAGACTGATGCTACGTCCAGATTTTCTGAGCCAACATCCTCTCTCACAGTTGGCACTGATTGTATCCTTAACCAACAATGTCACCCTCACATCCTTTCCCTTTTTGCCTCCCCATACTAAATATCGAATACCATTGGCTATTCAGTTCCCAGCCTTGTTGACCCTTCAGCCATGTCTTGCAATCGCAATCATATCGTACTCGAGCATACTAATTTGTGCTGTTATTTAACCTACGTTACGGCGAATGCTCCGTGCATTCAGATAGTGCCTTTAGAGTTCATTGCTTTAACATTTTTACACATTTTTGTTTGTACTATGAGCCTATTTGCTGCTCGCCCTTGTTTCCTCTGCCTTCCACTTTTGCTTTCTACTTTTTGATCTTTATCTTTGTTTCCCTTTGTTTAAGAGAGCGGAACCTCTGCTGCATTAAGACCCACCTGGTCCTCATTAATGAGCTCCGCAATTGCTTCTCAACCTTTTGACTAAGATCAAGCATCAGATCAAGTCCAAGGTGAGGTGCAATACCTTTTCTTGTCAGCTTGGATTTTGTATGTCTCTCTCGTGGAGACCATGGGCGGGATTCTCCAACAATGGGGCTATGTCCCCACGGCCATGATAAAACACGCGCAAATCACTCTGGACTTACCTGGAGAAAGCCCGGGGTGATTCTCCGATTTGCAGGGGGCCAGCAGGGCTCCGGAGTAGTCCTCGCAGCTCCGGCTGGCCGATACGGGGCCCTGCACTTGCGCATGGCGGCGGCCTGTGTTGGCCGCTCCACATGACATAGCCGACCCACACCGCGGACCAGCACCGAAAACACAGGCCCCCCCCAGATCGCGCACGCCCGCGGATCGGTGGCCCCCGATCAGTAGCCTGTCCATCCTGGAGACACCCCCGTTGAATGATCCCCTCGCCCCCCCACCAGGGCGGCCGCGGACTCAGTTCGCGGTTGCCACGCCGAGTACCCGACGGGTGGAACCATGAGTGAACCACGCCGTCGGGAACTCGGCCAGTTGACGTTGGAGAATCGTCGCAAGGCCTCTTTTAATGGCCCCTGACCGGCGCCACGTAGACCGCTCGCGCGCGATTGCCGGAGACTCTCCGGGGACCGGAGAATCACGGGAGCGGCGTCGGACCCGATCTTGAGGTTGACGTCAGTTCTCCGCCCCCACGTTGATCACGATTCGGCGTGGTGGCTCAGAGAATCCCGCCCTCCACGAATTGGCATCAATTTGAATTTGAATTGTTTTTTGGAGCAAGCAATGAGATAGAACATAGAACATTACAGCACAGTACAGGTCCTTCGGTCCACGATGTTGTGCCGACCATTTATCCTAATCTAAGTTCAACCTAATCTACACCCCTTCAATTTACTGCTGTCCAAGAGTCGCTTAAAGTCCCTAATGACTCTGACTCCACCACCTCTGCTGACAGTGCATTCCACACACCCACCACTCTCTGTGTAAGAACCTACCCCTGACATCTCCCTTATACCTTCCTCCAATCACCTTAAAATTATGTCCCTTCATGACAGCCATTTCCGCCCTGGGGAAAAGTCTCTGGCTATCCACTCTATCCATGCCTCTCATCACCTTGTACACCTCTATCAAGTCACCTCTCTTCCTTCTTCGCTCCATTGAGAAAGCTCCCTCAACCTTTCTTCATAAGACATGCCCTCAAGTCCAGGCAGCATCCTGATATATCTCCTCTGCACCCTCTCCAAAACATCCACATCCTTCATATAATGAGGTGACCAGAACTGGACACAATATTCCAAGTGTGGTTTAACCAGGGTTTTATTAAGCTGCAGCAAAACCTTGCAGCTCTTAAACTCAATCCCCTGTTAATGAAAGGCAACACACCATACACCTTCTTAACAACCCTATCAACCTGGGTGGCAACTTTGAGGGATCTATGTACATGGACCCCAAGATCCCTCTGTTCCTCCACACTTCCACAAATCCTGCCTTTAACCCTGTATTCAGCATTCAAATTCGACCTTCCAAAATTAATCACTTCACATTTATCTAGGTTATCTGCCACTTCTCAGCCCAGCTCTGCTGTCAATGTCCTGTTGTAACCTGCAACAGCCCTCAACACTATCTACAACTCCCTCAACCTTTGTCATCGGCAAACTTACTAACCCACCCTTCCACTTCCTCATCCAAGTCATTTATAAAAACCACAAAGAGCAGAGGTCCCAGAACAGATCCTTGCAGGACACCACTGGTCACCGACTTCCAGGAGGAAAACTTTCCATCCACTACCACTTACTGTCTCCTTTCGGCCAGCCAATTCTGAATCCAGACAGCCACATTTCCCTGTATCCCATGCCCCCTAACTTTCTGAATGTGCCTACCATGGGGAACCTTATCAAATGCCTTACTGAAATCCATACACACCACATCCACTGCCCGACCTTTATCAATGTGTCTCGTCACATCCTCAAAGAATTCAATGAGGCTTGTGAGGCATGATCTGGATGGATTAAGGGTATGCCCTGAGATGGATTAAGGGTATGCCCTGTCCACGCTGCGCATTGGATTCGTAACTTTAAATGTGAGATTTTTTAAAATTAATGAGCCCGCATGCGGCGCTTTGCTGCTAGAAGGCTGCTTGGTATGTGATGCACAATCAATTAAATTCAAAGACGAGGTTGTAACATAACTGAAGGCTTTAATCAACAAGAACTTTTCCCCAGCAGCTTCGGTACAGAAAGTGAGGGCTGCTGGGACGGCACCGGTTCTTATACCCCGCCCGTCAAGGCGGAGCTACGTACCAACAGCCAATGGTAAACTCCTAGGTTTAACCAGTGGTCTTCGGCCTCTTGGGTACTGTAATACCTGATAATACCACAGTATGTTGTCAGTCGGCTTCATGCCAACGTGGTTTCCGAGCGGGATGGGGGCGGGGGGCTTTTGCTCTCACCTCCCGTATTATTCAACTGAAGGTTACCCACACAGTTGTGGGAACAGAATTAGACATTGACAATTATATACAATATAATAATCATTATTGTCACAAGTAAACTTACATTAACACGTCAATGAAGTTACTGTGAAAAGCCCCTGGTGGCCACATTCCGGCGCCTGTTCGGATACACGGAGGGAGAATTCAGAATGTCCAAATTACCGAACAGCACATCTTTCCGGACTTTTCCTGTACATTTCCTGAACATTATTCAATCCCATTTATACTTGGGGGATTTGCAGCTGCTTCAGATCATCTGCTCCCAATCTCCAATCATTTAATCTCCGGCTCCGAATGGGACGCATTTACTGCTCAATCTCCTCATTGGCCGGTGAGTGACTCCGTGGCCGACGCTTCGCCCCTGGCCTTCCGGCCTCCTCACGACGCGGTCAGTGCGCATGAACCCGGATCTCAGCAACGCAAGCACACTCAGCTGGTGCTCCCAACTGCCAGCAGCACGGGGAAGAACTGAAATATCATAATTTGCATTAGCCTTTTCCCCTTTGTCAGCACTAAATCATGTCTTTAATCTCTTACAGGTCTGTCAAAGGTGACAGTGAAGTTGTGGTGGGAGGAGGCAGAGTCCTCAGTTAAAGGTGAGCATTTGGGAGAAAGCACCATCACATGACTCAAACGGAGTCTCCACCAGAGCAGAGTCACACACTTTGGTGGGTAATACATCAGAGATAGCCGGGTTGTCACATGGTGAGATGCACATTATATTTGAGCAGGTTTAGGTCCTGGTGATAGGGATAGCAATCTAGAGTCTCTGTCATGGGGCCCAACAACTAACCACTGCTCAGCTGGATGTGGTTGTTGAGCCTCAGGGGTCATCCACAAAAAGGGGAATTATGGAGCAGCAACGGGAAATATGGCGATCGGCTGGAGAATCCCCGTCTATGCTGACATCGCGGGCGGCGACGATTTTGCGACGCTCCGCCCCCTCAAAAACAGTGTACTCAAAAAGTACGCTGCACGCCATTGAAACGGCCTCAGAACGTCACCTGATGCCCTCCCCCGATACATTGTTGCCGATGGGCTGAGTCCCCGACAGCATCGCTCGCGTCTGCTTCACACCGTTCGGGGATCTCGCTGTGGACTGAGTCCAGCGCTGCCATAGGCTGGGGGGGTAGCCGTTCCGCAGGCAGGGGTGACTGGTGGGGGGTGGTCCGGGGGCGGCAAGGGGGGTTACAGGGGGTCACTATCTGGCAGGCCGGGTCCGCGTGCGGCCAGTTGCATGTTGCATGGCGCGGTCACCGCAGGCCGCCACAGTGCGCATGCGTGGCCACGGACACTTTAGGCACAGGAACTGGGAGTTTTAGCCGGCCCGGCTACTAACCCCTCACCCGGTCCTGGAATTGGTGAGGGCTCGACGCGATTTTGGCATCGTAAAACGTCACAGTTCCCACGTTGGCATTGGCACTTAGCCGCAAAATCGGAGAATCCAGCCCATGATGTCACCTTCCCATTCCTGCGGCGGTATGTTTGGAAGAGGGACTAGGGGCAAACTTGCAGATTTAGGGCTTTGGGTCTTGTCTAACGTGGGTGAACAATGACGAGAGCTACTGGCAGTGGTGGGCAGTCATTAATTATCAATTATGGGCATAATGAGGGAATGGAGAGGACTCTTCAAGGATCTTGCCGGTGAGCTCCATAGAGGCAGTCCCCTGATGGCAGGCTGGTAGGGCAGTGAGGCTTTCTTGAATCCCACTCCACACCAGAGCACCACAGTCGCTTCCCATCTTAATATGGCTCCTAATTGGGCCTTTAATTATGTTTCTGAAGTCATATTGGACTCAAAACTTTAATTCTGTTTCTCTCTGCACAGCCACCATCAGACCTCCTGAGATTTCCCAGCATTTTCTGCGTTTATTTCAGGTTTCCAGCATCTGTAGAAGTTTCCTTTTACTTTAGTTATGAAAATTGGCTGCCTGAATAATTCCTGTCCCACTGTCAGTAAAATGTCCTGATGGTGGGACCACATCACGAAGTTAATCCGACATGGCACTCCACAATTTTACCCTCCTGCCTCTGAGCCTGCCTTCCAGGGGCCAGTAAAATTCAGTGATATGTGTGTGTGCATTTTTCACTTCTATTTTTTCTTTCTTCTGTCCGTATTTCAATGCTGATCATCTTTAATATTTTCTGGTCCTTAGACCTAAACATTCTACTGACTGATCCCTATTTCTCCACCTGGCCTGCTGAGTATTTGTAGCTTTTCCTGTTTTTGTTTTATGTCAAACTTTATTTCCTTTAATAGGTGACACTGTCGTAAGTTTTTTTTTGAGATGCTTAGCTTTCAACTCTCCTACACTAGGTGGCACTGCTAACATTCTTTGACTCCACTCCTTTTTGGTGCTCTATGAGTTTACATTCTCACCATTATAAAACTTAAGGAACTAGAAATTTTGTTGTGTCCATTTTTAGGTATGCATGGGCTATGATCCCTATACCTGAGGCATGAGAGGTGCTCCAAATATTGGGCCTCAAACTCATTTACATTGAAGCAGTGTGTTGGGAGGAACTCCAATGAAGAACAAATCAAGATTGTTTAGATAAGTGAAGGCCAGCGATGGGAGAAAAACACAGGCAGGGAGGGAAATAGGAAGTTTGGGAATGCGGGGGGGGGGAATGAGAGATCTGGCCTCAGGGACAGGGCGAAGGTCACCTGGCATCTACTCGGGGCACATAGTAACAAAATTAGAGGACAGGAACAGACACTGAGAAGCGGGGAAGGAAAGAAATAGGAGAGAGAAAAAAGACAAAAAAGAGTGCAGGTAATTTTAATTTAACTAGCCCACCTGTAAACTGGTGGGATTTGATCAGCCACCAGTCTTATATTCTCTATTGTCACTGTATTAGTAATCCAGAGACCCAGCACAATGTTCTTGGATCTGGGTTCAAATCCCATCATGACACATGGTGAAATTTAAATTTAATAAAAAGCTGGAATTAAAAGTCAAATCTCACAAAATCAGGACTTAAGAGTTAGTGTCATCTTCAGAATGTGCGCAATCTACACAATGCAGATCTGTTTGTGTCCAATTGACTGATCTTACCAACTAATGATATGGGCCAATTCACCAACTTGAACAGAATGTAGCAGCTCCAGGGAGTGCATTACAGCTGAACAGCCTGAAATTTTCCCATCCATAAACTTTAATGGAAGGAAAATGACAGGTTGTGTAGCTATGATGCAGGAACACAACTCCACTGGGAATGCTAAATCACAAAAGCAGTCCATTGAAAATTGGTACTACTCATACAAGACTTGGGGAGTCTTTGACCAAGTAACCGTATTTCATGTTACATGTTTTGGATAGTCAGAGGCTATTTCCCAGGATAGAGGGGTCAATTACTAGGGGGCATAGGTTTAAGGTGTGAGGGGCAAGGTTTAGAGATGTACGAGGCAAGTTTTTTTACACAGACGGGAGTGGGTGCCGGGAACTCGCTGCTGGAGGAGGTGGTGGAAGCAGGGACGATAGTGACATTTAAGGGGCATCTTGACAAATACATGAATAGGATGGGAATATAGGGATACGGACCCAGGAAGTGGAGAAGATTTTAGTTTAGACGGGCAGCATGGTTGGCACAGGCTTGAAGGGCCTGTTCCTGTGCTGTACTTTTCTTTGTTCTTCATAGATCATAGAATTTACAGTGCAGAAGGAGGCCATTCGGCCCATCGAGTCTGCACCGGGTCTTGGAAAGAGCACCCTACCCAAGGTCAACACCGCCACCCTATCCCTATAACCCAGTAACCCCACCCAACACTAAGGGCAATTTTGGACACTAAGGGAAATTTATCATGGCCAATCCACCTAACCTGCACATCTTTGGACTGTGGGAGGAAACCGGAGCACCCGGAGGAAACCCACGCACACACGGGGAGGATGTGCAGACTCCGCACAGACAGTGACCCAAGCCGGAATCGAACCTGGGACCCTGGAGCTGTGAAGCAATTGTGCTATCCACAAGGCTACCGTGCTGCCCTCTCTTTGTTCTTTGTACACTGTTGTTAATGTCAGGCAAGTTTTGGAATTGGAATGCAGATAATGTTTTCTTTATTCATTCAATATGCATGATGCTGGCAGGCCAGCATTTGTTGCCATCCCTAACTGCCCTAAAGAAGGGGTGGTGAGCTGCGCTTTTAAACTGCATGTACACCACAGTGCTGTTGGGTAGAAATTTTAGAAGATTGACTTAGTGATGATGATGGTGGTAATTTATTTCCAAATCAGGATTGATGTGACTGGGGAACTAGCAAATGGTAGTGTTCTCGTTCATCTACAGCCCTTATGCTTCTAGCCAGAAGGTATCCTGACTTTGCAGAAAGCCTCGGTGAGTTGCTGCAATGCACCTTGTAGATGCTACACACCATGTACTGATAATGAGTAGAGTGAAGGTTTAACATGGTGGATGGGGTACCAATCAAATGTGATGCTTTGTCATGGACGGTGTCGAGTTTTGTGACTATTGTTGAAACAGGCAAGTACCAGGGCATTACCAGTGCGGTAGACAGCAGGGAGCCAATGGATGTGGTATATCTGGATTTCCAGAAAGCTTTTGACAAGGTGCCACACAAAAGGTTGCTGCATAAGATAAAGATGCATGGTGTTAAGGGTAAAGTAGTAGCATGGATAGAGGATTGGTTAATTAATAGAAAGCAAAGAGTGGAGATTAATGGGTGTTTCTCTGGTTGGCAGTCAGTAGCTAGTGGTGTCCCTCAGGGATCAATATTGGACCCAAAGTTGTTCACAATTTACATAGATGATGTGGAGTTGGGGACCAAGTGCAATGTGTCCAAGACAACACTAAGATGAATGGTAAAGCCAAAGTGCAAAGGATACTGGAAGTCTGCAGTGGGATTTGGATAGTTAAGTGAATGGGCTAGGGTCTGGCAGATTAAATACAATGTTGACAAATGTGAGGTTATCCATTTTGGTAGGAATAACAGCACAAGGGATTATTATTTAAATGCTAAAATATTAAAACATGCTGCTGTGCAGAGAGACCTGGGTGTCCTCATGCATGAGTCGCAAAAAGTTGGTTTACAGGTGCAACAAGTGATTAAGAAGGCGAATGGAGTTTTGTCCTTCATTGCTAGAGGGATGGACTTTAAGACTAGGGGGGTTATGCTGCAACTGTATAAGGTGTTAGTGGGGCCACATCTGGAGTATTGTGTTCAGTTTTGGTTTCCTTACCTGAGATTGGACGTACTGGCGCTGGAGAGTGTGCAGAGGAGATTCACTAGGTTAATCCCAGAGTTGAGGGGGTTGGATTACGAGGAGAGGTTGAGTAGACTGGGACTGTACTCGTTGGAATTTAGAAGGATGCGGGGGGATCTTATAGAAACATATACAATTATGAAGGGAATAGATAGGATAGATGAAGGGAATAGATAGGATAGATGTGGGGAGGTTGTTTCCACTGGTGGGTGAAAGCAGAACTAAGGGGCATAGTCTCAAAATAAGGGGAAGAAGATTTAGGACTGAGTTTAGGAGGAACTTCTTCACCCATAGGGTTGTGAATCTATGGAATTCCTTGCCCAGTGAAGTAGTTGAGGCTCCTTCATTAAATGTTTTCAAGATAAAGATAGATAGGTTTTTGAAGAATAAAGGAATAAAGGGTTATGATGTTCGGCGGGAAAGTGGAGCTGAGTCCACAAAAGATCAGCCATGATCTCATTGAATGGTGGAGCAGGCTCGAAGGGCCAGATGGCCTACTCCTCCTCCTAGTAGTTATGTTCTTAAGTGGTCGAGGTTGCAGATTTGGAATGTGCTGTCAAAGGAGGCTTGGCGAGTTTCTGCAGTGCATTGTGTATCTAGTACACTGCTGCTGCTGTATGTCAATGATGAAGGGAGTAAATATTTTAAGCTGGTGTATGCAGTGCCGATCAAGTGACTGCTTTTTCCTGGATGGTGTCAAGCCTCTTGAGTGTTGTTGCAGCTGCACTCACCTTTGCAAGTGGAGAGTATTCCATTACACTCCTGAATTGTGCCTTGCAGATAGTGGAAAGGCTCTGTGTGGGGTCAGGAGGTGAGTCACCCTCTGCAGAATTCAGTCTCTGGTCTGTTCTTATAGCCATAGTATTTATGTGGCTGGTCCAGTTAGGTTTGTGGTCAATGGTGACCTCTAGAATGTTGATGGTAGGGGATTCAGTGATGGTTGAATGTCAAGGCGATGTGGTTAGACTCACTCTTGTTGGAGATGATCAATGTCTGGCATCTGCGCATGATAATTACTTACAATTTATCAGCCCAAGCTTGAATGTTGTCCAGGTCTTGCTGGACGTGGAACAGACTGCTTCATTATCTGAGTTAAAATGGAACTGAACACTGTCCGATCATCAGCCAACATCCTCACTTCTGACCATTAGTGAAGTAGTTGAAGATGGTCAGGCCCAAGGCGTTTGAGGAACTTTTAAAGCAAAGTTCTGGGGCTGAGATGATTGTTTCCAATAAAAACAACCATCTTCCATTGTGCTAAATATGACTAGTGTTACAATTATGAGGTTTTATATGATTATGTTTTAATTGGTCTCTTTAATTTAAGGTAAAATTGATTAATGAAGAAGATCATGTGATCTGCTAGGAGTTCTGCCAGACCACAAGCCAGATGGATAGATTACCATGGAGACTGGGGTTCTGGGTGAGATTTACTGAGAGAAAGGTGTAAAATGTTCTCATCTGAAAATAGGCAGGAGTAGCTGGGCTGACTACGGAAAGATTTTGGGCTATAACTTCCTCAGTGTGGCTATCAGCATGGGTTGACCTCCGTACCCATGTACCCGTGCTATATTTCTTCAGTCCATGTCTGGTCCGATCTCCCCGATCCTGGACCTGGATCCAGAGTTGGAGTCTAAATGAAGCGGAGGAAATAAGGACACGCCCCCTTTTTTAGAGCACAAGCTGTTGTCAAGCAGGTGAGTTGAGATCCCTTTGAAAATATCAGACCGGGAGAAGGTTAGGGTAAGTGGAAGGGAGTTGGGGGTGGAGGTGGTCAGACATGGGGAGTGGGGTTTCAGACATTGGGGACTGGGGGGATTGGGTACTATGGGATGGGGAGGGTGGCGGGAATTGGGTTAGGTTGTGGGGTTGGGGCAGGTCGGACCATGGGGGTCCAGCTGGGTGGTGTCAGAGGGGTTGTGTTGGTTTGGGGGTGGGGGTGCAGTGGTAGGTGAGATTCCAGCTTGCAGGGGTTCCTTGTGGTGTCAGGAGTGTACAGAAAATGTGCAGAGACTGGGATGGGTGTTTAAAATAATTATGCTAGAGTTAGAAATGGTTAAATTTCTTCTAACATTTTCAGAGTCACTATGAGCGTATCACTGACAGAACCATCTGACTTTAGCGGTTTAAATTCCTTTGTCGGATGGTTCACAGCAATTGTCCATGGGGAGTGGCACTCCTGGACAATTGCTGATTAAATCCTTCCCTGTGGACTTCCAGGAGGGATTTTCCAGTGCATATTTGGGGTACCTTCAAATCTGGGTGCTGCAGAGCCAGGAAGTTTGGACTGACAAAGTTAGAGCGGCATTGTGGCACTGTGGTTAGCATTGCTGCCTCACAACACTAGGGGCCCATGTTCGATTCCAGCCTTGGGCAATTGTCTGTGTGGAGTTTTCACATTCTCCCAGTGTCTGCGTAGATTTCCTCGGGGTGCTCCGGTTTTCTCCCAGTCTAAAGATGTGCAGATTAGCTGGGTTGGTCATGCTAAATTGTCTGTTAGTGTCCAAGGATGTGCAGGTTAGGTTGCGGGGTTATGGGAATAGGGCAGGGTGGGTGGGGGAGTGGGTTTAGGTAGAGTGCTCTTTCCGCGGGTCGGTGCAGATGTGATGGGCCAAATGGCCTCCTTCTACACTGTAGGGATTCTTTGAAAGATAAAAGAATGCAGTTTGTGTGGTCAGCAGAAAGAACAATATGGGTTCTCTGCAAGCCAACAGATGGAATGCGTGAGGGAGGACAGTCTCTGACCATTGCACTGCAGGAGGTTACCCTATCTAACAACTGATTCAGACCCTATCCCATTTTTAAGAGTAGAATGATTTCAGAATATTGCTCTAGTGAACTTATGTTAAACCATATAGGTCTTGGCCTATTGCATTACATTGTAGGAATTTAATTGTTCTTCTGGAAATAACATCCAGTTTTTTTTGTCAACATTTATCTTTTCTAAAACATCTAATTTAGCAATATGGTATACCATTTCAAAATGTGATTACTAACTTTTAAAGAATATATTCAAATAACCAGAAAGCCAGAATGGTATGTGTTATAACCTGCCTGATTACCACTGGCTGGGGACTAATGTCAATCCCACAATCCTGTGGGAGTATGAGCTTCCCCAATGAGGGGGCAGGGAAATCTTTAGCAAACTCCCTGCATAAATAAAGCTGACCAGTTTGGAACCAGCCAGGAAGGAGTGAGCAGCTAGGGAGGTTGCTGCTGCTGCTGTTGTATATATATGTTATTGTAAATAAATGTTATTTCTTTGTATCTTTAAAACTCGTGCTGGATTCCTCGTGGCTCTCACAAAACTGGCGACGAGGGTTAAAGTGAATAGCTGTCTACACTGCTGAAGCCACCTCCCTGGATTTTTGTTGGATACAGGTTGGAAGTTGTTTTCTATTATACCATGCCTCTCTACGGACGCTTGGATGTTTTTAATGCTAGGCTGGAAAGCTGGAACCAGTACGCACAACGGATGCGTTACTATTTCCAGGCAAACAACATCACCGAAAACGAGCGCCAGGTGGTCATATTGCTCACCACCTGCGGCCCGCATAAGTTTGGGGTGATTAGGAGCCTTACGTACCCAGCTGCGCCGGACACCAAAACGTTTGATGAACTTAGTGGGGCAACATTTTAACCCAACCCCGTCCACGATAGTCCAACGTTACCGGTTTAATACCGCTGAGAGGACCCCAGGAGAATCCCTTGCCGACTTTCTATCTAGGCTACACAGGATAGTGGAGTACTGTGACTATGGTGAGGCATTGTCAGAAATGTTACACGACCGTTTGGTTTGCGGTATTAACAATGCGGCCACCCAGAGAACGTTGTTAGCTGAGCCAACATTGACTTTTCAACAGGCCATTCAAATAGTATTGTCCCGAGAGAGCGCAGAATGAGGAGTGCAGGAACTACAGGGAATGGATATGCATGCCTTGGGCGCAACCCCTTCCATCCGAAAGCGTACCCCCACACTCCTGCGGTACCTTGGGTGAGGCGACGTCCGGATCGACGTCAGTGGCCGTCGGACATTCCTCCCCGAAGGGAGCCTTCTCCAGAACCAATGGACGAGGAGCCATGTCCGTGTCAGACTTGTAGGCGCCGACCCCGTCGCCTACAAGTCCTGGGGACGCCAGAGGCGCCATCGTTCCGACCAAAACTGGGGCCAGCCCAGGGGCCATACCTTCCACGTGGATGAACCTGCGGCGACTACTCCTGAGGACGTGGAGACGGAGGAAGACTGCCTGCAGCTGCATTGTGTGGCAGCTCCCTGTGTGGCCCCCATTAAGGTGTCAGTACGGGTCAATGGTCACCCGCTTGAGATGGAGTTGGACACTGGCGCAGCGGTCTCTGTGATCGCCCAGAGGACATTCGACCGCATCAAGCAGGGTATACAGACCCTTACATTAATTGACACACAGGCCGGGTTGGCCACCTACACAGGGGAACCATTGGACATTGCAGGAACTACGATGAACCCTGTTGTTTATGGACGCCAGAAGGGGCGTTTCCCACTTATCGTGGTGCGCGGCCTTGGGCCCAGCCTGTTGGTTCGGGACTGGTTGCGTCATTTGCGGTTGCAGTGGCAGCACATCATCCAAACAGTTTCTGGAGGGTTGACGGAGGTGCTAGGACGATACCCAGATGTATTCCAGCCCGGTTTGGGGAAAATAAAAGGGGCCATAGCCCGTATCCAAGTCGAACCAGGAGGCACGCCGCGCTATTTCCGGGCTCGCCCTGTGCCTTACGCCTTGCTCGAGAAGGTCGAAGGGGAGCTCATTCGTTTGGAGACTTTGGGTATTATCAGGCCCATCCGTTTCGCTGACTGGGCAGCATCAATTGTACCTATAATGAAGCCAGATGCCACAGTTCACTTGTGCGGCGACGATAAACTCACAGTGAATAATTGGCTTCCCGACACAGAGGATCTCTACGGGAAGCTTGCAGGCGGACTCTCGTTCACAAAATTAGATATGAGTCACGCCTACCTACAGTTGGAGCTGGACCCTGCCTCCCGGCCATCTGTAACGATTAATACACATCGGGGCCTGTATGAATATACACGTTTGCCCTTTGGAGTATCCTCTGCCTGCGCTATTTTTCAACGCGTTATGGAGGGCATTTTGAGAGGTTTACCGCGTGTCGCTGTCTACTTAGATGACATTTTGATCACAGGAACGTCGGAGCAGGAACATTTGGAAAATCTGGAGGCTGTCCTTAGACGCTTTTTGGAGGCTGGAGTCCGTTTACGTCGCACAAAGTGCGTCTTTCAGGCGAAGGAAGTAGTCTACCTGGGTTATCGGGCAGACCGCAAAGGTTTGCACCCCGTCGCAGAGAAAGTGCGCGCGATTCAACAGGCCCCCGCCCCGACTGACACTTCGCATCTTCGTTCTTTTCTCGGCCTCGTAAACTATTACGGGAAGTTCCGCCCCAATCTGGCAACTACATTGGCCCCGTTGCACCTTCTGCTAAAGAAGAGTCACACCAAGCTTTGGGGTCAGCCGCAAGAAACCGCTTTCCGGCGGGTAAAGCAACAATCGTCGTCGTCTGGGTTACTAACCCACTATGATCCTGGAAACCTTTGCTCGTCACATGTGATGCATCCCCGTATGGTATTGGGGCCGTCCTGTCCCACAAGATGGAGAATGGGGCCGAGCGGCCGATAGCTTTCGCCTCCCGCACATTGACTGCAGCAGACAAATAGTACTCTCAGATCGAGAAGGAGGGCCTCGCAGTGGTCTTTGCGGTGAAACGTTTCCACCAGTATGTGTATGGCCGCCACTTCACTATCTTGACTGATCATAAGCCTCTGCTGGGACTTTTCAGAGAGGATAAGTCAATATCGCCCACTGCTTCCGCACGGATCCAGCGCTGGGCTTTGTTGCTTGCTGCATACGAGTATTCTCTGGAGCACAAACCCGGAACCCAGATAGCGAATGCCGACGCACTGAGCCGATTGCCTTTATCGACCAGCCCCATGTCGACCCCCACGACCGGTGAGGTGGTTGCGACCCTATATTTTATGGACACCTTGCCTGTCACAGCATCACAGATCCGTGAGTGGACTCAGACGGAGCCAGTCCTGTCAAAGGTTCGGCACATAGTCCTGTATGGTGGGCAGCATAGACAGCTCCCAGGCGAGTTGCGGGCATTTTCCTCCAAGCTGTCAGAATTCAGCGTGGAAGACGGCATCCTCTTGTGGGGGACGCGTGTGATTGTCCCGGAAAAAGGACAGGAGCTGATACTAAGAGACTTGCACAATGGGCATCCAGGTGTGACCAAAATAAAAATGTTGGCCCCGAGTTATGTCTGGTGGCCAGGTCTCGACACCGACATTGAGAAGGTGGCCCAAAACTGCTCCATTTGCCAGGAGCACCAGAAGCTTCCGCCGGCTGCGCCCCTACATCACTTTGAATGGATAGGGCGGCCTTGGGCGCGTTTGCATGCGGATTCCGCCGGCCCTTTTCAAGGATCCATGTTCTTCTATTAATCGATGCCCAGTCTAAATGGTTAGAGGTGGATAAGATGGTAGGCACAACGTCCTGCGCAACAATTGAGAAGATCGTTTGTCTTTCAGTACGCATGGCCTCCCCGAGGTGCTGGTCACGAACAACGGCACTCCATTCACAAGTGAGGTGTTTGCGAGGTTCATGAAGATGAACGGCATACGCCATATCCGCACTGCCCCTTACCACCCGGCTTCAAATGGGTTGGCGGAGCGCGCAGTGCAGACATTCAAACGAGGCCTAAAGAAGCAGTCTTCCGGGTCAATGGACACGAGACTGGCTCGTTTTTTGTTTTCGTATAGGACCACCCCCCATGCGGTGACTGGGGTAGCTCCCGCAGAACTCCTAATGGGCCGGAGACTTCGCACCCACCTTAGCATGGTTTTTCCGGACATTGGCGCAAAGGTACGCCGCACACAAGAATGGCAGGGACAGAGTTTTTCTCGGCATCGGTCGATTCAGCAGTTTGCGCCCGGAGACCCAGTGTGCGTTCGGAATTTTGCTGGTGGTGCCCAGTGGGTCCCTGGCATAATCTTTCGCCAAACGGGCCCTATCTCCTACCAGGTGCAAGCCCATGGTCGTCTCCAGTGCAAACATGTGGACCACGTTCGGTCCAGAACACTATCCCTTCCAAAGATTCCCCGCCCCCGGAGCTCATTTCTACAGCCACTGAGACCAGACACAATGGAAAGTATTCCTCACAATCTTCCTCTGGTGCCTCACTCAAAGCCTGTGCAGGTCGTTACAGAACCGCGTGGAGATAGAGATGCCATGATGACGGAGGCAGCAGACTCTGACTCCGAGATGGAGACACAAGACGCCTCAGAGGGGGAATCCTCAGGCCCACAGGCAGTGGATGTACAGCCGTTACGCCGTTCATCACGGAAGCGCCGGTCTCCGTCTTGTTACACGCCGCCCGATCCAGCGCCTCGTGCAAATGGTGTCCGGCCTGCGGCAAAACGAGTCCAACACCCTCCTTCGCCAGGGTCTTCGGTGGATTCCTTGGACTTTGGGGGGGTGTGGGGGGGGGATGTTATAACCTGCCTGCTTACCACTGGCTGGGGACTAATGTCAATCCCACAATCCTGTGGGAGTATGAGCTTCCCCAATGAGGGGGGGCGGAGAAATCATGAGCAGACTCCCTGCATAAACAAAGCTGGCCGGTTTGGAACCAGCCAGGGAGGAGTGAGCAGCAAAGGAAGTTGCTGCTGCTGTTGTGTATATATGTTATTGTAAATAAATGTTATTTCTTTGTATCCTTAAAACTCGTGCTGGATTCTTCATGGCCCTCACAAAAGTATGATAGTTTATAATTGAAAAGGTGCGTTTTTAAATTCTGTAGCCAATTATAAATTCTGTACTGCAAAACATAATGCCTCAACATCTGAAAAATAATAAAAAATGCAAAAACTTAATCTGGTAATATTTTTTCATAAAAATGTAAATTACTTTCTTTTCAAGTCAAAGCAAAAAAACATTCAAATATGGAAGTAAAGCTTTTACAGATGAAAAATCAGCATCAAAAGAAACAAAATGTATGTTTTTACACTGCTTTTCACACACTGCAGTGTTTCTTATAAAAGATTCAATTCAGACAAACAAGGTAAAGGATGACAAACAGCTTTCATCCTGCTTACCTAACTGAATTTTCACATCTAGAAGTTTCTTGAACTGTTGGGCCTCTGGATTTTCAGGCTCATAAATGAGAACTACAAATAGAATAACAAAGAAAGAACAAAACGTAATTGATCTTCCCACTACTTTAAACATGATGCTTAACAGCTAAAAATATGAATGATGCAAAACAATTGCTGTTTCAAACTGCAATGGGTTGTGTTTTCAGGTCACAATAACCTTTTTGAGTAAAACATTTTTTTAAAATTAGGAGCAAAGATAATACATATTGAAATCAAACCAGATATAATGGTCTGGGTTCTCTGCTTTGCGACGCTGGACCCCAAATCCCAATCGGATGGAGAATCGCGGGTAATCAAAAAATTGAAGTTTGCGCCCTGCGCCGGTGGATCCATGGAAAACCAACATTTGCATGGATTTTAATATCATTGACGTGGAGTATCCCGCTTAATATCATTAGCAGCTTGGACACTTCATGCTCCACCCCTCGTAGTCGTACGTTTCGTGGGCATTATTGTGTTCGGTGTTCGATATCTATTAAGGAATCCACAGAACTGCCTGTGACTTGTGCAAACCAGGATCTTTAGGAATACACATGAGGTACGGTAATGATCAGATACAGAGCAAGTTATCATGGAGTTTCTTTATACTCCCCTGGAGCTACCTCTATGCACGTCTTAGAACCATCTCCGGAACACCGGATCTGACCTGACTTATATCTCAGTTCCTTGTCACATGACCACTGTCTCGAGACTGCATAGAGGATCTGTACCGCCACCTGCTGGTTGGAGGTCACACCACTAACTAACTACAATATTGTTTACAGGCGGCGACTTCCGATGGCGACCATGGTGTCAGTGGTTGCACATTTGGTGGCTCCCGCTCGTTGCAGTTTTTTGGGACCTTTCCCCCAGTTAACGGGTGATTGTGAGGAGGCACAAAGGTGCAGGAGAGTGAGGGGAAGAGATTGACCCACTGGTGTATGGAGCTGAGGGCCAGAATCGGTCGCAAATGACCACTGTCTCGAGAAAAAGAGGGGATCAGACTGCATGGAGGATCTGTACCGCCACCTGCTGGTTGGAGGTCACACCACCAACTAACTACAATATTGTTTACAGGCGGCGACTTCCGATGGCAGCCATGGTGTCAGTGGTTGCACATTTGGTGGCTCCCGCTCATTGCAGTTTTTTGGGACCTTTCCCCCAGTTAACGGGTGGATGTTAGGAGGCACAAAGGTGCAGGAGAGTGAGGGGAAGAGATTGACCCACTGGTGTATGGAGCGGAGGGCCAGAATCGGTCGCAAAAGAGGGGATCAGACTGCAAGAGTTATTGCGTTGCCTGCGGTGCACGTGGAGATGGCGGAGGGTCAGGAAGCGGCTCTGCCGGCTCAGTGGTCAACAGAGCAGCTGGTGGGTTTCCTGAATGGTAAGTTCACCCAGCAACGCAAGGGGAATCTGGAGGACCTGGCCTGGGCAGTGGATTCGATTAAGGAGGTGATCGACCGCGTGGAGATGAAGCTGGAGACCCAGGGTCAGGGGATCCAGAAGATGGAGGAGATGGTGGGGTAACATGAGGAGCAATTCGCCTCGATGGCAGCGGAGATGGGGCTGATGCGAGATCAGCAGAGGCGGGCTCCAGGAGAAAGTCAAAGACCTAGAGAACCAGTTGTGCAGGCAGAATATTAGGATTGTGGGCCTGCCGGAGGGGAGTGAAGGAGCCAACACTAGCGCATATGTGGGGAGCATGCTGGAGAAGCTGCTGGGAGAGGGAGCATTTGCATGGCCTCTGGAGATGGATCGAGCGCAGAGGGCGCTAATGAGGAAACCCCAGGGGAACGAGCTGCCGAGTGCGATGGTGGTGCGCTTGCACCATTTCCTGGACAAGGAGCGAATTATGAGGTGGGCCAGGCACCTGGGAGGGCAGTGAAATCAGAGTATACCAGGACCTGGGTGCAGAGCTGGCCTTGAGGAGAGCAAGTTTTAATAAGGTCAAGGCGGCTCTCTACAAGAAGGGGGTGATGTTTGGGTTGCTGTACCCGGCAAGTCTGTGGGTGACCTACGAAGGCTGGGAGCTGTACTTTGGGACGACGGAGGAGGTGATAGAATTTGTCAGAGACAATGGACTGGCAGGAGGAGGTGGACTTTGAACTTTAGTGGAGATGCTTTGGCGCTGCGTTTAATTTGTGTTTGGGGCTATTATTTCGGCTTCAGGTTTGTTTTTGTTCTCTGTTGGAAGATGGGGGGTTGATCTCTTCCAATGGGCTTGCGGAGGGGTTGTTTTTGTCTGCACTAGCAGGATGATTTAGCGGGGTGGAGGGGAATCAATGGGGGGTAGGATGCTAGGCACCATGGACGGGGGCTGCCAGACTGGCTGGGAGGGCTAGTTCACGGAGGCACAGTGGGGGGTGAGCAGGTTATTGGGGGATTGGGGGTAGGGGTTGTTGTTGGGTGGAACTGGGTAGGGGGGGATGTACTGCTGACAAGAGTAGGGCTTTTAAAGTGTAATAGAGAACATAGAATGTTCAGTGCAGAAGGAGGCCATTCGGCCCATCGAGTCTGCACCGAACCAGTTAAGCCCTCACTTCCACCCTATCCCCGTAACCCAATAACCCAACCTAACCTTTTTTTAATGGTCACTAAGGGCAATTTATCATGGCCAATCCACCTAACCTTCATGGGAGGAGGATCGATGATGGCGGGAGGGGGGGTTCGTATGCCCAGGCTGATCACGTGGAATGTACGAGGATTAAAGGGCCGTGTGTGTTCGCACGTTTAAAAAGTTTAAAGGCGGATATGGCCATGCTACAGGAGACTCACCTGAAGAGGGGGACCAGACTAGACTGAGGAAGGGATGGATTGGGCAAGTATTTCATTCGGGATTGGACTCTAAAACGAAGGGATGGCGATTTTGATCAATAAGCAGGTGGTATTCGAGGTGAGAAGTATAGTGGCTGACTCTGGGGGAAGGTATGCTATGGTGAGCGGGAAACTGGAGGGGATGCCGGTGGTGTTAGTAAACATCTATGCCTTGGACTGGGACGATGTTGAATTTATGAGGCGAGTACTGGGGAGGATCCCTGACCTGGACTCTCATCAGTTAATTATGGGGGCGGACGGGACTTCAATACGGTCCTGGATCCAAGACTGGACCGGTTGAGCTCGAGGTCGGGGAGGGTGTCAGCAACAGCCAAGGAGTTTCAGAGGTTCATGGAGCACATGGGGGGGGGGGGGGGGGGGGTGGATCCGTGGAGATTTGGGAGACCGAGGGCGAAATAATTTTCTTTATACTCCCATGTGCGCAAGATGCATTCCCGAATTTGTGTTTGACAAGACATTGTTGGCAGGGGTGGTTGATATCGAGTATTCGTCAATAGTGGTGTAGGACCATGCCCCCCACTGAATGGATTTACGAGTGAACAAATGGGGGGCGGGGGGGGGGCAGCACCCGCAGTGGAGGCTGGATGTGGGACTGTTGGCGGAAGAAGAGGTGTGTGAGCGGATGAGGAAGGCCATCCGGGGTTATGTGGAGATTAATGACACAGGGGAGGTTTCGTCAGATACGGTTTGGGAGGCACAGAAGACAGTGGTCAGGGGGGTGTTTATTTCTATTCGGGCACATAGGGAAAAGGCGGAGCGGGCAGAGATAGAAAGGCTAGTGGAGGAAATCCTACAGGTGGACAGAAGATATGCAGAGGCCCTGGAGGCAGGGCTGCTAAAGGAACGGCAGAGGGTGCAGATGGAGTTTGGGCTATTATATACGGGTAAGGCAGTGGGGCAGTTGAGAAGGATGAGAGGGGCAGTATATGAGTATGGAGAGAAGGCGAGCACGATGCTAGCACACCAGTTGAGGAACAGGAGGCGGCGAGGGAGATTGGGAAAGTAAAGAACACAGGTGGGAATACGGTGTTGGACCCAGCGGGGGTAAACAGGGTGTTTAGGGACATCTATAGTAAATTATATGAGTTGGAAACCCCAGCTGGGGAGGAGTGGATGAGGCAGTTTCTGGAGAGGTGGGAGTTCCCGAAGGTGGATGAGGAGTTGCTGGGGGACCTGGGGGCTCTAATTGGGCTGGCAGAAGTAGTGGAGAGGCTGGAAGCGACGCAATTGGGTAAGGCCTCAGGTCTGGACGGGTACCCTATGTGATTCTACAAGAAGGTCTCAGGGGTGTTGAGACCACTGTTGGGAAGGGCTTTCAATGAGGCAAAGGGGCTGTGAGTACTCTCCCGACGTTGTCACAGGCGTCGATAAGGATCCGGAACAATGTGGGTCATATAGACCAATAACCCTGTTAAATGTAGATGCCAAACTGCTGGTGAAGATCTTGGCCTCAAGGATCGAGGACTGTGTCCCAGGGGTAATAGGAGAGGACCAGACGGGGTTTGTTAAGAGGAGGCATATGCCGGCCAACATCAGGAGGTTACTCAATGTGATTATGATGCCTCCAGAGAGATGTGAGGTAGAGGTGGTGGTGGCCATGGATGCAAAGAAGGCCTTTGATCAAGTGGAGTGGGAAAATGTATGGGAGGTCCTGGTGCGGTTTGGGTTTGTGCAGAGTTTTGTGGACTGGGTCCAGTTGGTATACCAGACACCGGTGGCAAGTGTGCGGACGAACCGAGTGAGATCAGATTATTTTAGATTGCACTGGGGATGAGGCAGGGGTGCCCACTTTCCCCACTGCTGTTTGCCCTGGCTATAGAGCCGTTGGTAATAGCACTAAGAATGTCGAAGGTCTGGCAGGGGATAATACGAGGGTGGTGGAGCACAGGGTCTCGCTTTACTTTTATACATTTCAGACACACTGAGGGGATTGGAGGGATTTGGGGGGATATTAGAGGAATTCAGTTGGTTTTCGGGGTATAAATTGAATATTAGTAAGAGTGGGGTCATTGTGATTCAAGCGAGGGGGCAGGAGAAGAGATTGGGTGACATGCTGTTCAAGGTGGTGAGAGGGAGCTTTCGGTATTTGGGTATCCAGGTGGCGCGGGAATGGGAGCAGCTGCATAAACTGAATTTGGGTCGGTTGGTGGAGCAGATGAGGGGGGACCTTTTGAGGTGGGATGCGTTCCCATTGTCATTGGCGGGCCGAGTACAGACAGTTAAAATGACGGTCCACCCGAAGGTTTTGTTCATCTTTCAGAGCCTTCCAATTTTGTCCCCAAGGCGTTCTTTAAAAAAGTGAATGTGGTGCTCTCGAGATATGGCTGGGCGGATAAAACCCCGCGGGTGAAGAAGATGCTGCTGGAGCGGGGACTGGCTCTTCCGAATTTTATAAATTATTACTGGGCGGCGAACATTGCGATGGTTAGGAAGTGGGTAGTGGGGTAGGGGGAGGTTTGGGAACGGGTGGAGGCGGCCTCAGGTAAAGATATGAGTTTGGGGGCACTGTTAATGGCACCTCTGCCGTTCTTGCTGATCAGGTACTCCATGATCCCGGTAGTTGTGGCAGCCCTGAGAGTGTGGGGACAGTGGAGACAGCATATGGGGTTGGAGGAGGTGTCGGTGTGGTCACTGATATGTGGCAACCACCGGTTCTCTCCAGGGGAGGGGGGTCTACAGGAAAAGGTGGTGTCGAGGAGTAGGAGAGGGGAAGATCTCAGAGATCTACAAGGAACTGATGGAGTGGGAGGGAGCTCCGATAGGGGAGGTGAAGAGAAAGCGGGAAGAGCTGGGTGGGGAGTTGGAGGCTGGATTATGGAAGGAGGCCCTGAGGCGAGTCAGTGCATCCTTGTCGTGTGCCAGGCTCAGCCTGATACAATTTAAAGTGGTTCACAGGGCACACATGACTGTGGCCCGGATACGCCTGGGGTGGAAGATAGGTGTGGGCACTGTACGGCGGGGGAGGGGGGTCCTGCGAACCATGTCCATACGTTTTGGGCAAGTCAGAGGCTGAGGGGTTTCTGGCAGGGGTTTGCTGATGTCATGTCAGAGGTTTTAAAGGTGAGGGTGGTGCCGAGTCCAGAGGTGGCAATTTTTGATGTGTCGGAAGACTGGGGGGTTTGGTTAAATTGTTTTGTTCTTGTTGAAACATGGGGCGGGATTCTCCGCAATCGGCACGATGTCCGCCGACCGGCGCGAATCAGTCCGGCATCGCACCGCCCCAAAGGTGCAGAATTCTCCGCATCTTGAGGGGCCGAGCCCTCACCTTGATGGGCTAGGCCCGCGTCGGACTGATTTCCGCCCCGCCAGCTGGCGGGAAAGGCCTTTGGTGCCCCGCCAGCTGGCGCTGAAATGACCTTGCCGTGCGGCGCATGCGCGGGAGCGTCAGCGGCCGCTCACAGCATCCCCGCGCATGCACAGTGGAGGGGGTCTCTTCCGCCTCCGCCATAGTGGAGACCATGGCGAAGGCGGAAGGAAAAGAGTGCCCCCATGGCACAGGCCCGCCCGTGGATCGGTGGGTCCCGATCGCGGGCCAGACCACCGTGGGGGCACCCCCCGGGGCCAGATCGCCCCGCCCCCCCCCCCCAGGACCCCGGAGCCGGCCCGCGCCGCCTTGTCCCACCTGTAAGATAGGTGGTTTGATTCTCGCCGGCGGGACAGGCATTCCAGCAGCGGACTTCGGCCCATCGCATGGGGTCGGAGAATCTCGCCCATGATGTTTAAAATTGTTAAAATTATAAATGCCTCAATAAAATATTTGCCAAAAAAAAATATTGTTTACAGGCATATTACCACAGGCGTGAATTAGTGCAAGTGTTTACAAGCAGGGCCTGGGTTCCATGGCTGCGGTGTGGGAGCGGGAGGCTAACAAAATACTGAAAACTCCCCAAAAATTGTCGGGCTTGGGTGGGGGGCTGCCTGGGCCAGAGGCAGTAGTGCGGAGCGACTTGGTGCCAAATCCGTGGACTTGGGGTGTCCCCCTCAGAATTGAAGTGGCCTGGCTCAGACCGCCAAGTATGTGCTTAAAATGCATCCCTCTGATGCTACTTACAGGCTCCTGGCTGCTCACACTGCTGAGTGCTGCCTGTGTCCTTTGAATACTCAGAAGGCCTCTGGTGATCTGGGAGCTTCCCCTCTGGACCCTTCATACCCTAGCTGTATTATAAAGGGGATGGGCGTAGCCAAGCTCAATCAGGAGCCCACCAGGTGTTGGCACTCCTCAGAAGCACTACCCCATGGCAGAGGAAGCAGAGGATCAGCAGAGCTCACTCCAACCAGAGGACACCTGCACCATGGCCTTTGGACTCCTCCCTGGTTCTCTGCCCTCCTCACCAGTAACCTCCACGCCTCCGGATCGCCAGATGTCTCCTACTTATGAGGCTGGCAATGGTGACTTCCTTTGCTACCACCACCCAGGCGGTGTTCAGGAGGACATATTTGAGCCTGGGAAGAGGATGTCCCTCCTCTCCTCACTGGCATGGAGCTGTGTGTCCACCTTGGCCTCCTGAACTCAAGGGGGGGGGGAATCTTCTGTGAGCCATCTTCGTGGCTGCAGTGAGTGTGTGGTAAGTGGAGTGCTTAAAAACAGCTCCAGCTGTCAGGCTCTTTAGTGCTAACTCTGGCCTCAGCAGTTACAACACCTGCTCACCGGGAATTGCTCTGAATTCATGCCGGCAGAGTGCTGTCCATTTGCATATCCTGACTAGCTTTCCGAAGAGCCCCCCAATGGATGTGCAAATCGCATGCTATTCAGTCCAGGTGGCAATACTTTGAGTGCGATTCTCTGGAAAAAATTTCATTTGTGGTGGGTTTTTGAGGGAGTTTCCCACTGCTATTCAATGATACTTAATCATTTTTTGGGGGTCTGGGGAGTTTCTCACAGGTTTAGGCCACACTTAGAATTTGTTTTTAGCTCTGGGGAGCTTAACTCAAGAGATTGGGCCGCGATTTTGAAAGGGTGCCCTGATCTCGAAGTACACCTCCACCCATGGGCAATGCCACCTCCCACACACGGGTACCACCCCACACCCTTTAAGTGAGGACACCCTGCTATGGGGTCCCTGGGAGCACCCCCTCGTCAGGCAGCCACAAGCCCCCTTACAGCACCGCCTCCCTTCCAGGACCCCCACTAATCACTCCTCTACTTATCTGCCCTGCACATCCTCACCCTGCAAACTCCCCCCCACCCTTATTTCATGGGCATGGCCCCCTCAGCCCCTGACCCATGGCAGTGCCACTCTGGCACCCTTGCATTGCCACCCTGGAACTCAGGCAGTGCTCCTGCTGGCTTGGCAGTGCCACTTGGGCACCTTGGCAGTGCCAGGGTGGCAGTGTCAAGGTGCCAGCTGGACAGTGCCATGATGCCCACGTTCCAGGAGGAGGGTCTTTGAGCCACCCTGAACTTACGTTGACCACCCAGGGGTCTATGATAGCCCGGAAGACCCCCCACCTAGGGTGCCGTTCCGCCTAGTCCACGTTTGTGTGGACCAGTGCTGAATGGCGCCCAGCTGCAGCCTCCCTGGGGAGGCCGGAGAAGCAAGGGAGGCTGGTGGTCCCGGGCAGGTAGGTTGTATGTAGGCTTAAGATCTACTTCCGCGAATGTCATTTGTTCCTGCCCCTTTTGGGCAGAGTTCCATCATCTCGCGGGACTTAGGTAAATTCCGCGAAGCGCGGAGGCACCGGGTGGCCCGCTGGTGGGCTCACCTGAGATTCTCCGGCTGCACTGTGCTCCCGGGATCTATCCGGCTCGCAACACCTCACGAGAGATTCAACGTAACCTCGCGAGGCGCTGCAAGGGGAATCCCACCCACAATGGGCGGGATCACTTTTTAGCTAACCTGCATATTGGAGGAAGGCAGATTCCCGAGGTGCTTGAGGCTTTGGGGTTCAACCCCTTCGCCTCAGAGACCTCGGGTGAGCGCTGTTTGGTATTGGTCCCCACAAACAGGGACCAGGTGGAATGGCACTCATGGGATGGTCTGCAAGGCGATCGGAGGCCCCCAGCTGCATGCTGTTTGGGTAGGGTGGTGCCCTGGCACTGCTGGTGCCACCTGGGTACCCTGGCAGCGCTAGCCTGGCACCCTGGCACTGCCAGGTTTCCAGGTCGCACTGACAGCTGGCTGGGGAATTGCTAGGGTACCAGGTTGCCATTGCCAAGGTGCCAAGTTGGCATATTTTGCGCACACGATCGGGCCAGGGTTGGGGGTGCAGGGGCCGGGGGACCTTCCCATGTTGTGTTCAAGCTGGGGGGCAGGGGGGAGATCGGGGATTCTTTTAGGGGCCTCAGAGATCGGGATGTCATTTAAAAATGGCGTCCCGATCTCTTGCTGCAATGGGGCGTTCTGGCGAGCTGAGCTCCCCACTGTAAAAAACGGGGCTGTGTGTGGCCTTGGCCGTTTGTTCCCCACATATTGGGGATTATGGAGATAATTAGATTGCCCATGTTCTCCTCCTGGTTAAAATATAATCTTTTGTCAATGAGGTGAGACTTCAAGGTCCCAGTTCCCAGCGCTATTTGAGATAATTCCAACTTTGTGGGGGGAAACCAAGTTGGCATACATGAGTCACTTAGCTGAAATAGTTTCCATCCCTTTCACCACACTCCCACGGGACCCATGATGAAAGTGTGCCAGAAGGATTGTGGACAAGTGGCTTCGCTCGCTTACATTTGTCCAAAACATATGTACAAATATACTTAATGATTAAACAGCTGCAAACTTTGCAGATTTGGGATATTTTTGGTTTATTCTGCATTTAGGCTCAAACAAACAGGAAAAAACAAGCTGATTTCATTAAACCAAACAATAATGTCAAAAGCTTCCTCTGTGGGTTAGGTGTAGGAAACCAACATTTGTATTCATAAGCTCACATTAAAGATAGCTAATCTTAAAGATAGCTAATTCTGTCAATCAACTGGGAACTTACAACTTCCCACTATGATAGTAAGGCTGAGCAAGCAGTCATAATATTGTAATGATAGCACTTAGGGTTAAGTCAACAAATATCTCTTGAAATTGCAATCACAGTCATTTTTTCAACTCACCTACACCGCCATTTTTTCAACTCACCTATACCAGGCAGACTTTTTTTTAAATTTAAAGGGCAATTTAAATAACTTGACAGCTTGACAGTTCCACAAGTTTGATTTTCCCTTTATGAGCATTTACATTTACACTAAACAATTCGCAGCCCACAAACTACAGAATAAGGCCCTCGCTCCAGCGATAATTAGGTATGTTTGAGCTCAGCAATGAGTTTGGCTCAGCAATGAGGCTCTGCTGTGTTTGGGTTTCCTTGCATGTGTGAATCACATCTTTCCCCTGTTCTTCTACTGGTTAAAATAGGATCTGTTGTAAATGAGGTGAGACTTCCAGGTCCCGGTTCCCAGCATTATTTGGGATAATTCTAATAAGAAGAGGGGCAGTGGCTGAATTGCACTAGTCTGAACTGGTCAAACTAACCCTAATATTGTGGTGAGTTTCAGTCAGAGAGGCAAATGTTATTGGTTCCTTGACAACACTGTGAACCTGGAAACAGTGCAAGAAAAAGTTCAAAGACCTGATCAAAGTAAGAGATGAAAACATGGGGCGAAGTTTTCCGGTATCGGCGCGATGTCCGCCGACTGGCGCCCAAAACGGCGCAAAACAGTCAGGCATTGCGCCGCCCCAAAGGTGCGGAATGCTCCGCATCTTTGGGGGCCGAGCCCCAACCTTAAGGGGCTAGGCCCGCGCCGGATGAATTTCCGCCCTGCCAGCTGGCGGAAAAGCCTTTGGTGCCCCGCCAGCTGGCGCGGAAATGACATCTCCGGGCGGCGCATGCGCAGGAGCATTAGCGGCCGCTGACAGCATTCCGCGCATGCGCAGTGGAGGGAGTCTCTTCCGCCTCCGCCATGGTGGAGACCGTGGCGAAGGCGGAAGGGAAAGAGTGCCCCCACGGCACAGGCCCGCCCGCGGATCGGTGGGCCCCGATCGTGGGCCAGGCCACCGTGGGGGCACCCCCTGGGGCCAGATCGCCCCAGGACCCCGCCCGCGCCGCCTTGTCCCGCAGGTAAGGTAGGTGGTTTAATCTACGCCGACGGGACATGCATCCTAGCAGCGGGACTTTGGCCCATCCGGGCCGGAGAATCGCGGGGGGGGGGGGAGCTCGCTGACCGGCACGATTCCCGCCCCCGCCAAATATCCGGTGCCGGAGAATTCGGCAACCGGCGGGGGTGGGATTCACGGCAGCCCCCGGCGATTCTCCGACCCGGCGGGGGGTCGGAGAATCTCGCCCATGATCTTCCTCTACTACCATGGACTTAAACTGATATGGCAGATAGACTACCGTTTAGGCTTTGAGCCTTATGCATGTATCATCTAACCTCTTATTGGTTTCAAGGGCAGCACGGTAGCACAGTGGTTAGCACTGTTGCTTTTCAGTGCCAGGGACCTGTGTTCGATTCTCGGCTTGGGTCACTGTCTGCAGAGTCTGCACACTCTTCCCGTGTCTGCGTGGGTTTTCTCCGGGTGCTCCAGTTTCCTCCCACAAGTCCCGAAAGACGTGCTTGTTAGGTGAATTGGACATTCTGAATTCTCCCTCAGTACCCAAACAGGCTCCAGAGTGTGGCGACTCGGAAATTTTTACAGTAACTTCATTGCAGTGTTAATGTAAGCCTACTTGTGACACTAATAAAGATTATTATGCTGCCATTTTGCTTTTACTACAGGTCATTCTCAGCATTTAGAATTTTTCACTTCTTTTTCTGTGTTTACAGAAGACAGCCCAATAGCAACTGTAAGAAACCATTTGCAGGAGAAGAATCTTCCTGATTTATGTCGACTAACCCTGTATCAAAATTCTGGGAAGGAGAAGGAGAAGCAGGGGACCACCTAGAAGTTCAAGATTCATGATCAATGGTTGCATTTTGTCGTCCCCATACTTTTCTCTCTTTCTCCTTCCTCTCCTTCCGTGGATTTCCTCCGGGAGCTCCGGTTTCCTCCCACAGTCCAAAGATGTGCAGGTTAGGTGGATTGACCATGATAAAATTGCCCCTTAGTGTCCAGGGATGTGTAGGTTAGACAGGGTTGTGGTGTTACGGGGATAGTGCAGGGAAGTGGGGTAGGATGCAATTTCAGAAGCTCGGTGTGGACTCAATGGATCGAATGGCCTCCTTCTGCACTGTAGGGATTCTATGATTTATTAAATATCACCAATACAGATTTTGAAGCTTTAACCATGTCACTGCTTCCTATAGCTATATGTAATTTCTATTCACAAGGAGACTTTAGCAAACTGTCTACCTCGTCTCTTTCTCCAGGCATGCCATAAGAGGACAAGGTAGGCCATGACAGATAGTCTTTCAGCACTTACCAAATACAGACTCATGTACTGCCAATAACTCTCTCCCTCTGAACCACCAGCTCAGATACATCCATCCTAGTGGGATTTTGAAAACAAGTTAGAGGGAAGTGGACTGAATGAGTTACATAGCATGAATGAACAGGAACAGCTCATTGTTGGAGAGAAGGGGAACTAAGCTGCTGTCCAGAGTGCCAGTCTCTGCTTGATAAGCCTTTACTGTAATCACTTTTAAAAAGGACATCAAGTATTGGTACAGCAATTAGAGACTATGCCAAACAGTGTGGCCGATGGCAGCTCAAAGAGAGTATACTAGTCACACAAGTGCTGCCTTCTGTGATGGTTCTGTATCACTGCCATCCAGCATGGAGTATGTAGTAACTCCAAGAATATCTGCCACAAAGTCTCCATTGACAGGGGCCATAAGAGTAAAGATGCTTTTCCACACTTGCTTAACTGTTGTCATAGACACTTGAGATTCTCTCTTCTTGCCACTACACAATTGGGGATCTGTCACAGAGAACTTAGAAAGCTTAACTGATCTCGCTGATGCCATTAGAACTGCTATCTTTTTTGATCAGACGCTGTGGTTAGGCAATGTTCAGTCGCTGAAAAGAGCAGATGATGATGCTCCCTCTGTACGATGCTGACACATGCAGACACTCCCATTAGCCCCTCTCATGCATCCACACAGAAACCATGCATAGCAAACTGCCCACATAGGAGCTGAAGTGGGAAGCTGACAAAGGTCACCTTATTCCAAATGCTTCAATATGCACACAACAGCCTGTCACCTCAAGTATTCCTTCTACTAAAATACAATGTAGAAAAAGATCAAGGGTTGTATTTGAGCACTTGGTCCTGAAAATATGTGGGCCTGCATTCACAGCAATTATGTCAGGATTATTGTTATTTGATTTTTTGATATATCAGGGGCGGGATTCTCAGTTTGAGACTAGGGACGCGATCTTCCAGTCTCGTTCAAGCGTAACACAGCCTGTGAATAGTGGGAGGTGCCAAAAATGGGAACCGCGCCAGGCGCCAAACAGTTTGCGGTGCAACTGGCCTGCTCCCGTAGGCGAATTCGGAATCTCGCCGTAGCATGGCGAGAAACCAATTATCACCACTTAAGGCCCATTTCCATACAATTAACGAGAGCCACCTTTCATCCAATGGCCTCTTGTCATTAACCGGCTTCCCCAGCAAGTGCTCATGCTGGCGCCGATTGGTTCTCCTTTTTAAAACTGTGAACCTGACGGAAGGACTTCTGTTGTGAGCCGAGGAGGGGGATTTGCAATCGTTGTGCACAGGCAAAGAGACCTGGGGTGCTGACCTTACCACCCCAGTTCTCGGTGGAGGGTGGGGGGGGCCCCGCGGCTGGAGGTGGGGGACCCTCCGCGGGGGTGGGCTGCCATGGAAGGGTGGGGAGGAGCTGGGGGGGAAATTGGGGGTGCAATCGCTCGTGGCATCATGTGGGAGTCATTGCCTAGCATTCCAATCAAACCTTGATGCCTGGACACCCAGGCGATGGGACGCAGCTCCCAGGAGATGACCACGGCAGGAGGGTGGGTTGGTACCACGGGAAATGGGGGGGGGGGGGGTTGTCTGTAGAAACAGGCAACGGGTCTGGGGGTCAGCCCTCATTGCGGATGGAGGTGACAGAGGCATCATAATGTTTGCGCAAAGCGTTGTTTCATGTGCTGCACAATACCCCATTCCCGATAGTGCCACTCCCTCTCCCCCCCCCCCCCCCTCAACCAGCCCCAACCCCTCCCCAGCCCCTACTTAACCTCTCCCCCCACCCCACTGGTCTCAGTGATTCTCAATGTGCTTGGCCCTCCTAGATCTACCATTGCGTCTTGGTGTTTCCCCAGGATGCACATCCGTGATGGGGGCAGCCAGCTGCTTACCTCGTCCCGTGTCTTTCGATGGCCCTGACGGGCATCCTCTGGGGGCTCTGAGGTCGGAGGGCCCCGGCTCACTTGTCGGCCGCACATGCACAGTCATGCGTCCCTGTCCCGTGTGTTGACCCAGAGATGCTGCCTCATCCGAGGGGTGGAACTTGGGAGCGCTGGTGGCCACCCTCGCCACCCCCATGGGACGGGTCCGGGTTGGCACCCAGCGCCCCCTCCTCCCAGTAGGTGCCCATAGGGCCCTGGGGTTCACCCTGAGATGGAGGGGCAGCTTGTTCGGGCCCCATCTGCCCCTGCGTCATCTGGCTCTGCCAGCCCTGGCGGTTCCCCATGGTCCGCACCTTGTGTCGACACCCTCGGCGATGCTCGTCAGTGACTGGGATACATCCCCCAGTGACTGGGCCAAGCTCTACAGTGCCTCAGCCGTGCCCACCTGCTACTGGGGCAAGCTCAGCGGTGCCTTCGCCATTCCCATCTGAGAGCGGGACATGTCCCGCAGAACCCCATCAAAGTCAGCCTGGCCCTGGGTCACATTCCCCAGCAAGTCAGACATCTGGCCGTGATCCACAGCCATTGCGGCCATCGACTGTGCAACGCCTTGGACACCTTCACTAATGGTGGCGACGTCGTGCACCAGGCCCTCCACTGCAGTCGCCACCGTAGCACTGTTGACCTTGGTGCCACTCACTGCCGGCGCACCTCCTGCGCCCGTAGCCTCTGGGACTCCTCCAATTGGCTATGGATCTGCTGGAGTGGTGCTGCCATCTACCTCTGAATGTCCTGGGTCCCTAATGTCTCGGCCAGCTCCGGGAAACTCTGTGCTAGGGGCACAGCATAGACTGGAATCCAGCTGGTCCTGGAATCCAGCAGACCTCTGACTGCTGTCTCACCTGGGGGTTCCTGCCTCCACCAGATGTACATCAGCAGCATTGTGGTGCTCACCAGATTTTGCCCCAGAAGCCTGACCACTAACATTTCCCACTGAGGTGTGTGTATCTGTGCTGGTGGAGGTTGGGGGTGACAGTTGTACCGTGTCTCCTCGGGTTGGGCTGGCGGCATCGGCTGGAGGACCTGCAGAAGAATGGACATGTGGTCAGTGGGAGGGACGGGTCAGTCAGTAAGGCAATCACTACTCACGTTTGACAGTTCCTCCGCCAGCCTCTGCGTGGGTGAACCATCCTATCCTCGGCCACATCGGTCACCTCCAGGGCCCGCTCCTTGAAGGAGTTGGGGATTCTCAGGTCCGGCACCCATTGCCAGTATGGGCCCTCTCCCGTCGATTATGGGGGAGCTTTTCCTGAGGGGACACCTTGTCCAAGGCAGCATTGGCTGCCTTATGACTAATCCTCTGGGGCCCTCGGGGGAACAGGACATCCCTCCTGGTCTCCACTGCGTCCAGGAGCCTCCTCAGGTCAGCATCCCCGAACCTTGGGGCCAGTCTCCTCGGCGTCATTGTTATGAGCTGGCTGGGTTTGGCTGAGCAAGTGCAGCCTAAGTGCTGCTCGATCTTGCAGGCGGGGGGCTGGTGAGCACAGTTCCGGCCAATCAGCTGGAGAGCCAGCTTTCGAGGCGGAACGCCCATGAGGCCTCAAAGTGGACCAATTAACGTTGAATAGTGTTGCCGGCCTCGTGCCGGCAAACTCGCAGCAATTCCCACTTGCTACAGTAGTTGGAGATTTTTCCAGAGAATTGCGCCCTAAATGTTGACGCCGACGTAGAATTTGTGGACTTTCACAACAGCGACCTGGACCAATTCTGCTACTGTTAAGGGGCTAGCACCGGAACATAATCAATTCCAATAATAAACGGTGCTGGATTCTCCGGTTTCACGATTGACACTCAGGAGGCTGAGAAGCTGCAGCCGTATAAACACACTTCACTCCCCACACACACCGACCCAGCCAACAAGATGGCAGTAAGGAGAGCAGCACCGAGGTTCACAGACGCCGAGCTCGAGGTCTTCTTGGACGCAGTGGAGGAGAGGAAGATGACTCTGTACCCTGGCCCTGGAAGGAGTCTGCCAGCCACTGCCATTCACCGTGCATGTGCACAGGTGACAGAGGCGGTCAGTGCTGTGGGCAACGTCATCCGGACCGGCCAGCCATGCCGAAAAAAACTGCACTTTCCGTACCGGCAATGAAATCTAATCATTTATCTCTATTTCTGCCACTAGTTCATCTATCTTACTGTGGACGCTTTGCGCATTCAAATAAAAAACTTTAATTTCAATCTTTTACTTCAATTCCCACAGAAGGATATAGCTGACGTCCTCTTCATTGCTAGTGCCTTTTAAGAAACTACTGTAAGTGTCAATCTGCACTTTTGTCTAAACTTGACAAATACTTCAATGATGATCAGCTTCCCATTTCGGGCTGCAGCTGTGCATTCATTGGAGTGCTCATCCCTATTTGCCTTTCTCTTTGGACTTCTTACTCACCCAAACCTGATGAGTAATCAAACTCTGATCTGCTCAGGGCTTGAAGATGATTGGGTTTCGACTTACCAAGCCAGTCTTTCTCCCCACACACAGACAGCTAGCTGGCTGACTCTCAAATAAAACAGATAACCTTATTTTTACATGCTGTTGCATTACCTGTAAATATCTGTGAAGGGCTAGGAAATAATGTGTAAGTGTTCCAGAGGGCCACATTTTACAGCTGCACTGGAGGATGGGATGTGTAACAGAACCAGCTCAATCCAGTCCTTCTAGTGTACAACGCAGCATGGTAATATTAAAGACAAATCTTTCCAAGCTTAAAATGTGATTCTTACCAATATTTGGGAACCAAGATACAAAATAACACATAGCATGGTGGCAAGCAAGTGTCTGTAAGTAAACCTGATGCTTTTAAAATTAATTTAGTCCTGATTTGGAAAAACAATCGACAGTAATGCCAGAAGAAAATTAAGTGCAGTAACTAAAAAAAAGGAACTATCAACTGGCAGAGCAATGAATGAAAGCTGCCAGCCCTCAAATGAATTGGGAAGCTGATCATGGTAGAGGCATTTGCGAAGTTTAAGTGCAGATTGACATTCAGTAGTTTCCTAAAAGGCATTAGCATGGAGTGAGAGTCAGTTGTACCCTTCTGTGGGCAGGAGATATAGAATTAAATTTATTTAAATGCTGGGAGCTTACTGAAGAGGTCAGCAAAGACCCAAACAATTTAAAACAAAATCACCTCCTATCTCCAGCCAAAATTGAATCATCAGATTTATCAGTATGAATTTCTAGGCCTCAGACAGGAATTAGACCAGCTTATTAATAACTTTGTAACAAAATGTTAAAAATGCAGCTCGAAAATGTACATTTAAGGACACAGAAGAAAGGCTGATAGGTCAACAAATTTGTGGTTCTGAACACCCTGAAGTACAGACAGCGCTAATTGGGAAAGATGAGTTCAAAATGTCCCAAGTCGTAGACACTGCCAGAGCACTCAAAGCCATGGGCAGACAGATGAAGCCACCAACTACCCAAATGGCTGGCCTTCAAATAAACCAAGATGATGGCAGCATGGTTGATATATTGCAGCAGAAACAAAAGAATGTACATCAGAGAGAAAGACAGGAGCTGTGGATGACAACAGATGGCAAAAGATGTGCAGATCATAGGTAGTTGATAAAGGTGATAAATGAGGCACTAGAGACAGAGCAACTGGGTGAATGGACAGGAAGATAAATCAAAACATCTCACACCCTGGAACAATATGATGAATTTGGGAACACAATAGACATAGGAACCATACTGCATGAAATGGCTGACGTGAAAGTTCCTAGAGAAAATGAATTCACACAACCAAACAGGTGGATGAGGGTAAAGCAGTTGATGTGGTGTATATGGATTTCAGTAAAGAGTTTGATAAGGTTCCCCACTGTAGGCTACTGCAGAAAATACGGAAGCATGGGATTCAGGGAGATTTAGCAGTTTCGATCAGAAATTGGCTAGCTGGAAGAAGACAAAGGGTGGTGGTTGATGGGAAGTGTTCAGACTGGAGTCCTGTTACTAGTGGTGTACCACAAGGATCTGTTTTGGGGCCACTGCTGTTTGTCATTTTTATAAATGACCTGGAGGAGGGTGTAGAAGGATGGGTGAGTAAATTTGCAGATGACACGAAAGTTGGTGGAGTTGTGGACAGTGCGGAAGGATGTTACAAGTTACAGAGGGACATAGATAAGCTGCAGTGCTGGGCTGAGAGGTGGCAAATGGAGTTTAATGCAGAAAAGTGTGAGGTGATTCATTTTGGAAGGAATAACAGGAAGACAGAGTACTGGGCTAATGGCAGTGTGGATGAGCAGAGAAATCTCGGTGTCCATGTACATAGATCCCTGAAATGATCAGAGGATTGGATAGGGTGGACAGTGAGAGCCTTTTTCCTCGGATGGTGATGTCTAGCACGAGGGGACATAGCTTTAAATTGAGGGGAGATAGATATAAGACAGACGTCAGAGGTAGGTTCTTTACTCAGAGAGTAGTAAGGGTGTGGAATGCCCTGCCTGCAACAGTAATGGACCCGCCAACACTAAGGGTATTCAAATGGTCATTGGATAGACATATGGACGATAAGGGAATAATGTAGATGGGCTTTAGAGTGGTTTCACAGGTCGGCGCAACATCGAGGGCCGAAGGGCCTGTACTGCGTTGTAATGTTCTATTAAGAGAAGGAAGAAGGTGAGCAAAAAGCCTGCAATGATAAATCTGAGTGAAGATTGATGTCAGAGCACAGAATAACATCATCCCTCTCAGAATATGCCAGAAAATCTTTCCTGCAAATTTGGAAGAAAATGGTTACCCAAAGAGAGGTGTTCTGAAACTGTGCAACATCAGGCCAACAGCACACAGGGGAAACTGAGACTCGACAGCTAGAATCAACCAAAATCAGAGGATCACACAAAGGCAAAGATGTTACCTGTATGTTCTATGTTACTGAAACAGATGGTGCTGCCATCCAGGGTTGAGCAGTTATGAAGAGCAGTAGATTTTTCAGTAAACAATGAGGTAAAGGAGGTGATACTGAGGATTGAAAAAAATTACACCCATTGGAAAACGCCCACCGATCAGATGCAAAGAAGATCTGGTGCAAATGTTTTGGCGTGGTTAGCTGCTTTGAAAACTTTGAATATCACATTGACCCAGTAATGAAGCCCGTGATTCATCCCCCACATAAAGTACCAATAGAATTAAAAGGAAAACATGAAGGAGAGCTCCAAGAGATGGGAGAAAAGAAGGTGATCTCCAGAGTCACGGAGCCTTCTGATTGGATAAATTATATTATGATGAGTGAGAAGCCTAAGAAAAAACAAGAAAAAAAGAAAGAAAAGGGAGAAGTCAAACAGACAACTAATAATTTGCCTGGACCTCAAAGACCATAATTGTCCCATAAAGAGGGATCACTACTCATTCCAACGCTGGAAAAGATCACATCAGTACTGGCAGGGACAAAGGTTTTATAATTTAATGGCAGAAATGGCTGAATGTGAACCCAGACACGGAATCTTCGCTATTGACAACATGTAACATACCCTTGGAACAGTACAAATTCCTCTGTCTATCTTTTGGCCTGAAAGTGAGCAAGGGTGTTTTCCAGCAGAAAGTAGACACGACATAGAGGGGACGCAAAGGAGCCACACACACAGCAGATGATATCCAGATAAACGGTGTCGATGAGAAAGGACATGACTACCATCTACATGAAGCCATGGCGAGAACCAGAAAAACTGGGATCAAGTTGAACAAGACAAATGCATTGTGAAAATGACAGAATACTAGTTCTTCAGAATGGTGCACACACTTGATGGAATCAAGCTGAGCCTTGAAAGAATCATGGCTATTTCTGGGATGGAAGCCCCACGAGAGTTGAGAAGTTTCCTCGGCTTGACCCAATACTCTTTCATACTGCGTATGTCAGAGCACACAGCAAATCTGCAGAAGCTGATGAAAGAATATGTAGAGGTCAGAATAACATGACGGGAAACTCAATCAGGAGACAAGTCTGTTGTACTATGACAGGTGGATGCTTCTATGACAGGTCCCCTGCAGAATGTTCGAAGTGAAAGACGCTGACAGTGTCCCTGCTGATTTCATCTGTGGGAAGTGCACCCATCTCCAGCTCCTCAGAAACCGCGTTAGGGAACTGGAGCTGGAGCTGGATGAACTTCGGATCATTCGGGAGGCAGAGGTGGTCATAGATAGAAGCTTCAGGGATGTAGTTACTCTGAAGAATAAAGATAGATGGGTGACGGTGAGAGGGGCTGGGAGGAAGCAGTCAGTACAGGGATTCCCTGTGGCCGTTCCCCTTCGTAACACGTATACCGCTTTGGATACTGTTGGGGGGGGGCGGGAGTTACCAGGGGTAAGCCATGGGGTGCAGGTCTCTGGCACAGAGTATGTCCCTGTTGCTCAGAAGGGAAGGGGGGAGAGGAGTAGAGCATTAGTCATTGGAGACGCCATAGTTAGGGGGATAGATAGGAGATTCTGTGGGAACGAGAGAGACTCGCGTTGGTGTGTTGCCTCCCAGGTGCCAGGGTGCGTGATGTCTCGGATCGTGTTTTCGGGATCCTTAAGGGGGAGGGGGAGCAGCCCCAAGTCGTGGTCCACATAGGTACCAACGACATAGGTAGGAAAAGGGATAGGGATGTAAGGCAGGAATTCAGGGAGCTAGGGTGGAAACTTAGATCTAGGACAAACAGAGTTATTATCTCTGGGTTGTTACCCGTGCCACGTGATAGCGAGATGAGGAATAGGGAAAGAGAGGAGTTGAACGCGTGGCTACAGGGATGATGCAGGAGGGAGGGTTTCAGATTTCTGGATAACTGGGGCTCATTCTGGGGTCGGTGGGACCTCGACAAACGGGATGGTCTACACCTGGACCAGAGGGGTACCAATATCCTGGGGGGGAAATTTGTTAATGCTCTTCGGGAGGGTTTAAACTAGTTCAGCAGGGGCTTGGGAACCTGAATTGTAGCTCCAGTACACAGGAGGTTAAGAGTAGTGAGGTCATGAGTAAGGTTTTAAAGTTGCAGGAATGTACCGGCAGGCAGGAAGGTGGTTTAAAGTGTGTCTTCTTCAATGCCAGGAGCATCCGGAATAAGGTGGGTGAACTTGCGGCATGGGTTGGTACCTGGGACTTCGATGTTGTGGCCATTTCGGAGACATTGATAGAGCAGGGACAGGAATGGTTGTTGCAGATGCAGGGGTTTAGATATTTCAGTAAGCTCAGGGAAGGTGGTAAAAGAGGGGGAGGGGTGGCATTGTTAGTCAAGGACAGTATTACGGTGGCAGAAAGGACGTTTGATGAGGACTCGTCAATTGAGGTAGTATGGGCTGAGGTTAGAAACAGGAAAGGAGAGGTCACCCTGTTAGGGGTTTTCTATAGGCCTCCGAAAAGTTCCAGAGATGTAGAGGAAAGGATTGCAAAGCTGATTCTGGATAGGAGGAAAACAACAGGGTAGTTGTTATGGGGGACTTTAACTTTCCAAATATTGACTGGAAACGCTATAGTTCGAGTACTTTAGATGGGTCTGTTTTTGTCCAAAGTGTGCAGAAGGGTTTCCTGACACAGTATGTAGATAGGCCAACGAGAGGCGAGGCCGTATTGGATTTGGTACTGGGTAATGAACCAGGACAGGTGTTAGATTTGGAGGTTGGTGAGCACTTTGGTAATAGTGACCACAATTCGATTACGATTACTTTAGTGATGGAAAGGGATAGGTATATACCGCAGGGCAAGAGTTATATCTGGGGGAAAGGCAATTATGATGCGATAAGACAAGACTGAGGATACATCGGATGGAGAGGAAAACTGCAGGGGATGGGCACAATGGAAATGTGGAGCTTGTTCAAGGAACAGCTACTGGGTGTCCTTGATAAGTATGTGCCTGTCAGGCAGGGAGGAAGTGGTCGAGCAAGGGAACCGTGGTTTACTAAGGCAGTCAAAACACTTGTCAAGAGGAAGAAGGAGGCTTATGTAAAGATGAGACATGAAGGTTCAGTAAGGGCGCTCGAGAGTTACAAGTTAGCTAGGAAGGACTTAGAGAGCTAAGAAGAGCCAGGAGGGGACATGAGAAGTCTTTGGCAGGTAGGATCAAGGATAACCTTAACGATTTCTATAGATATGTCAGGAATAAAAGAATGACTAGGGTAAGAGTAGGGCCAGTCAAGGACAGTAGTGGGAAGTTGTGCTTGGAGTCCGAGGAGATTGGAGAGGTGCTAAATGAATATTTTTCGTCAGTATTCACACAGGAAAAAGACAATGTTGTCGAGGAGAATACTGAGATTCGGGCTACTAGACTAGAAGGGCTTGAGGTTCATAAGGAGGAGGTGTTAACAATTCTGGAAAGGGTGAAAATAGATAAGTCCCCTGGGCCGGATGGGATTTATCCTAGGATTCTTTGGGAAGCTAGGGAGGAGATTTCTGAGCCTTTGGCTTTGATCTTTAAGTCATCTTTGTCAACAGGAATAGTGCCAGAAGACAGGAGGATAGCAAATGTTGTCCCCTTGTTCAAGAAGGGGAGTAGAGACAACCCCGGTGGCTATAGGCCAGTGAGCCTTACTTCTGTTGTGGGCAAAATCTTGGAAAGGTTTATAAGAGATAGGGTGTATAATCATCTGGAAAGGAATAATTTGATTAGACATAGTCAACACGGTTTCGTGAAGGGTAGGTCGTGCCTCACAAACCTTATTGAGTTCTTTGAGAAGGTGACCAAACAGGTGGATGAGGGTAAAGCAGTTGATGTGGTGTATATGGATTTCAGTAAAGCGTTTGATAAGGTTCCCCACGGTAGGCTACTGCAGAAAATACGGAAGCATGGGATTCAGGGAGATTTAGCAGTTTCGATCAGAAATTGGCTAGCTGGAAGAAGACAAAGGGTGGTGGTTGGTGGGAAGTGTTCAGACTGGAGTCCAGTTACTAGTGGTGTACCACAAGGATCTGTTTTGGGGCCACTGCTGTTTGTCATTTTTATAAATGACCTGGAGGAGGGTGTAGAAGGATGTGTGAGAGAATTTGCAGATGCCACTAAAGTCGTTGGAGTTGTGGACAGTGCGGAAGGATGTTACAAGTTACAGAGAGACATAGATAAGCTGCAGCGCTGGACTGAGAGGTGGCAAATGGAGTTTAATGCAGAAAAGTGTGAGGTGATTCATTTTGGAAGGAATAACAGGAAGACAGAGTACTGGGCTAATGGTAAGATTCTTGGCAGTGTGGATGAGCAGAGAAATCTTGGTGTCCATGTACATAGATCCCTGAAAGTTGCCACTCAGGTTGAGAGGGTTGTTAAGAAGGCGTACGGTGTGTTAGCTTCTATTGGTAGAGGGATTGAGTTTCGGAGCCATGAGGTCATGTTGCAGCTGTACAAAACTCTGGTGCGGCAGCATTTGGAGTATTGCGTGCAATTCTGGTCGCCGCATTATAGGAAGGATGTGGAAGCATTGGAAAGGGTGCAGAGGAGATTTACCAGAATGTTGCCTGGTATGGAGGGAAGATCTTATGAGGAAAGGCTGAGGGACTTGAGGCTGTTTTCATTAGAGAGAAGAAGGTTAAGAGGTGACTTAATTGAGGCATACAAGATGATCAGAGGATTGGATAGGGTGGACAGTGAGAGCCTTTTTCCTCGGATGGTGATGTCTAGCACGAGGGGACATAGCTTTAAATTGAGGGGAGGTAGATATAAGACAGACATCAGATTCTTTACTCAGAGAGTAGTAAGGGTGTGGAATGCCCTGCCTGCAACAGTAGTGGACTCGCCAACACTAACGGTATTCAAATGGTCATTGGATAGACATATGGACGATAAGGGCATAATGTAAATGGGCTTTAGAGTGGTTTCATAGGTCGGCGCAACATCGAGGGCTGAAGGGCCTGTACTGCGCTGTAATGTTTTATGTTCTATGTTCTACAAAAGGACTAGGGACTGCTGTGTTACAAGAGGGAAAGCATTTGCATCCAAAGCTCTCCCCTCAGCTGAGACCAAATATACCAACATAGAAAGAGAGCTTTTGACATTCGTGTGTGGATGTGAGGTGTTCCAAATGTCTCTCTATGGAAGAAGGTTCATAGTGGAGAGTGATCATCGTCCATTGGATCAAATTACAAGAAGAATTGGATTGGATTGGATTTGTTTATTGTCACGTGTACTGAGGTACAGTGAAAAGTATTTTTCTACGAGCAGCTCAACAGATCATTAAGTACATGAAAAGAAAAGGAAATAAAAGAAAATACATACATTTTTTAAGATTAGAATGATTCTAAGATAAATAAAAAAAGGATCTGTTAGGGAGAGCTCGCAGAGTCGCCTTGCTCCAGCGCCATCTTGAGAATATGCGGCAAATGTGTGTGAAGCACCAGCAAGACTGCACACATTAAGGCTTCAGATTTATGATTTCATTCTGAATTACAAGCCAAGAAGAAAAATGGTGCTGGCAGATACCTTGGGCGAGATTCTCCGACCCCCCGCCGGGTCGGAGAATCGCCGGGGACTGGCGTGAATCCCGCTCCCGCCGGTTGCCGAATTCTCCACCACCGGAGATTTGGCGGGGGCGGGAATCGCGGCGCGGCGCGCCGGCTGGCGGCCCCCCCCCCCCCCCCCGCGATTCTCCGGCCCGGATGGGCTGAAGTCCCGCCGCTAAAATGCCTGACCCGCCGGCGTAGATTAAACCACCTACCTTACCGGCGGGACAAGGCGGCGCGGGCGGGCTCCGGGGTCCTGGGGGGGGGGCGCGGGGCGATCTGGCCCCGGGGGGTGCCCCCACGGTGGCCTGGCCCGTGATCGGGGCCCACCGATCCGCGGGCGGGCCTGTGCCGTGGGGGCACTCTTTCCCTTCCGCCTTCGCCACGGTCTCCACCATGGCGGAGGCGGAAGAGACTCCCTCCACTGTGCATGCGCGGGAATGCCGTCAGCGGCTGCTGACGGCGCTCCCGCGCATGTGCCACCCGGAGATGTCATTTCCGCGGCAGCTGGCGGGCCACCAAAGGCCTTTCCCGCCAGTTGGCGGGGCGGAAATTCGTCCGGCGCGGGCCTAGCCCCTCAAGGTTGGGGCTCGGCCCCCAAAGATGCGGAGCATTCCGCACCTTTGGGGCAGCGCGATGCCCGACTGATTTGCGCCGTTTTGGGCGCCAGTCGGCGGACATCGCGCCGTTTCCGGAGAATTTCGCCCCTTATCTTGATTGCCTCCACAGGAAAAACATGAAATAGAAGATCGAGGTATAAAGATCTATCACCTAGTATATGTAACACCACCAAAACTAAATCAAATTAGAGATGAGACTAGCAAAGACGAGGCGTTACAGATGTTCTATCAGCAAGTGATCATAGAAACACAGAAAATAGGAGTAGCAGTGGGTCATGTGGCCCTTCAAATCTACTCCACCTTTCAACATGATCATGGCTGATCATCTATCTCAACATCATACTTCAGTGCACTCCCCATACCCCTCATGTCCTGAGAAGATACAGCAAATACAGCCAGCAGTACTGGTCTATCAGAGATGACATCTCACCAGAAGATGGTGTTCTGCTGGCTGGATCCAGAATAATCATACCAAAAACAATGCAGCAAGAACCTCTCCAGCAGATTCATGAAGGCCAAATGGTTGTGGCGACGTGTAAGCTCAGGGTCAGATCAGCAGTGTACATGACATGCATTTACAAATACTTTACAATTTCCTCAGAATGGCAATCAACTTACCTGCAGTAAAATTCTTAAGCACCTGTCTTGCCCGACCTTCCTGACTCAGGTTGGGTGAGATTTAGGTAACACAGGCTCCAGCGTTGAGTTTAAATAAGTAGAGCGAAGGAGGAAACACCCTCTTTTTTACGGCACGAGCTGTCATAAAGCAGGTGATTTTAAAGGTTCCATTCAAAATGCCAGGCCAGGGAGAAGGTAAATGTCGAAGGTCAGTGGATGGGATGTGGGGGTGTGGGTATCTGTGTGTGTGTGTAAATAGAGGTTCAGACAGAGTCTGAGGGATGGATCAGACACTTAGGCGGTGGGGGTAGGTTGGGCATTCAGGGGGTGGGAATTCCATGCAGGAGTGGGTTGGGAATCCTGTGTGGGTGGGGGAGTGCAGTGTGGGTAATACCATGAGGGTGGGTGCTTGGTTGGTGGTGCCCAGGGCCCCATGCAGGGCTTGGTCTTTAAAATTGTTACACTAAAGTTCAAAGTGCTCTTATTTCTTCTAACACTATAAGAGTAAGTATTAGCGTAATACTGGCAGAAGTACATGAAGTTATCGATTTAAGTTGCTTTGTTGGGTGGTTCCCAGCACAAGAAAAAGTTCTCGTTTCTAGGCAATTGCCACATACGCCCCTATCTGGGAACCTCCAAGAGGGATTCCTCAGTGCACCTTTGGGGTACCCCCAAATCCGACACTGGGATCCCAGAAGGTTACAGGCCATTGAAAATATGATATCTACATGTAATGTTTGTCAGAAGTACAGAAACAAAGCATAAACCCAGACCATGGGAAACTGTTGGAGCCAATTTATTCACACACAATCAAGAATGGTATCTCGCAGGCCAAGACTCAAAGTTTCCTTTTGTCCAAAGATGAATGAGCGGCACAGTAGCACAATGGTTAGCACTGTTGCTTCACAGTGTCAGGGATGCGGATTCGGTTTCCGGCTTGGGTCACTGTCTATGCCGAATCTGCACGTTCTCCCCGTGTCTGCGTGGGTTTCCTCCGGGTGCTCAGTTTCCTCCCACAAGTCCCGAAAGACGTGCTTGTTAGGTGAATTGGACATTCTGAATTCTCCCTCAGTGTTCCCGAACAGGTGCCGGAATGTGGCGACTAGGGGATTTTCATAGTAACTTCATTGCAGTGTTAATGTAAGCTTACTTGTGACAATAATAAAGATTATTATTATTAAAGCCTTGAGAGCCACAACAATCATCTCAGCAGTACAAATTCTGACATATGGGGCGGGATTCTCCAACCCTCCGCCAGGTCGGCGAATCGCCGGGGGTCAGCGTGAATCCCACTCCCGCCATCCTCCAAATGCTCTGGCCCCCCAAAAAATCGGCCCGGCGTGAGTCACGCCGCCCGCCTTGGAGAATGGTGGGGTCAGGCACAACTCGATGGGCCCCGGGGCTGCCCGAATTTTCCAGCCCACAATGGGCCGAAGTCACGCCCGTCTTTTGCCAGTCTCGCTGGCTTAAACTGGGGTAGGACCTTACCGGCGGGACCTGGCGGCGCGGGCGGCCTCCAGGGTTCTTGGGGGGGCGCGGAGGGATCTGGTCTCGGGAGGTGCCCCCACGGTGGACTGGCCCGCGATCGGGGCCCACTGATCTGCGGGCGGGCCTGTGCCGTGGGGCACTCTATTGTTCTGCACCGGCGGCTGTAGCAGTCCGCCATTTCCGGTGTGGAAACGAAGCCCTCTGCGCACGCGCGGGGATGGCGCCAGCACAACAGGTCGGCAGAGGCCCTCCGGTGTTGGTTGGCGTGGTGCCAAGCTCCTTTCCCGCCGGCCGGCCGTGCGCAAACCACTCTGGGGTGGGCCTAGCCCCTGAAGGCGCGGAGGATTCCGCACCTTTGGGGCGGCCCGACGCCGGAGTGCTTCACGCCACTCCGTCCCGCTGGAGTTGCCTGCCCCGCCGATTGCGGCAGAATCCCACCCATGGGTTCAACATCATCACGTCATCACCACAATACCCTTGAGGACGAAGATTTATAAAAAGATATACCCAGATGGTCAAGGTCAATAAGACTTGGTAACGAGCAGTTGGGAAAGAGCACATCTTGAGTGAGACACAGCCAGTTTGTGTGTATTTTAGTAATTTGGAGCACAGTAGGAATTTGGTGCAGAGGGAAAAGAGATACTCTTTTGCTCTGTTTGCTTTCTAACTTTTTAATCTTCAGAGAGTGGTCTTGCCCTGCTGCAGGAGTAGAGGCTACAAGGGAGAGAGAGCTGATTGGTTAAGTAGTGGGTAAGTTATTTTTCTTGAATTGAAAACTTTATTAAGGAAAGGTAAGAATTCTTGCTTTTTAAATAAATAATTTAAGTAATTTTCTAATTGGCATAAATTTAATGTAAGAGTCTCCCTGGGGAGCTCAGTCCCATGTTTTGCACGGCCTGCAGTATGTGGGAATTCCTCGATGCTCCTTGCAGTCTGGATGACCACATTTTCAAAAAGTGCCACTGGTTTGACCAGCTTGAGAGCCAGGTTTCAGAGCTTGAGCATCAGCTGGAGGCACAGCGGTGCATCCGTGAAGCTGAGGTTCGTGGTTAGCACATTTTTAGAAGTGGTCACCCCTTAGCTGAAAGAAGTGCAGTCTGGGAAGGAATGGGTGGCCGCCAGTCAGAAGAAGAGGGAAGGCAGGTAGTCAGGAAAGCCCCAGAGTACATCTCACTCAAGAACCGTTTTTCTGTGTTGGAAGACGTGGGAGTGACAGTTCTTCTGGGGAGTCCAGCCAGAGTGAAGTTCATGGCACTGTGGGTGGCTCAGCTGCACAAGGGGAGAGGAGTAAGAGTGGAAGAGCGATAGTGGTCAGAGATTCCAGAGTGAGGGGACCAGAAAGACATCTTCAGGGTGGTGTGTTGTCTCCCTGGTGTCAGCTGAAAAAGGATGTCACTGAACGGCTGCAGGGCAATTTGAAGGGGCAGGTCATGGTTCACCAACGATATAGGTAGAACGAGTGATGCGGTCTTGTAGCAAGAATTTAGGGAGCTTGGTAGCAGGACCTCAAAGGTTGTAATCTCTGGAATACTTCCTGTGCCAGTGTTAGCGAGTTCCTGTGCCAGTGTTAGCGAGTATAGGAACAGAAGGATAGAGTAGATGAATGCATGGTTGAAGAGGTGGTGCAGAAGGGAGGGCTTTAGTTTCCAGGATCACTAGGTCCATTTCTGGGGAAGGTGGGACCTGTACAAATTGCAAGGGTTGCACCTGACCCAGAATGGGACCAACATCCTTGCAGAGAGGTTTGCTAGCGCTGTTTAAAAGTGTGTGTTTAAACTAATTTGATAGGAAGTGGGTCACAGCGTGGAGATAAAGTGGGGGGTGATGCTCAGCCAGATATAGAAAAAATCCAAGTCAGTCTGGGCGCAGAACAAAGAGAGACATGTTAAGGCACAAGGGAATACAACACGGCAAGATGGCATTTATTTTAATGCTGGGTAAGGCAGGTGAACTGAGGATATTGATTAACACATGGGCGGATGATATTATTACTATAACAGAGACTGTAGTGATCCCTTTGTGTGCATGTACACAAGGGGATAATGTGTAATCAGTAGCACCACATGATCACTAGAGGGCCGGACCAACAGGGGTATAAAAGGCAGCCACACTGGATCTCTCTCTCTCTGTCTTGGGTGCACTGTGACCAAAGCAATAGCAGACTACTTTAGATGGCTCGTGGAGTTACGTAGAGTTACCGTAGTTAGATCTTGTTAACCTTATCACTGGTATCAAAGTTAAAGTAAAGAATTCATGTAAATATTGTTGTAGTTACTCAATAAACCTTTTGTTACTACTGGACCAGTTCGAATCTTCTTCATCGAGATTCAGAATACCTCATCACTAACCAAGGATTGAGTAGTATAGAACATAGAACATAGAAAAATACAGCACAGAACAGGCACTTCGGCCCACGATGTTGTGCCGAACCTTTGTCCTAGATTAATCATAGATTATCATTGAATTTACAGTGCAGAAGGAGGCCACTCGGCCCATTGAGTCTGCACCGGCCCTTGGAAACAGCACCCCACCCAAAGTCACCACCTCCACCCTATCCCCATAACCCAGTAACCCCACCCGACACTAAGGGCAATTTTGGACACTAAGGGCAATTTATCATGGCCAATCCACCTAACCTGCACATCTTTGGACTGTGGGAGGAAACCGGAGCACCCGGAGGAAACCCACGCAGACACGGGGAGGATGTGCAGACTCCGCACAGACAGTGACCCAAGCCGGAATCGAACCTGGGACCCTGGAGCTGTGAAGCAATTGTGCTATCCACAATGCTACCGTGCTGTCCTTAAGAACAAATAAATCTACACTATCGCTATATCATTTTACCGTAATCCATGTACCTATCCAATAGCTGCTTGAAGGTCCCTAATGTTTCCGACTCAACTACTTCCACAGGCAGTACATTCCATGCCCCCACTACTCTCTGGGTAAAGAACCTACCTCTGACATCCCCCCTATATCTTCCACCATTCACCTTAAATTTATGTCCCCTTGTAATGGTTTGTTCCACCCGGGGAAAAAGTCTCTGACTGTCTACTCTATCTATTCCCCTGATCATCTTATAAACCTCTATCAAGTCGCCCCTCATCCTTCTCCGTTCTAATGAGAAAAGGCCTAGCACCCTCAACCTTCCCTCGTAAGACCTACCCTCCATCCCAGGCAACATCCTGGTAAATCTCCTTTGCACCTTTTCCAAAGCTTCCACATCCTTCGTAAAATGAGGTGCCCAGAACTGTACACAGTACTCCAAATGTGGCCTTACCAAAGTTTTGTACAGCTGCATCATCACCTCACGGCTCTTAAATTCAATCCCTCTGTTAATGAACGCTAGCACACCATAGGCCTTCTTCACAGCTCTATCCACTTGAGTGGCAACTTTCAAAGATGTATGAACATAGACCCCAAGATCTCTCTGCTCCTCAACATTGCCAAGAACTCTACCGTTAACCCTGTATTCCGCATTCATATTTGTCCTTCCAAAATGGACAACCTCACACTTTTCAGGGTTAAACTCCATCTGCCACTTCTCAGCAAAGCTCTGCATCCTATCTATGTCTCTTTGCAGCCGACAACAGCCCTCCTCACTATCCACAACTCCACCAATCTTCGTATCGTCTGCAAATTTACTGACCCACCCTTCAACTCCCTCATCCAAGTCATTAATGAAAATCACAAACAGCAGAGGACCCAGAACTGATCCCTGCGGTACGCCACTGGTAACTGGGAACCAGGCTGAATATTTGCCATCCACCACCACTCTCTGACTTCTATCGGTTAGCCAGTTCGTTATCCAACTGGCCAAATTTCCCACTATCCCATGCCTCCTTACTTTCTGCAGAAGCCTACCATGGGGAACCTTATCAAATGCCTTACTAAAATCCATGTACACTACATCCACTGCTTTACCTTCATCCACATGCTTGGTCACCTCCTCAAATAATTCAATAAGACTTGTAAGGCAAGACCTACCCCTCACAAATCCGTGCTGACTATCCCTAATCAAGCAGTGTCTTTCCAGATGCTCAGAAATCCTATCCTTCAGTACCCTTTCCATGACTTTGCCTACCACCGAAGTAAGACTAACTGTGAGACTAAGACTAAGTGAGAGGCTATCCATCTATCCATTTTGGGAGGAATAACAGCAGAATGGATTATTATTTAAACGGTAAGATGTTAAAACATGCTGCTGTGCAGAGGGATCTGGGTGTGCTGGTGCACGAGTCGCAAAAAGTTGGTGTGCAGGTGCAACAGGTGATTAAGAAGGCTATTCGAGTTTTGTCCTTCATTGCTAGAGGGATGGAGTTCAAGACTAGTGAGGTTATGCTGCAATTGTATAAGGTGTTGGTGAGGCCGCATCTGGAGTATTGTGTTCAGTTTTGGTCTCCTTACCTGAGAAAGGACATATTGGCACTGGAGGGAGTGCAGAGGAGATTTACTCGGTTGATCCCAGAGTTGAGGGGATTAGATTATGACGAGAGGCTGAGTAGACTGGGACTGTACTCGTTGGAGTTTAGAAGGATGCGGGGGGATCTTATTGAGACAATATAAAATTATGAAGGGAATAGATAGGATAGATGCGGGCAGGTTGTTTCCACTGGTCAGGGAAAGCAGAACTAGGGGGCATAGCCTCAAAATAAGGGAGGTAGATTTAGGACGGAGTGTAGGAGGAACTTCTTCACCCAAAGGGTTGTGAATCTCTGGAATTCCTTGCCCAGTGAAGCAGTTGAGGCTCCTTCTTTAAATGTTTTTAAGAAAAAGATAGATGCCTTTCTAAAGAATAAAGGGATTCGGGGATATGGTGTATGGGCCAGAGAGTGGAGCTGAGTCCACAAAGATCAGCCATGATCTCCTTAAATGGCGGAGCAGGCTCGAGGGGCCAGATGGCCTACTCCTGTTCCTAATTCTTATGTTCTTATGTTCTTTACTGGCCTGTAATTCCCAGGGTTATCCCTTTTTTGAACAGGGGCACGACATTCGCCACTCTCCAATCCCCTGGTACCACCCCTGTTGACAGTGAGGACGAAAAGATCATTGCCAACGGCTCTGCAATTTCATCTCTTGCTTCCCATAGAATTCTTGGATATATCCCGTCAGGCCCGGGGGACTTGTCTATCCTCAAGTTTTTCAAAATGCCCAACACATCTTCCTTCCTAACAAGTATTTCCTCGAGCTTACCAGTCTGTTTCACACTGTCCTCTCCAACAATATGGCCCCTCTCATTTGTAAATACAGAAGAAACGTACTCGTTCAAGACCTCTCCTATCTCTTCAGACTCAATACACAATCTCCCGCTACTGTCCTTGATCGGACCTACCCTCGCTCTAGTCATTCTCGTATTTCTCACATATGTGTAAAAGGCCTTGGGGTTTTCCTTGATCCTACCCGCCAAAGATTGTTCATACCCTCTCTTAGCTCTCCTAATCCCTTTCTTCAGTTCCCTCCTGGCTATCTTGTATCCCTCCAATGCCCTGTCTGAACCTTGTTTCCTCAGCCTTACATAAGTCTCCTTTTTCCTCTTAACAAGACATTCAACCTCTCTTGTCAACCATGGTTCCCTCACTCGACCATCTCTTCCCTGCCTGACAGGGACATACATATCAAGGACACGTAGTACCTGTTCCTTGAACAAGTTCCACATTTCACTTGTGTCCTTCCCTGACAGCCTATGTTCCCAACTTATGCACTTCAATTCTTGTCTGACAACATCGTATTTACCCTTCCCCCAATTGTAAACCTTGCCCTGTTGCACGCACCTATCCCTCTCCATTACTAAAGTGAAAGTCACAGAATTGTGGTCACTATCTCCAAAATGCTCCCACTAAAAAATCTATCACTTGCCCTGGTTCATTACCAAGTACTAAATCCAATATTGCCCCTCCTCTGGTCGGACAATCTACATACTGTGTTAGAAAAGCTTCCTGGACACACTGCACAAACACCACCCCATCCAAACTATTTGATCTAAAGAGTTTCCACTCAATGTTTGGGAAGTTAAAGTCACCCATGATTACTACCCTGTGACTTCTGCACCTTTCCAAAATCTGTTTCCCAATCTGTTCCTCCACATCTCTGCTACTATTGGGGGGCCTATAGAAAACTCCTCACAATGTGACTGCTCCTTTCCTATTTCTGACTTCAACCCATACTACCTCAGTAGGCTGATACTCCTCGAACAGCCTTTCTGCAGCTGTTATACTATCTCTAATTAACAATGCAACCCCCCACCTCTTTTACCACCCTCCCTATTGAAACATCGATAACCAGGGACCTCCAACAACCATTTCTGCCCCTCTTCTATCCAAGTTTCCGTGATGGCCACCACATCGTAGTCCCAAGTACCGATCCATGCCTTAAGTTCACCTACCTTATTCCTGATACTTCTTGCGTTGAAGTATACACACTTCAACCCATCTCCGTGCCTGCAAGTACTCTCCTTTGTCAGTGTTCCCTTCCCCACTGCTTCATTACACGCTTTGGCGTCCTGAATATCGGCTACCTTAGCTGCTGGACTACAAATCCGGTTCCCATTCCCCTGCCAAATTAGTTTAAACCCTCCCGAAGAGTACTAGAAAATCTCCCTCCCAGGATATTGGTGCCCCTCTGGTTCAGATGCAACCCGTCCTGCTTGTACAGGTCCCACCTTCCCCAGAATGCGCTCCAATTATCCAAATACCTGAAGCCCTCCCTCCTACACCATTCCTGCAGCCACGTGTTCAGCTGCACTCTCTCCCTATTCCTAGCCTCGCTATCACATGGCACCGGCAACAAACCAGAGATGACAACTCTGTCTGTCCTGGCTTTTAACATCCAGCCTAACTCCCTAAACTCATTTATTACCTCCATACCCCTTTTCCTACCTACGTTGTTGGTACCAATGTGCACCACGAATTCTGGCTGCTCTCCCTCCCCCTTAAGGATCCTGAAGACACGATCCAAGACATCCCTGGCCCTGGCACCCGGGAGGCAACATATCTTCCGAGTCTCGCTCGCGACCACAGAATCTCCTATCTATTCCCCTAACCATTGATCTCCTACAACTATTGCTTTTCTATTCTCCCCCCTTCCCTTCTGAGCCCCAGAGCCAGACTCAGTGCCAGAGACCTGGCCGCTAGGGCCTTCCCCCGGTAGGTCATCCCCCCCAACAGCATCCAAAACGGTATACTTGTTTTGAAGGGGAACGGCCACGAGGGATCCCTGCACTGTCTGCCTGTTTGTTTTTTTTCCCCCGACTATAACCCAGCTATTCTTGTCCTGTACCTTGGGTGTGGTTACCTCCCTGTAACTCTTCTCTATCACCCCCTATGCCTCTCGGATGATCCGAAGTTCATCCAGCTTCAGCTCCAGTTCCCTAACACGGTCTTTGAGGAGCTGGAGTTGGGTGCACATCCCGCAGGTATAGTCAGCGGGAACACCGGTGGTATCCCTCAGCACCCACATCCTACAGGAGGAGCATGCAACTGGCCTAGCCTCCATCTCCTCTTACCTTACAGAATATAGCTGCCCTGTGGACCAACTGGATCTCCACCCTCCGACTCTGCTCCCTGTCAGCTGCACTCTCTGTAAACTCCTGGCTCTCTTCTCACTCTTTGCGGAAATGTAGGAAACAAAATGAAAGGAGCACCTTACTCCCTCCTCACCTAACTCCCTCAGTCACCAAACTCTCACTATAGCACTCAAATGCACCAAATTCAGCACTCATGTTACCTACCACACAGGTAACAAAACAGAGACATGGTTGAGGGAAGGACAGGGCTGACAGCTTAATATTCCAGGGTAAAGAATCTTCAGGCGAGACAGAGGAGGGTGTAAAAGAGGTGGTATTGCAATATTGATGAAGGAGTCAATTACTACAGTGAGTAGGGATGATATTTCAGGCTCCTCAACTGAGGCCACGTGGTGGAACTTAAAAACATAAAGGGGACAATCACATTGCTGGGAGTGTACTGTAGGCCCTCAATCAGTTAGGGAGAGATAGAAGAGCAGATATGTAGGCAACTCTCAGAGAAGTGTAAAAATAATAATATAATAATGGGAGGGGATTTCAACTTCCCTAATATTAACTAGCATAGGCAATGTGTGAAAGGCTTGGAGGGAACAGAATTCTTAAAATACGTCCAGGGGAGCTTTTTGAGCCAGCACATAGAAACTTCTACAAGAGGAGACTTGAGCTCATTTTAGGGAATGAAGCTGGGCAAGTGATAGAAGTGTCAGTGGGGGGAGCATTTCGGTGACAGTGACTCGGTAAGATTTAAGGTATGAAAAGGACAAAGATGAACTGAAACTAAAAGTTCTGAACTGGAAGAAGGCCGATTTTAATAGGATAAGTCATGGTCTGGCCAAAGTGGACTGGGAGCAGCCACCTTTAGGAAGATCCACATCAAAGCAGTGGGAGTCATCAAAAAGGAAATAGAGAGAGTACAAAGCCATCATGTTCCTGTAAAGGTAATGGGTGGAACCAAGTTCAGAGAACCCTGGATGTCAAGGGATAGATAGCGTTGATAAGTAAAAAAAAGAAATTATGGCAGATTCAGGGGCTCAAAACGGTGGATGCCCTAGAGCAGTATAGAAAGTGTAGGGGTGCCCATAAAAAATAAATGAGGGGAGCAAAGAGGAGGCATGAAAAAACACTGGAGATCAAAATAAAAGAACATCCCATGGTGTTTCAGCATTATATTAAAAGCAAGAGGGTAACCAGGGAAAGAATAGGGCCCATTGGGGACCAAAGTGGCAACCTGTGTGTGGAGCCAAAAGATGCAGGTGATCTTATAAATGAGTATTTTGCATCTGTGTTCACTATGGATAAGGATGATGTAGGTATAGAAAGCAGGGAGGGGGAATGTGATATAATTGAACAGATTTGCATTGAGAGGGAGGCGGCGTTAGCGGTTTTAGTAGGTTTAAAAGTGGATCAATTCCCAGGCCAGTTGAGATGTATCCTAGCCTGCTGTGTGAGGTAAGGGAGGAGATTGTAGGGACTCTGACACTAATTTTCAAATCCTCTCTGGCCACAGGAGAGGTGCTAGACAACTGGAGGACAGCAGAAGTAGGGAAAAAAACAGGTGATTGCAGGCCAGTGAGTCTGACATCAGTGTGAGGGAAATTAATGGAAAAGATTCTGAGGGACAGCAAAGGTTAATGAAGGAGTCAGCATGGCTTTGTCAGGGGAAGATCACGACTAACAAATTTGTATTTTTCAAAGAGGTGACTGGGTGCGTAGATGAGGGCGGTGCAGTTGATGTAACCTACATGAACTTCAGTAAGGCTTTTGACAAGGTCCTGCATGGGAGACGGATCAAGAAGGTAAGAGCCCATGGGATCCAGGGGAATTTGGCAAATTTGATCCAAAATTGGCTTAGTTGCAGGAGGCAGAGGGTGATAGTCGAAGGTTGTTTTTGTGAATGGAAGCCTGTGTTCAGTTGCAGGGATCGGTGCTGGGTCCCTTGCTGTTCATAGTATACATTAATGATCGAGGCGTGAATGTGGGGATTATGATCAGTATGTTTGAAGATGACACAAAAATTGTTGGTGTGGTAAATAGCGAGGAGGAAAGCCTTAGATTACAAGACGATATAGACCGAGGCTGGTCAGATGGACAGAACAGTGGCAAATGGAATTTAACGCTGAAAAGTGTAATGTGAACCATTTTGGGAGGACTAACAAGGCAAGGAATTCACAATTGATAGTAGGACGCTAGGAAGTACAGATAACCAGAGGGACCTTGGGCATATGTCCAAAGATCCCTGAAGTCATTAGTGCAGGTAGATAAGATGGTTAAGAAGGCATATGGGATACTTGCCTTCCTGAGTCAAGATATGGATTATAACAGCAGTGAGGTTATGATGGAGCTGTACAAAATGCTTGTTAGGCCACAGCTAGAGTACTGTGTGGAGTTCTGGTCTCCACCTATAGGAAGGATGTGAGTACACTAGGAAGGGTGCAGAGGAGATTCACCAGGGTGATGCCTGGGCTGGAACGTTTCAGCTATGAAGAGAGGCTGGGTCGGCTTGGATTGTTTTCCTTAGAGCAAAGGAGATTTAGGGGGGCCTCATCGAGCTGCACAAAATTCTGAGGGATATAGATAGGGTAGATAGGACAAAGCTTTTCCTCTTAGTAGAGGGGTCAATCACCAAGGGCCCCGAAGGGGCAGAAGATTAGAGAGGATTTAAGGAAAAGTTTTACACCCAGAGGGTGGTGGGAATCTGGAACTCATTGCTTTCCAGGGAGGTAGAGACGGGAACCCTCACAACAGTTAAGAAGCATTTAGATGAGCATTTTAAATGCCACAACATCCAAGGCTATGGATCAAGTTCTGGAAAATAGGATTAGAATAGATAGATAGGTGTTTGATGGCTGGTTCAGACACGATGGGCCAAAGGGTCTCTTTCTATGCTGGAAAACTCTATGACCCAATTACTCTAAAAGAACCCATATGAAACACCAGGAGACAAAGGAAGACCCAAACTTTGCCATATTGCCACTATGATCCACAGCTCCAAAGGCTGACATGAAATTATATGCAGAGTTGCTGAATGGAAGAAAATATATGACTACACTGCCACGCAAAATGCATCCTCTAAGTGACTAGGAAGAAGTGAGACTCGCTGAAGCACAGGAAAGAGGAGGCCAGCACTTCAATAAAAAACTAAATCCCAATCTGAAATATTGAAAGGACAAAGTGTATGATCCAATCATGAAAACCTGGAGCCCAGCAAAGGTTGTTGCTCAAGCTGAGACACCAAGGTTATACATAATTGAGACCAAAACCGATAACAAATGTGAAGAAACAGAGCCTATGTTCAGCCTACACCAGAGCTGGAAGAACACGGTAGCATTGTGGATAGCACAATTGCTTCACAGCTCCAGAGTCCCAGGTTCGATTCCCGGCTTGGGTCACTGTCTGTGCGGAGCCTGCACGTTCTCCCCGTGTGTGCGTGGGTTTCCTCCGGGTGCTCCGGTTTCCTCCCACAGTCCAAAGATGTGCAGGTTAGGTGGATTGGCCATGCTAAATTGCCCTTAGTGTCCAAAATTGCCCTTAGTGTTGGGTGGGGTTACTGGGTTATGGGGATAGGGTGGAGGTGTGGGCTTGGGTAGGGTGCTCTTTCAAAGAGCCGGTGCAGACTCGATGGGCCGAATGGCCTCCTTCTGCACTGTAAATTCTATGATAAACAGAGAAGACCATCAGCAGCACCAAAAACATCAATATCCAGCCAACACTAACATCACCAGAAAATGAAACAACATAGAAACAGTAAACGCAACGCCTGCAACTTCAAAGACAACACACACATCATCTCTGCAGCATGTCAACTCACCACTAAGAGCAACAAATGCCCAATCCACAAGATGGCGGCACAACATCCTACTACCTAAACAATACGGTCAATAATATTGAAAAAAATAATACATGCCATAAAAGACTTGAAGAAGAGGTTCAGTCTATTTTCAAAAGTAAATTCATAATTTTCTTTCATTTATGAAAGGTAATGACTGGAACATCTACATTGATAGTAGCATTACATTTTAAAGAAAGGGAGATGTTACATATTATTCTATTATCTGTAAATATCTGTACAGAGTTACAAACTAATTAGCTCGGAACTAATTTGTATGTGTAGGTGTTCCAGGGGACAATATTTCACAGCTGTACTAAAGACTGATGTGATGTATAACAGGACCAGTTCAAACCAGTCAATCTGGTGTACAAGGCAGCATTGAAATATTAAAGACAAAGAATTCTAATTTTTCCAAGCTTAAATTGTGATGACCAGCAACATCTGGAACCAAAACATGAGACACATTTGGGATCCGATTTGGGATATGAACTTAAAAAGGAAATAACTTGCTACTTTCAAGAAGAATATAGGCCACCTTGGCTAAACAGCCGGAGAAACGAAAACTGCCCTCCAATGAGCTGAAATTTTCATTGAGGGCTGGGCTTAGTCCCCTGCCAGTATAAAATTCAGAGATGAGCTTTCCCCCTCATTGGCTGGCTCATCCCACATCCATTTAACAGTGTTCAGGCCATGAACTGGCCTGAGGTGAATCACCCCCCACCCATAATGAGAGGACTGCTGCTCAATCGAACAGCCAATAGCTCTTTTATCCCAGCAGTGCCATCAACAATCCCTGAGAAAGACATGCTGTGATGGATGGATGAAGGATGAGTCCAGGGCTCTGCCAGAAACTGGCAACCAAGTTGGAGCGAGGACGATGGCTTGGAGTAGGCTGGTGGGGAGGGGGACATTGGGAGGGGAGTGTGGTGTGGGGGAGGCACTGTCATGAGATTGGCGGGGGGCTTCTGATTGGCCCAGGGGGCCCAAAAAGGAGGTACACCACCAGTTGCCTGGTCACCTGTCTTCCAGGTGAAACCTGGTGGGCTGAACATCTGATGCCAACCTTCCGCACTACAGGTAAAATCCCAGTGGTGGCTAAAGGAGTCCCCTAAGTGGTTATTCATTGGCTACCTAAAAGCTTCAATTGGCCCATGGGTGAGTGGGCCACCCAATACTACCCCCTGCCATTTGTAAAATTGTGGATGACATTCGCTGCACACTGCCATAGCACCACACTTTATAGCTCCTCTCATCTGCCATCCCATCCCCAGGGTGAGGGGGGGGTAACATTTTGGCCTACATCCATTGTGGATTCTACAAAGTCTAACTTCAAAAGCAATTTCAATTCATGCCTTTTGTTTTAAATTGATGTGAATAGATATTGTTTTTAAAAACCTAAACGTAACTTAAACTCACAATTTATTGCATGAAGAAAACATTATCAAAAATTGTAAAATCTGAAAAATACTCAAAAGTAATTTTTGTACTTACTCATTTGACAAAGCTTACTTGACAACTTGTAGTCTCGATCCATTATTGCCTTCAAGAACTGTGAAAACAAAAACACGATAAAAGCATGACACCTTTTTGAAGAAATCTAATGACAGCTGCTATTTAAGGCAACATAACTGTTCCATTTAATTATTGGCCCTTTGAATTACATCAACCAACACAATTCGATTTTCTACATAATTTTGATGTGTTAATGTGATGAGCAGTAGCAAGAAGTATTGCAAAAGGTCACAACGCATGAAATGACATTACAAACCTATGAATATTACTTAAATTCTCTAAAAATAATTGAATTATTGATGTTGCAAACGATAGTTAACCGGGTCTCAGGAAACAATTATTTGACTTCTTTGAGGAAGTGATAACCAAAACAAAAATGCCACAACAGGGTTTAGTTTTTAGCATTTAGTTTCCAAGAGACATTTGACAAAATTCAACACAAAGGGGATTAATTAAACAAAACGTTATGGGGATTGGGATAACTTTTGGGAATGGACAGGAAAGAAGCTGAAGGGTCAGAAACAACCAATACTTGTTCGAGGTTTATTGAATGGGATGCCTTACTGTGGATCTTTACTGGTTCTAATTTATATCAATAATTAGAATTCATAAAGCCAATGTGAATGTCAGTTTTACAGATAGTACCAATCTCGGAAGGGCAAAGGAATGGAAGGGGGCAGCTAAGAAATGAAAAAAAATTGTTTGTCAAATTACATATGTGGGAAGAACAATGGTAGATGAATTTTATGGTAGTCAAGTGTAAATTAATGCACACAGGAACGAAAAGTAACACATATCTCACAAATGGTTTTGAAATGCTGAAGAATAAAGTTTAAAAGGATCTACAAGGCTCAGTTGTAAATTAGTGAACCTAATATAATCCCCCACTTGGTGTAATGACACCTTGTTATAAACCTGCAAATACTCTCGTTCAGCATGACCATGTCACAAGAGTTCTAGTTATATATTAAAATATTGCTTCTTTACTGTTAAGACTTAATTCCATTAATATTTTCCATCAGATTATTTGTTTAACAGTCACACTGTGGTTGCCATACTTTGATCATCACACGTTGTCATTTGGGTCTATATATTATCTAAAGCTGATGATTTAGCAGATCTCCCATGATATTGTTTACAGTGAGTTGCAGATACATTCGGCGGGATTTTCTGCCGGCATGATTCTCCGTTATGCCGGCACCTGGAGGTTTCCCGACGGCGTGGGACTACCCCACAATGGGAAACCCCATTAACCGGCTGGCGTAACGGAGAATCCCGCTGGCCGGTCGGGGCAGAAATGTGGCGCGGCGGGGTGGAAAATCCTGCCCATAGTTTTAGAACAATAGTGATATAGTGAGATTATTGCCTGTTTGGCTTAGGAGGGATTTTGGATTAATTTGGGTTAATTCAGATGTGATGCTGCTAATAAATTAACTTCAGCCGCCAAATTTGGCCCAACAACAAGCAACCTATCTGGAGACGTTGATTGCTTCCAATAGCTCAGAGCAAAGTGGTTAATAGAACTGTGCTTCCGACACAGCTTGTCAGACAATGGGGTTGATTAGTACATTACAGAGATGCTTGCACCTGTACTGTTGGAATGGCTTTCCTTCATTTAGCATAACAGGGATGTTGGCTGTACAGAAATTTTTTCTGTTGTGGCTGGAAGGGTGTGATTTCACATTCGAGTAATGGACGGTGAGACTGGCCCTTTTTAAAGATATTAGCATGCAGTCCTTTACATTTGCCAGTATTAAACTTCATCTGACATTATTCTGCCCTCTTAGATATTTTGCTGAGCTTGTTCTCCAATTTCTGAGCAGTTTGTCCCAATTACATTGGCCCTCCCTTGATTGAGAATGTCATACTTAAAACTATGCAAAATGTTTAAAAAAGAAATGTTTAGGGGCAAACAAGAACTTTTGTACAGGAAAACAATGTAAAACTGGAGTTACTTGAGTGAGCTGAGAAACTAAAATTAAATGCGATATTGGTGTACAATATAGAAATAATACAGGGAAAGAAACAAGGCAAAATACAGAAATATTGAGGAAAACAAAATAAAAGGTGGCAGGTGAAGGCATATCACAAGACTGGTAGGTAACAAAGAGAATTGATAAAGAATTTTACAAACAGATAAAAAGGTTAAGAAAAGGTTACAGATAAAAAGAGAATGCTTCAGAGAATGAAGGAATTGGCTTTGGTGTAAACAGAAGACTGTTGTGCCAGTGACATGCTGGAAGGATGAACTGGAGCCAATGTATGGGGTGCCTCTGGATAAGGATCTAGCATTGAAAAGAATTGTAGCATTTAAAGTAGAAAAGGCATTGAGCATTTCTGTCATACATCCTATAATACCAAAACAAGTCAAATACGAAATAAAATGGCAGAGGCTTTGACCAAAATCTATCAAACATTCACAGCTGTGGAATTTGTGCCAGATGACTGGGAGGTTATTAAGTAACAGCTCCACTCAAAAAAGGAGTCAAGGGGCGCAATCTACTGGCCCCATTGTGCTTGAGTAAGAGCGCAACGCGTCCGGTAGATCCTGGGAGTGGCCTAACCCTGGGCTTCGCAGCAGCATTTAGGACTTCCCACGAGGCGTCAAAATCAGAATCATGCCCAAAGCGGGCGGGACCAAATGGCGTGCGCCTAAGTTGGTTTCCAACCTACTTAGGTAAGCTTACCTGGATCTACCGGTCTCCTAGGATTTACCAGCCTCCTCAGCGACTGAATGGCCGGGCGCCATTCAGTAATGGTCCACACAGATGTGGACCAGGCAGAACGACACTTGGGGGTCTCCCGGCCCATCGCAGACCGCTGGGTGGTCAGGAACAGGGCAAGGTGGCTCCCTGACCGGAAACCCGGGCACTTTGGCACTACCCAGCCAGCATCTTGGCACTCCCAAGGTGTCTGGGTGGCACTGCCAGGGTGGCGGTGCCAGGGTGGGACTGACAAGGGTCAGGGCCTGAGGGGGGCCAGATCCATGAAAGAAGGGTGGAAGGGAGATTTGAAGGGTAGGGTGTGCAGGGCAGGTAAACAGGGGCCTCTTGGAGATTGGGTGAGGGGTGGCGGGTGGGGGACGTGTAGCCACGTAAAATGGCTGCTTCCCGATTAATTTGGCCAAAACCTGATTTAAAATGGCTAACCGGAAAGGCAGATGGGAAAAGCAGGTAACAAGACACAAACGGACAGCTGCAGGCAGAATATCATATTCGGCTCTGGGGAAGTCGGCCCAGATCGATACTCAGGACTATTAACAGCCCATCAACCCAGACATCTGCAGTTATACTCAGGACTATTAGCAGCCCATCAACCCAGACATCTGCAGTTTAATCGGCTATCCCCGGGAACAATTGCAACATATTAGCAATTGAATACCGGGCCAGACCTGTCGGCGCCTGCAATGGCCGAAACAAAGGCAGGTGAACGACCACCCCCCGACCGGGGAATCACCTCGCAATTGGACGTATCGAACCCAGTGATTGGGAACAAGTCCAATCACTTGGGACTCAGGGTCAAGGGCCGCCCCGAGAGGCGGGAAGCCCCTGGGCCCTATAAAGTGAGGGGCCAAGTTCAGATCGCTCTCTCTCGCCCTTCTTCGCCTGCTCGAGACCTTCGCAAGAACATTAACCGGCAACTGTAAGTTTGAATCCAGCGATCGCTATCCGATAAAGACTCCTAGCCATCGACCTGTATCAGCCTTTTGAATCCCGCGGGCCAGATCCGATTCAATAAGCCATTCGTTTCCCTGACCTGGTGGGCCCTTCCTAAAGCTAAGTATTGGCCAGTAGTCATAGGTTTATTATATAGATAGTAGGATTATTGTATAAACATTACTTGTTGTATATAATAAATGACCGTTGATTTCAATCTTACTAAGCGGTGTGCTGACTTATTAATCATAACTTGAACTTGAACCAGAAATCCTGGCGGTATCAGAAAGATACCTGGCGACTCGTGAGCAAAGGTGACGTAATCAGAGCTAATAAACTAAGGCTAAAAAGAACAACATAATTGGCGACTCCGCCGGGACCCGACATAGAAGTGGAAAACCACTCCGGGAGAACCCCAACAATTTGAATTAGAATCCAATCGGAAACAAAAACAAAAAAAACCCACAAGTGTTCAAGCGGTTCTGGTTAATAATTCACAATTCGGAAGTGCGTGTATGCATGCGTAACTAACAGGGTTATAAGGTAAAACTGATAGATTTTGTTGCGTCAAAACTGTCGGAAGTCTGTATTTTCGGAAATTAGCCCATCCGCATCTACAACACCACCTTAGCCCCCTGTTCCAAATTTGAACGTAACAAGCAGATGAGAGATAGCCATGCAGGCAATGCAGAGCCTCATGAACCCCGAAGAATTTGCGGTCGCACCGATCAGCAGCGTTAGAGTGGGACAGTGTCCCATTTGGGAAGTGGAAATTCGCAAATTTCTGCAGGGCAAAGGATGGCCCGTGTGGAGCGGTTTCTGTAATAACGACAACTCAGGTCCTGGAAGTATAGGGCATACTTGGTGGGAGAACCTGAGTGAGATCCATAAAAAGAGCTTAGCAAAAGCGCGCAAGCCGATGGCAATCGTGTCCTGCATGGCACAATTGCGAGGCACAGAGGAGGTCGTCAGGACGCTCCGAAAAGAAATAGAGGGCATACATCGTATGAGTAAAATCGATGTATGCGAAATGGAAAAGGAAATCCTGGAATTGAAAAGGCAGTTAGAAGCCAAGGACAAAGAGGTGGCTGACGCCAAACGGGGTCACCAGGCTTGTCTGGCGCATTTAAGCAGTTTTCAATCCCAGTATGAGAAGGCTTATCAGGACACGCAGCGTGCCATCCTGGTTAAGAAAGAGACAGAAAAGCAGGTGGAGACACTACAGAAGCAATGTAGTGATCTCAAGGCAGCCTTGAGAGCGCTCCACGCTGCAACCATGGAACAAAGGCAGAGTACCTTGGACCATGCAAAGTGCCAAAAGCAAATTGCAGACCTGCAAGCAATGCTTTCTGTCCAAAAGGGATTCCAAGACACCTTTGGGGAAAGTTTAGACCAGGAAGACGGCCCTGATTGGGAAGAACTGCAAGAGACAGCGCAGAGATATGTTCAGGGAGCATGTGCACAGGGAAAACCCCAAAGGAGGAGAGCACCCCCATCCCCCACACAGCAGGTAATACAGGCTCCCATGAACCCTGTAACAACCCACCGCACCGCCACAGCAAACGAGGCGGAAGTCTTATATTCCACCCCCCTCACAGTGACCCAATTACGGGACGCGTGTGCTAAAATCGCACCGTTCCTCCCCGCTTCAGACCCACACCATTTCTTTGCCACCGTCAAACACCAGCCGACCATGTACGGCCTGGATGAAAAAGAGCAGGTAAAGCTCACGGTCCTCAGCTTAGACCCATCGGTCGCAGCAGCCCTTCCCGACCCACAGAATGTAGGAGGAGGCACCCTTGCAGAAATGCATACCGTGAACCTGGATGCGATCGGGTACAACCGGGGCGACCCCGTAGACGGTCTAAATAAATGCAGACAGAAAAAATCTGAACACCCCACAGCCTTCGCAGGACGCTTGTGGATTGACTTTGAAGCCATTTTCGGCAACGTAGACCGTGCCCATTTGTCCGCAGACAATATGGCCAAATGGACCCACACCCTTATCTCCCATGCCACGGAAGCAGGACAGAATGCCTGTAGTAATTATGGCCCCTCGGAGGAGGCTCATAATGAGAAGTGGGTGGTCAAAAGATTGTCCCGCGTTTGGGAACAAGCGGCTCACAGTAAACCCGCAGCTAGAACCCCTGAGGAAAACCAAGCCGCCGCAGACGTGCAGGCAGTAAGAACCACTCCCCACAACCCCACCTGGGTAAACGAGGGAAAGAGCAACCCCCCAGCAAAACCGCAAGAATGCTACAATTGCGGACAGTTGGGACATTTTGCCAAAGAATGCAAGGCCCCTAAAAAACCACAGAGAGCCCAACAGACAGGCACTCTCAATAAGAAAAAGGCAGAGCCCATACATAGCGTTAAGAGCCCAGTCCGATCAGACAGACTTGACCGGAACGGACTGACCGTGTACAGGCTCCCCCAGCTGGGTCTGCGATACCCTTTCGGATAGGTCAGGATGACCCGTAGTCGCAGCAAAGGTTAGGGGACAGCCGATCGAGCTTCTCTGGGACACAGGAGGGTCCCGCACAACCTTAAATTCCTCCACCCTTGGTAAGGACACGTGGCCCACCACAGACACTATCACCCTCAGCGGCTTCACAGGCCACTCACAACAGGGACATATCACGACCCCTGTACCCATCCAGATCGGAACTATTAATACAAAACACCCCGTAGTGTTAGTCGACCTGCCCCCATCAGCAAAGCACATTTTAGGGATCGACTTTACGAACTCTCACCACCTCTCTTTCGATCCAGTCAACCAGTGTGTCTGGAAGATGGCGAAATCAGCGAGAGCCCCCGCAACACTCAATATAGGGGATTATATGAACAAAATTAGCGCAGTAGGCGAGTTTTGGTTCAACCCCACCACACTCAGCATGGACCGACAGGTTAGGGCAGTCCTGCAAAAGAACAGGGCAGCATTTGCAACCCACAAACACGACTGTGGACGGATGACCGGTTCCGTACAAATAACCGAACGGACCCAAGACCCCAGAAACAGTACGGATTTCCCCAAGAAGCAGAGGGAGAAATCCTAAAGGTCATAGAAAGCTTATTAGAGCAGGGCGTCCTAAGATCGGTAGCCTCAACTAATAATGCCCCGATTTGGCCAGTAAGGAAACCCGACGGATCATGGCGCTTGACCATTGATTATCGGGAACTCAATAAAGTCACCCCCGCAGCAGCCCCCACCGTTGCAACAAGTCCCGAGACCATGCTAAAACAGGGACTCCATGCCCGATATTTCACGGTTTTAGACGTCAGTAATGGGTTCTGGTCCATTCCATTGGCAAAGGCGTGCCAGTATAAATTTGCCTTCACTTTCAGAGCGCAGCAGTACACGTGGACATGCCTGCCACAAGGCTTCCACAACTCCCCCTCCATTTTCCACCGACAGCTGGCAAATGGACTAGCAAAATTTTCTCACCCCGAATGCCTGGTACAGTACGTAGACAATCTACTACTGCAGACAGACACAAAGGAAGAGCACATTGAGCTTCTGTCCGAACTCCTGGAATTACTACATTCCATTGGTTGTAAAGTAAACCCCAAAAAGGCCCAGATATTGGAAGAAAAAGTGGTATATTTGGGTACAATTATCATACACGGCAAACGCGAGATCGAGCACAAAAGAATTGACTCGATCGCTAAATTGCCCCTTCCCCAACACGTTTCAGCCCTCCGGTCGTTTTTAGGACTGGTTGGCTACTGCCGAAACCACATTGACGGTTTCGCCAGCAAGGCAGCGCCCCTCTCAGACCTCCTGAAGAAAGGAACCCCCTGGGAATGGCTTCCGCAGCATACGGATGCTGTGGAATCATTAAAACAGGCGCTCATAGCCGCCCCCGCACTAAAAGTTCCCGACCCGCTTTCCCCTTACGCCATAGAGGTAGCGACCACAGACCGCACCCTTTCAGCTGTGCTCCTGCAGGAACGGCACGACCAGCTAAGACCCGTAGCTTCTGCCTCCCGGATTTTAGATGCTGTGGAGCAGGGATTCTCAGCCTGTGAGAGGCACCTGCTCGCAGTTTTCTGGGCAGTCCAGTACTTCTCCTACATTACCGGACTGAACCCCCTCACCATCTTGACCGAGCACACCCCTACCCAACTTTTACTAGACGGACGACTTAAAGACGGCACCGTCAGCCAAATCCGCGCTGCTAGGTGGACCCTTCTCTTACAAGGACGGGACATCACAGTAAAACGGACAAAGACTCACACATACTTCGCGGACAATCTACAGTACCCCGGAACCCCCATGAGTGTGAAATCATCTTGCCCCACCATAATACAGGCCCCTTTATAGCCAGAACGCCCCCCAGAAAACTAGCCACTCCATCTCAGAACCCCCCTCACCCGGACACGTGTGACCCCATCAGGATTTATGTGGATGGATCTTCCACAATCCTGGATGGGCAACGCATAACAGGTTGTGGGATTTATGTGGAGGACGCGCAGGGACGCGCCCTCGAGGAAATCGCATTAAAATTACCCGGACACTTAGGCGCGCAGGCAGCAGAGCTTGCGGCCATCGCTTACATTGTAGAGCACCCGGATTCCTTCCCCAGCCCAGCAGACATATATTCAGACAGTCTATACGTCTGCAACAGCCTCACTGAATTTCTGCCCTTCTGGGAAACGAGAGGATTTGTTTCCGCGGATGGGAAACCCCTCCCCTCAGCCCCATTACTCCGCCATATTCTGGAAAAAGCCAAGGAACGGACCTTTGGCATTATAAAAGTCCACAGCCACCATCGTTCCTCCCCCCCTGGAAATGTAAAAGCCGACGCGCTGGCTAAGGCAGGATCCAGGTATGGGTACTTTTAGAAGCCCCCCGAGAGCGCCCCAGTGAGTGCGCCAGTGAGTGCAGTTCAGGTCGCGCAGACTAGGATCGAAGATCTAGTAGAGGCCCAGAAGCAGGATAGCGCTCTCACTGAAATCGTGAAAGGGAAGTTTCCAGCCTCATACGAGAGGTACAGAAATACAATAACCACCCATGACGCTAAAGGACACCCTTTATGTAGTTCCTGAGCAGGATAGGAATCAAATGATCTGTTTATTCCATGATGGTCATGGACACCAGGGAATCAAACCCACCGCAGCCCACCTCAAACAGCTTTGTTGGTGGCCTAGTCTCAAAGAGGATGTATCCCATTACATTGAGAATTGCTTCATCTGCACTCAGAACAACCCAGATAGATATGCCAAAAAGGCACATCTCAGCCACACTCGACCCGCTAACGGCCCCTGGACTAACCTCCAGATCGATTTTATAGGTCCATTGCCCCCTTGCAGGGATGGCTATAAATATGTTCTGGTGGTCATAGACACTTTTACAAAGTGGGTGGAAGCATTTCCAGCCCGCACCAACACAACGAAAACCACCGCCAAAATCCTAACCACATTTTTACAAGATGGGGACTCCCCCGCAGTATTGAGTCGGACCAAGGTTCTCACTTTACGGGACGGGTCATGCAGAACGTCCTCACGATATTTGGCATAACCCAAAAATTTCACATTGCGTACCACCCTCAGTCGAGTGGTATAGTGGAGCGCATGAATCGGACCCTAAAAACCACCCTTAGAAAAATGGTCCAGCAAAACAACACCACCTGGGATTCGGTCCTCCCCTTTGTGCTGATGTTTTTGCGTAACACTGTTTCCACCTCCACAGGTTTTACCCCACACACCCTCATGACCGGACGCCCCATGAAAGGGACAGAATACTTGTTGGGTTTAGACCTGACCAGCCCTGAAGTCACGGCCCTCACCCATGAGAAAGCCGTTGAACAATTACTCGAAAATGTAAAAACGGCTCAGTTAGCAGCCGCTGTTAAACTGGGCACTAAAAGAAAACAGAACAAGGCCTGTTTTGATAAGGCAGTGCATGCAACGGAGTATAATATAGGACAACAAGTGATGTTGTCTGTGTATAACCCCAGCACATTTCTGTCTCCGAAATACTCGGGTCCGTACTCCATTACGGATAAAGTAAGCACATCGGTATATAAAATCAAATACCAAAATGGTAAGACTGCATGGTTTCACATAAACCAGCTAAAGGTTTATGGAGCACAGTCAAACCACGCCCACCACGTCATGCTTGACGCAGCAGACCAAACCCCGCCCACAGCCAACGTAACCATACCCACCCCTTCCACGTCCAGCCCAGACACGGACTCGCCCCCGACTCCACCCACAAACTTTACGCTCCGCCCCGGAACGCCCACAGACTGCAGCCGCACAGACAGCGACTGTGACTCTGACGACAGCCACAGCACGCCTTCCTACTATCCTGGTCCCACACCCAGCAACTCCGACTTCGACTCCAGTGACCCCTTCCTCATCACCTACTTAAATAAACCCCACCACCGACCACCGAACCACACTGACGACCCCGACTTTGTCCCCACCCAACTCGACCCTACTCATTGGCACCGCGACAACTCCTGCAGACTCGTCCGCAACGACGAGGACGACCCCAACTCACACCACGCAGCCCTTTCCGCCCTAATTCACTCCAGAGTTTGGCACCCGGGAGAAGGTGACGACCTCGGGTCTGGCTCCCAAGTCGCCAACCCCTTTACGACCCTGTTCGCAACAGAGAACTGAGGTGTCCACATGATGATTTAAAGGAGACACTTGGTGAAAAGTGTTGTCCTTCCTGATGGAACCTGCAGAATGTTTTCCGTTCTTTGTATGTTTGTTTAATGTTGTTCGTCCAACAGGAGAATGTTCTCACCGTCACACACCCATTCACCTGAACTTTTAAACTTTTTCCCAACACACCCACCGCGGCCACACGCCCATTCGGCTGATATCTCTGAGGACTTGCCTCAGACACCCACCGCCACCAGGCGCTTGTTCAGCGGAACTAACTTTTCAGCTGATACTTGTTCGGGTATCAGACGCCCGATCGTAACTGCTCTTCTGATTTGACGAAAGATTCAGAACAGCAAACCCACCATGATGACTACATTTTTGTCCGTTCTTGTCGGTTGCTCAGGCAGTGGAGAAACGGCGTGAGACCCGCCCTGCCTGGGGACCCCCCCCCCCGTTGGTCAAAAACGCTCGGGTAGGGGACATACGGTATTGGTAGCCGTCCTACCCGGGGACTCCATCCAAATCTTACCCGTCGCGTCCCATACGCACCTCATTCGACCTTTTCCTTTCAAAAACAGTTTTATTTATTTAGGCAACCTTTGGGTTGCCGCCAAATGCTATTTACATCCTAGAACATTTGGATGCTAAACTTAGCACTGGTCCACCATTGGGAAGTGTGCCGTGTCCTAACATTTGTTTTGAAAAAAAAAAATGGGGGAGAAGTCACATATTGTGACCAATTATAAGGGTTTAATTGGCCCCAAGAAGGACAGACACACTAACACACCGGATATTAAACCAAGGTAGTTACAGATACTATGCTTGTTTTACAGAACTTCAGAAGCTCCAGGACCGGAGAAAAACAGAGAACACAGAGAAAGAAAAGAAAGAGGACAACCATGAGGACTTCTGTCATCGTGCTCAACCCTCTTTTTCTTAACATTTGGTTGCGCGGGAACGCGGACCCCATTACTCCAAACCACCCTGCCGTTAATGTTTCACTGCCCCGCAGTACCGAGGGCCCAGTCACCAGCCACGCTGCATTGTCCTGGTGTGCCAAGTTCATAACTTGGTACTTCCTATTGTACGTCATTGAGGCACTGTTAGCATTGGCCATACTCTGCTGTGCAGTACAGACCATGCGCCTCCGCAAGTGGAAAAGGAGAGCGTACCGCGCTCGAACCCCGGTATATCGGATCCGATCCCCGATATTCGGCTATGACCAGACCCCAGACCCCCGCGACCTATAAAGAATAAAGAGTATTCACTTGCGTTATTACTGTAAGTAAAGAGATGTACAAAATGTTTCATAAAAAAAAAAATGTATGATCCTGAGCTTGACTGCCAAGCCAGGAAAGAGTATATTAAATGTTGTGATTGTTGTTGTATGTTTTAGGAAGATAGGATAATGCAATGTTTAGTGAGTATAGAGTATTGAGGTAAAATTAGAGGTTCCCAGTTTTATTTTTTTGATACATGCCCCTGCCTGACATAGCGCCCTCAAGAACAGTTTAGGTAAATCTTTGTGCATAGCTAGGGTCAGAGTAGTGGCCATGTAGGAGGTGCCCCCCCCCGGTCAGGGAACGAAAAGGGCAACATTTATGTGATCCTTCACGCTGCGCGTTAGGATCACAAGGCGGGAATGTAGCCACATAAAATGGCTGCTTCCCGATTAATTTGGCCAAAACCCGATTTAAAATGGCTAACCGGAAAGGCTGATGGGAAAAGCAGGTAACAAGACACAAACGGACAGCTGCAGGCAGAATATCATATTCGGCTCTGGGGAAGTCAGCCCAGATCGATACTCAGGACTATTAACAGCCCATCAACCCAGACATCTGCAGTTATACTCAGCTATCCCCGGGAACAATTGCAACATATTAGCAATTGAATACCGGGCCAGACCTGTCGGCGACTGCAGTGGCCGAAACAAAGGCAGGTGAACGACCACCCCCCGATCGGGGAATCGCCTCGCAATTGGACGTATCAAACCCAGTGATTGGGAACAAGTCCAATCACTTGGGATTCAGGGTCAAGGGCCGCCCCGAGAGGCGGGAAGCCCCTGGGCCCTATAAAGTGAGGGGCCAAGTTCAGATTGCTCTCTCTCTCCCTTCTTCGCCTGCTCGAGACCTTCGCAAGAACATCAACCGGCAACTGTAAGTTTGAATCCAGCGATCGCTATCCGATAAAGACTCCTAGCCATCGACCTGTATCAGCCTTTTGAATCCTGCGGGCCAGATCCGATTCGATAAGCCATTCGTTTCCCTGACCTGGTGGGCCCTTCCTAAAGCTAAGTATTGGCTAGTAGTCATAGGTTTATTATATAGATAGTAGGATTATTGTATAAACATTACTTGTTGTATATAATAAATGACCGTTGATTTCAATCTTACTAAGCGGTGTGCTGACTTACTAATCATAACTTGAACTTGAACCACGTGGCGGTATCAGAAAGATACCTGGCGACTCGTGAGCAAAGGTGACGTAATCAGAGCTAATAAACTAAGGCTAAAAAGAGCAACAGACGGGAGGAGCTCCGGTAAGGTAATGTGGGGACCTGAAGACGGGGGCCCCAGGGACCTCATAGCGGGGTGTGCTCACTTGGGAGGGTGTGGGGTAATGTCCATGTGTGGGGGGAGGTGACATTGCCCATGGGTGGGGGTGACTCACAAGCTCACTTAGAGATTGGAGCACCATTTCAAAATGGCGTCCCGATCTCTGATTTCAGCTCCCCAGTGATGAAAAAAATCCAAGTGTGGGCTAAACCGGTGTGAAACTCCCCAGGTCCCAAAAAAGTGACGAAGGAATAATAGCTGTGGAGAATTCGCTGGCTGAGCTAGCGGGAAACTCCCTGAAAAACACACCACAAATGTCACTCGGCGCGATTCTCCGGAAAAATATTTAAGTGTGCTAGTGAGCGGGAATTGCTGTGAGCTTCCCAGTGAGGCTGGGAACACTATTCAATGTTAATTGGTCAACTTAACAAGACCCCCACAGGCTTCATGCCACAAATGAAGGCTCGCCAGCAGATTCGTTGGGACTGCGGTCACCAGCCCCCCGCTAACAAGGTTGAGCTGCACTTAACCAGCACTTGCGTGGCCAACCTAACTCAGCTCATAGAAATGGCACCTAGAGGACCGGTCCCAAGATTTGGAGACGCAGACCTGAAGAGGCTATTAGATGCGATGGAGGCCAGGAGGGATGTCCTGGTCACTCGAGGGTCCCGGAGGGTGAGCCACAACACAGCAGTGCCACCTGGGACGAATTGGAACGGCCGTCAGCTCAGGGCCTTCCTTCACCTCCCCTCCCAACCCTTCCTTCACGACCACCACCCCCATCACCACTGTGAACCACACGTGCGGCTAATGATGTCTTCGATATCTCTGCAGGAAAAGCTCTCCCAAAAGCGTCAGGAGATGGCCCAGACAGTCGGAGGGGTGCTGGATGTAAGAATATTCATGACCTTCAAGGAACGGGCCCAGTAGGTGATGGGGGTGGCCGAGGCTCCCTCTCAGATGGGAATGGCTGAGGCACTGTCGAGCTTGTCCCAGTCACAGGTGGGCATTGCTGAGGCACTGCAGAGCATGAAGACCATGGAACGTGGTAAACAGCTGGCTGCATTCACCTCTGATGTGCATCCTGGGGACACAAATACAAGTAGCGATAGAGCAAGGAAGGTTTAGCACGTTCAGAATCACTGAGGGCACCAGTAAAGGGTGAGAGAAGGCGGGGGGGTGGGTGGGTAGAGTGGAGCAGCACCATCGGGAGAGTACGGTATTATTGGACACCTGTGAAACATTTCACCACAAACAGTACGACACCTCTGTCACTTTCTTCCACAATGCGGGCCAACATTCAAACCCTTGGCCCATCTCTCCAGGCATCGTCCTTCCCCAGGCACTCCCAATGCTGGTGATGGGTATGAGTGAGCACTCAGAAGACAGGCAGGGGTCAGACTATGGCATTGATTGAGGAGTACCAGCTCTCTGCGGGTTATCATCACCTGCCCCCCCCTGCCCTCGATAGTGACTTGCCGACGGTACCAAATCCAACGGTACGGGAGGGGAGGTGGTGCTGGTCCAACGTCTCTTTATCATTCTCATCCTCCTCCTCCTCAACCTCCAGCAGGTCACCCCGCTGCTCTACCAGGTTGTGGAAGACACAGCAGCCCACCACAAAGCGGGGTGACGTACTGCAGGACACCACCGGAGTAGTCGAGGCATCAGAACCACAATTTGAGTAGCTCGATGCACCGCTCAATAGCAGCCCGAGTGGCCACATGAGTATTGTTGTATCGGGTCTCCACTTCGGTCTCCGGCCTCCATACTGGCGTCATTAGCCAGGTCCTCAGTGGAACCCCTTATCCCCCTAAGAGCCAGCCGCCCATCCTAGGGTGGTCCTAAAAGAGGCAGGGGATGTCTGTAGCGCACAAAGACTCACGAGAGACGAATAGAGATGAAGTCGATGAGGCTTTATTAAGCGTGACTTGTTCCCCGCAGTTCAGTAGCAGACTGGGCGGAGCTAGAAGTCAACAGCCAACCAGGACCCGGGATCTGTCAGCCAATGACATCACGGCTTCACAGTCCCACATGACCCCTAATGCATACTACCACATTGTCTGACTGTCCCAGGATGTAGGAAGCGTGCACACATGTGCATGATCTTCATGTGGTGGTCACACACAGGCTGTATGTTCAGGGAGTGGAACCCCTTTCTGCTAACATAGGGCACTCCCAGATGGCCCAGTGAGTGCAAAGCGACATGCGTGCAGTCTATCAGTCCCTGGACCTGGGGCAGTCCGGCAACAGCAGAGAATCCTGCTGCCCGGACATTTTATTGGCCTTCGTCCATGCCAAAGTTTATATAGTTCTCCGCCCCGGCAAACAGCACATCCGTGGCCTGTTGGATGCACCTGTGGGTTGTGGCCTGCGAGAGATCCCAAACAAGTCCCCGCTCGTGCCCTGGAATGATCCTGAGGCGTAAAAGTCCAGGGCTGCAGTGACCTTGATGGCGACTGAGAGCAGATGTCCTCCTCCTCAATGTGGTGCCAAGTCGCGAGGACATGGCACAGATGTCAAACCGACTCCTTGTTGAGATGGTGCCTCCTGCGCCATGCACTATCTGTCATTTGTTCAAACGACCAGCGACGCCTATACATCCTGGGCCACCCCCTCTGGGTCTCACCCTGGCCTGATGGGCGGTCGGGTCCTCAGGATGTGGGGCGGGTCCCTACACATGGGCCGCCTCCTCGAGCCTCTGCAGACGCTGCTGCTGCTGCCGTCTCAGGTGTCTGGCTGCCCAGCCTACCAGCAGCACCACTAGGGCCTGTTCTGTGGGGTCCAAAATACTGTCCATAGAGTTTAATATCTGTAAGGAAATTGGAAGCACATGATGGCTCCCTCCGTTCCCCCAGTGATCCCCCATCCCCACCTGGAATGTTTTGTCAACGCATGACCAGTCGCAGACGGCCCTCCTCAACGTACCCCAGACACTGTACCGCTGACATCCGTGCATAACTTCACCTGGACCGGTCGCTGGTCCCCTTCCCATGGTACTCACCCACCAGCAGCCGTGAACAGGTCCCCAGAGCCATGTCCCATCCCCTGGGTGTTCGGATGTTGGCTGCTGCGTGTGCGGCATTGCCTCACACAGTGTTCAGGCACAGTGTTCAGGCACAGTGTCCAGGCATCGCGGTCTGATTGGCATGCTTGGCAATGACTCCCATATGCTACATAGCTCGCCTATCCACGGGAATCTACTTGAGTTGTGTGATATGCTCAATTAACATCGCTGCCAATTCCCGCAATTATCCGCATGACCAGAGGCCTCAGCAGTCAGTGGGGGTTATGGGTGGTTGATTGGGTAGACAGGCAGGGCATGGGTTGACCCTGGAATGGGTACACACAATTCAGGGATTGGCATGGTGGAGCGCCCCTTACCAGCATCTCGGCCCCCCCATCCTATGACGGCCCACCCCAGCCGAGGGTGTCATCACTCCCTGCCGAGCACAAGCCCAGTGCCCCTGGGCTCTTTGCCTGTGAGCAAAGATGGCTACTCACCTTCTTGGCTCCCTGCAGTAGCCCTTCTGCCAGATTCACATTTTTAAAAAGGAGTACTAATCGGCGCCAGCATGACCACTTGCTGGGGAGGCCGGTGAATCTTGGGAGGCTATTAGATTTCGGGTGGCTCACGTCAATTGTATGGAAATAGGGCTTAAGTGGTGATAATTGGTTTCTTGCCATGCTACGGCGGGATCCTGATTTTGCTTACGGGAGCGGGTTGGTTGCATCACAAACTATTTGGCGCCTGGCACGGTTCTCATTTTTGGCCTCTCCCGCTAGTCACTGGCCTCATCTTGCTCGAGCAAGAGCACAATAACGCCGGAGAATCGTGCCCACAGAAACTTTTCTATTAAATTGCGCCCAAGGAATATGTCATGTAACTATAGGACAAGCGGATGAGTAAGCTTCCAGTGGCCATAATACAAGGCAAAGTTAATGTTGCCCTTGAGAACCATGATTAATTAAGGACAGGCAGGATAGATTTGTAAATGTCAAGTTGTGTTTGACAAGTGTAGAAGTGTTTTTGAGCAATTAGATAATGCATTGGTAAAGGAAATGTAGTGGATTTGCTGTATATAAATTTTAAAAAGAAGTGTTTGATATGGTGTGGCATTAGACCCGTGTTAATGGGCTGACAGGATTAAAGAGCAAACAGTGATTCATTCACCCACTACAACTGTATAAGTAGTTCTCATGTAAAGTGTTCTGTTTCCAAACTCTGAATGTAAAGAAGAGATTAGATGGAAAATCAGTGGGTCCATTGTAGGCATGTGGTCCTCCTTACCGTATTATATTCTACAGTGCCCAAGCAATCCTTTGCACGCAAGTGGAATATGAGGAAAGCTTTTCTCATCGAGTTCAAGGCCAGGCTTTTCAAAGTGGACTGAGGTTTTCAAATAAAAACATTACTGAAGGTACTCAAAGAACCAAAAGACACCTTTATAGCTTCATTTAATTATGCCATTAAAAAATATCTAATGTTTTGTATTTTTATGTTGTAAAGGTGGTGGACAATTAACCATCAAACCATGGAGAAGGCTCCATGAACATCCCTTCCTTGATGATGGTAGAACCCAGCATTGCAGTGAAAAAGTCAAGACGGAGGCATTTGTCACCATTTTCCACCAGAAAAACCAAGTGGATGATCCACCTTGGTCTCTTCCTGAGGTCCTCGGGTCCTAAGCTTCAATCATTAGCAAATTGATGGAAGGTATCATTGACAACATTATCAAGAAGCACTCACTCAGCAAAAACTTGCTCACCGACGTTCAGTTTGGATTTCACCAGGCTCACTCTGGCTGTGGTCCGAACACGGGGCAAAAAACGCTGGATTCATCAAATGAGAATACTGCCCTTAACTTCAAGGCAGCATTTCACTGAGTTTAGCACTGAAAAGACATGACAAAATTGAAGTCAATGGGAACCAGGGGAAAACTTTCCACTGGTTGGAGCCATGCATAGCACAAAAGAACATGGTTGTGATTATTGCGGCCAATGATCTCAGGCCAGGGCACTGCTGCAGGAGCTCCTCAAGGTGGTGTCCCAACCCCAGCCATTTTCATCAATAATCATGAGGTCAGAAATTTGGATGTTCACTGATGATTGCAGAGTGTTCAATATAATGCACAACTCCTCAGATACTGAAGCAGTCCATGTCTGCCTACAGCATGATATCTACAACATTCAGGCAAGGCGAAGTGGCAAGTGACATTTGCGCCACACAAATGCTGGGAAATGACCATCTCCAAAAAGACAGAATCCCACCATTCCCCTTTGACATCTAATGGCATTACCACCACAGAAAACCCCACCATCAACACCCTGGGTGTTACCATTGACCAGAAACCTAACTGGGACAGCCATATAAATATTATGACAACAGGAGCAGGTCAGAGGCTGCAAATTCTTCATGAGTAACTCGGCTCCTGAATCCCTAAAGCCTGTCCAGCATATACAAGGCACAAGCTGGGAATGTGGTAGGGTTCTGTCCACTTGTCTGCATGCCCCAACACTTAAGAAACTCAACACCAACCAGGACAAAGCTATCAATTTGATTAGGACCCCATCCACCACTTTAAACATTCACTCCCTCTACCACCACGGCACAGTGTTAGCAGAGTATGCCATTTATAGCATGCACTGCAAAACTCACAAAGCCTACTTTAACAGCGTTTTCCAAGCATGCAGCCTCTATCACCTGGAAGGACAAGGGTTGCAGCCACAAGGAAACACCAAGCTATGCACCAGTGTTTTTCAAATTTTTTTTCCAGGGACCCATTTTTACCAATCAGCTGACCTTCGCGACCTATGATGGCCGACCTTCGCGACCCATGCTGGCCAACCTTTGCGACCCAATATTTTCGCTTACCTTTAATGTGACAGTTGAACCTGCTTGGTCCTTACGATCTCACTTGCTTTGTCATTCAATGTTACTTTTCTGTATGTGTTGTTCATCAGAGGTCCTGGAGCTCACACCAGCACTACTTTGTCCTGCCGTGGACTCTAAGAAACTCTCTCCAACAGATTCAGTTGTGAGATCCTGGCCTGTATGTGTCTCTGGCCCTTTCTTCCTTATTCCAAAATAATCCATCTTCAGTTCTTCACACATTCCTGTTACTTGTTTGCTGGCAGCTACAATATGGAGGAATCTCTCCTCAGTAATTTCACGCCCAGAGCGCATGATGTCAGTGTACAGGGCACATGACCTGCTCTCTGCCGCCGCTTCTGGCGGGAAGACTCCATTGATTTTTTTTTAATGTGCTCCTGGGACAGTGTGCTGACATCTGGAGGAGGCGATCTGCCCTGCTGGGCACTGGGCCTGTGCTCTGCTACATCCGGCTCAGGGAACACGCATGCGTGGGATAGCTGGCATTTTAAAAAGCCGGTTGTGGCCATTAGGCATTTCTTCCTGCGATCGGGAGCGCAACCCTCTCGATACGCGCCTGCGACCCATGGGTGGGTCGCGACACTGAGTTTGAAAATGATTGCTATACACTATCCTAACTTGCAACAAAATCACTGTCCCTTTGTTGGGTCAAAATCTTGGAATTCTCTTTCTAATATCGCTGTTGGTGCAGCTGTTCTGTCTTCTGTTTAGACTCAACAATGCTGGAGCTTCATTGGGTGCATTTCTTACTACTCTCCAAATGGTTAGCGGACTGATGCATTGTTACTTGGCAAATTACTGCAGCGCAATAATGAATATGGTGGTCCGGGATATATATTCACACAACAATTAGTTACTAGCTTTCTATGAATAATATCACAATATAACAGTACCTATGTCACATGAACTGCAGAGATTCAAGAGGGGCTCAACACCACTTTCTCAAAAGCAATTGCGGAGAAATTGTCCTTGCCAGTGATATTCATATCCCATCACGGAATAAAGTACAAATCCAATTTCAATGGGTTTCTTGTTTTCCCAATATTACCAGGTTAAAATCATAGTTAACTGATATTTAAACTTAATAGCACTCCTTTCTTTTCACATCTAAAATGTGGGTGGGATCACAAAAGCTGATCTATTTCAACTCTTGGAACGCTTTACATTCTTTTTCGAATGTGTTTCCAACAAAGCTGCATCAGATCATGCATTTAATATATTTGCAGAACATCTGCATCAGCTAAAATGTTTGCTTTGACCACGAGTAGTACCATGTCATGTTTCTGCTCTGAAATTACAACTACAAGTTATATATGTCATCTTAATAATACAGAGTGCAACCCTCAGGCCAGCAGGTGACACTGCATCACTGCTCCACAACTGCCAAGAAGTGCTTATTGAATAAAATGTTATGAAAATACACCAATCTTGCTGCACACAATGAAAATATTCATCCTGCAACAGACTATTTATTCAAAAACAATCCAAACAATGTTGTAAGACTTGAATGCTGCCTACACTACCTTGTGGGAGTGATGCCTGCTACGTATGTACCATCTGAATGCAGTTCACAAAATTACTGTAAAAGGTGTGATTTTCCTTTTACTTGCTCGTGGGAAATGCCAATTTCCCAGATAAATGAAGAAATGTCATGTTGTTGCCCCGATTGCGCTGCATGAAATCTCATAACATACTTTGAAATACAAGTGAACCTTAAACCTAAAATGGGAAATAACAGGGATTGGCTTCCCCACAACATACTTCAGGCATGATGCTCCTGCTGGGTGTCTAGCAGCTACTCTACATTCATTAACATTTTTAGAATTGTTGTAAGAGATGAATTACTAACTTATTTTATGAAAAATACAATAGCATGACTATATCACCTATTTGAATACAACTATTACATCACCATTGGAAGCAAGGGCATAGACTTCCTGCATCAGCTTGCTTCCTTGCAGGTGGCATAGAATAAGGTAGACTGGAGGACGATATTATCCACTGTAATCCCTGCCAAGCCACATCATTCCTCCCTGATGCAAAAAAAGTCTGCATTAAGTCAGGGTCCATCTCCCATTACAAAATGAGACCCTTGAATTGTATTAAGGACTACTTTCCTGCAGCGACCAACTACAGAGCTACCAATACTTGCCAGTAGGAAAGAAGCAAATTTAAAATGAGAGATCTTGAAAACTTCTTTAACATCTTTGGCCATGATGTTAAATTGTGATTAGATAGACATAGACATAGAATTTACAGTGCAGAAGGAGGCCATTCGGCCCATCGAGTCTGCACCGGCTCTTGGAAAGAGCACCCTACCGAAGGTCCAAACCTCCACCCTATCCCCATAACCCAGTAACCCCACCTAATCCCCATAACCCAGTAACCCCACCCTACGGGCAATTTTGGACACTATGGGCAATTTAGCATGGCCAATCCATCTAACCCGCACATCTTTGGACTGTGGGAGGAAACCGGAGAACCCGGAGGAAACCCACGCACACACGGGGAGAACGTGCAAACTCCGCACAGACAGTGACCCAAGCCGGAATCGAACCTGGGACCCTGGAGCTGTGAAGCAAATTGTGCTAACCACCATGCTACCGTGCTGCCCCTAAAAATTTGTTCACGGGACGTGGGGTCGCAGGCTGTGCCAGCATTTATTGCCCATCCCAAATTGCCCTTGAGGGGACAGTTAAAAGTCAACCACTTTGTTGTGGGTCTGGAATCACATGTAGGCCAGGCCAGGTAAGAACCGCTGATTTCCTTCCCTGAAGGACTTTAGTGAACCAGATGGATTTTTCCAACAATCGACAATGTTTTAATTCAAGTGTTTTACTGAATTCAGATTTCACCATCTGCAGTGGTGAGAGATTTGAACCTGGAACCCCAGAGCATTAGACTGGGTTTACTCGTTCAGTGACAGTACCACTACTCCACCTTCTCCCCTGTTAAATTAGATGCTGAATCCAATACCTTGCTTTGTTGCCGAAAGAAGAGTGACAGCAATGGCAAACACTGCACAGAGATGAGCCCAGGAGAGGGGATGACCATGATCTTGGGATATGGGATGGGGTCAGGAAAGGATGTAATTCTAGCCTCTGGTATCAATCAATACTGAGAAGAGAGGGAGAGATTAACAGTACTGGGGCAGGATTTTTACGTCCGAATGTGACGGTGGCTGGGTAATGAAATTAGTCGGTTTCTCTTAACCATTTTTGCCACGGGCAACTTTTAAGGGAATGGGCGAAGAATTGCCCTGGAAACTTGCCCAATTCAGCATTAAGTTCTGTAAAGCTAGTTAAGAAGTTCACTGAGAGCTCAGAGGGCTAGTTTGGGATTTTGGTGGTGTACACAAGTTGCAAGCTGCGTCAGGGGTGCAGATGTGGAGTATGGAGGTTGTAATATAGTGGGGACTCAATCATGGCTTCCCCTTGTGTGGTGGTATGTATTCGAGCCAATCAACGTGAGGGCGTTTGTGAGGCGGCAGGTGAGGGAATTCCAGTTGCTCCCGGCACAGGAGATACAAGACAGGGTGATCTTGGGTGTATGGGTTGGAGAGGGCAAGGTGTCGGCGATATACCAGAAGATGAAAGAAGAGGGGGAGGCTTTGGTAGAGGAGTTGAAGGGTAAATGGGAGGAGGAATTGGGGGAGGAGATTGAGGAGGGGCTATGGGCTGATGCCCTAAGTAGGGTTAATTCCTCTTCCTCGTGTGCCAGGCTTAGCCTGATACAATTTAAGGTGGTTCATAGAGCGCATATGACGGGGGCGAGGCTGAGTAGGTTCTTTGGGGTGGAGGACAGATGTGGGAGGTGCTCAGGAAGTCCGGCAAACCATGTCCATATGTTTTGGTCATGCCCGGCACTGGAGGGGTTCTGGAGGGGAGTTGCGGGAACAGTATCTAAGGTGGTGAAAGTCCATGTCAAGCCAAGCTTGGGGCTAGCACTATTTGGAGTAGTGGACGAGCCGGGAGTGCAGGAGGCGAAAGAGGCCGGCATTCTGGCCTTTGCGTCCCTAGTAGCCCGGCGAAGGATCTTGCTAATGTGGAAGGAGGCGAAGCCCCCCAGCGTGGAGGCCTGGATAAATGATATGGCTGGGTTTATCAAGTTGGAAAGGATAAAGTTTGCCTTGAGAGGGTCTGCGCAGGGGTTCTACAGGCGGTGGCAACCGTTCCTAGGCCATCTCGCGGAGCGTTAGGTGAAGGTCGGACAGCAGCAACAGCAACCCGAGGGGGGGGGGGGGGGGGGGAGGACATTGTTTGTAAGGTGGAAAATATTGTTGAAAAATTCTTAATAAAAACATATTTAAAAAAGGGATGAAGGAAGATAAGACCCCAAGGCCTGATGGCTTACATCCTAAGCTCTTAAAGGAAGTGGCAGAGGAGTTAGTGGATCCATTGATTATAATATTCCAAAATTCCCTGGATGTGGGAAAGGTTCCAGTGGACTGGGAAAATACTAATGTAATGCCCTTATTTAAAATGGGAGGGAGGCAGAAAGTAGGAAACTATAGACCAGTTGTCAGGAAGTTTAACATCTGTCGTTGGGAAATTGTTAAACTCTGTTATATATGGATAATGGGGATCTTGTAGGTGTAGTATACCTGGATGTCCAGAAGGCATTTGATAAGGTGCCGCACAAAAGCAACAAGGTAAGATCAAATGGGATTAGGGGTGATTCATTAGCTAGGAAAGAAGATTGGCTAACTGACAGAAGACAGAGAGTCGGGATAAATGGGCCTTTTTCTGGTTGGCAAGATGTAACCAGTGGGGTGCCATAGGGTTCGGTCCTCAGGCCCAAACTATTTCCAATATATATTGATTGGAAGCAGGGATTTAAAAAACGGTACTAAAGCCAAATTTGCAGATGGCACTAAAACAGGTAGGACAGTAAGTTGCAATGAGGAAATAAGAAACTTGCAAATTACCCCAAGGTAGACTAGGAAACAGATAAGTATGGGGCACAGAAGTAGAGAAATTCCTGCAGTGTATGCAGGAGACCTTTCTGGAACAGCACATTACCAGTCCTACCAGGGAGCAAGCTGTTCTGGATCTGGTCCTTTGAAATGAGGCAGGGCAGGTGGAGAACGTCAGAGTGGGGGAGGCATTGGGAAGTAGCGATCATAATATGTTACGATTCAACATTAAATTGGAAAAGGATAAAAATCAGTCAGGGATTAAGATCCCACACTGGAAAAGGGCAAATTTTAGGGGTCTAAAAGTTGAACTGGAGCAGGTTGATTGGAAATGCATTTTGGGGGATAGAACAGTGGATGAAAAATGGGAGACTTTCAAAGGATTGATGAATTGGGTGCAAATTAGGTACCTACCTATAAGAAATTAATACAGTGGGCGTCATTCTCCAACCCCCCGCCGGGTTGGAGAATCGCCGGGGGCTGCCGTGAATCCCGCCCCCGCCGGTTGCCGAAGTCTCCGGTACCGGATATTCGGCGGGGGCGGGAATCGGGCCACGCTGGTTGGTGGCCTCCCCCCCCCCCCCCCGCTCGATTCTCCGGCCCGGATGGGCCGAAGTCCCGCCGATAAATTGCCTGTCCCGCCGGCGTGGATTAAACCACCTTTTGAATGGCAGGACAAGGCGGCGTGGGCGGGCTCCGGGGTCCTGGGGGGGGGGGGGGGTGCGGGGCGATCTGGCCCTGGGGGGTGCCCCCACGGTGGCCTGGCCCGCGATCGGGGCCCACCGATCCGCGGGCGGGCCTGTGCCGTGGGGGCACTCTTTCCCTTCCGCCTCCGCCACGGTCTCCACCATGGCGGAGGCGGAAGAGACTCCCTCCACTGCGCATGCGCGGGAAACTGTCAGCAGCCGCTGATGCTCCCGCGCATGCGCCGCCCCGGCATGTCATTTCCGCGCCAGCTGGCGGGGCAACAAAGGCCGTTTCCGCCAGCTGGCGGGGCAGAAATTCCTCCGCCGTCGCCCTAGCCCCTCAATGTTGGGGCTCGGCCCCCAAAGATGCGGAGCATTCCGCACCTTTGGGGCGGCGCAATGCCCGTCTGATTGGCGCCGTTTTGGGCGCCAGTCGGCGGACATCGCGCCGTTTCAGGAGAATTTCGCCCAGGGTATCCAAAGCTAGAGTACCTTGGATGACTAAGGATACTGATGGTAAAATAAGGACGAAAAAAGAGGCATATGATGCATGCCAGAATAGTAATAGCAATAGAAATCAAGAAGAGTATCTCAAATGCAGGAGAGAGGCTAAGGCTGGAATAAGGAAGACTAAGAGGAAGCATGAGGAAAGGATTGCAGACTGTGCTAAAACAAACAGCAAAATGTTCTTCAAGCATTTAATGGTAAAAGATTAGTGAAGGATAGAGTGGGGGCCATAAGCGACAAGCAGGGTAAACAGCTCTCTGAAGCGGAGGTATGGCGGTGGTACTAAATGAGTACTTTGTTTCTGTCTTTACCAAATTAGAAGATGCTGACAATGGCCCAGTTGAAAAAGTGGGTGTTGAGCAAATGAGCAGTATATTGATAGATAAAGAAAAGGTGTAAAAAGGCTGGCAGCACGCCAGGTGGAGAAGTCGCCAGGTCTGGATGGGAAGAATCCTAGATTGCTGAGAGAGGTAAGGGAGCATATTGCGGAGCCGTTGAAAGAACTTTTCCAGGCGTCTCTGATCACAGGATTAGTCCCGGGGGACTGGAAGATTGCAAATGTGACGCAGTTGTTTAAGAAAGGGGAAATGGATAACCCACGAAACTACAGACCTGTCAGCTTGACATCAATCGTGGGAAAACTGATGGAGGCCATAATACAGGATGAGATAAATATACACTTGAGAAAAATAAGTTAAAACTACACAGTCAACATGGCTTAGTCAAGGGCAGGTCATGTCTGACAAATTTAATTGAGTTCTTTGATGAGATGACACAGGTGGTGGATGAAGATAGTGCTGTGGATGTTATATATTTGGACTTTCAGAAAGCATTTGATACAGTGCCACATGGCAGGTTGGTTAGCAAATTAATAATGATTGGGATTGATGGATCCTTGGCAGCATGAATTAGAAGTTGGCTAAGAGATAGGAAAGAGGGTAGATATAGATGGGCATTTCCCAGGCTGGAGATGAGTTGAAAATGGTGTTCCCCAGGGCTCAGTGATGGGACCCTTGCTTTTTCTGATTTATATAAATGATTTAGAAGTGAGCGTTTGGGGGCAAAATCTCTAAATTTGCAGGTGATACTAAGCTAGGAAGAATAGTGAATTGTGAGGGTGACTCTGAGCAACTTCAGAGGGACATTAACAAGTTAGCCAAATGGTCAGACACCTGGCAGATGAACTTCAATGCAGCCAAATGTGAGATAATGCATTTTGATAGAAGAAACATGGAGAAACAATATAGGCTCAATGGTACAACTTTGAGGGGAGCACAGGAGCAGAGGGTCCTCAGGGTTCAAGTGCATAATTTTTTGAAGGTGGCCAGGCAAGTTGAAACAGGCGTTAAGAAGGCTTATAGCACCTTGGGTTTATAAAAGCAAGGAAGTGATGCTACACTTCTACAAATCATTGGTCAGACCACATTTGGAGTACTGCATTCAATTCTGGGCACCTTATTTAAGGATGTTAAAGCCCTGGAGAGAGGGCAGAGGAGATTTACTAGAAAGAAAGCAGTAATGAATAATTTTAGATACAAGGAAAGATTGGAGAAATTGGGCTTGTTCTCCTTGAGTAGAGAAGATTAAGAGGCAACCTTTATGAGGTGTTCAAAATTCTGACCAATTTTGACATGGTAAAGAAAGATATTCTGTTTCCACTAGTTGGTATGTCAGTGACTAGGGGTCACAATTTCAAGATGGTTAGCAAGAGAGCTAGGAGTGAGATGAGAAGAAACTTCTTTACTCAGAGTTGTTGGGGTTTGGAATGCGCTTTTGAAACCTCCTATGGAATCCACCTATGGGAGAGTGGTGGAGGTGGATTCCATAGGAGGTTTCAAAAGAGAGCTGGAAATATGTTTGAAAGTGATGAATTTAGAGGGCTACGGAGATAGGGCTGGAGAATGAGACTAACTAGGTTGCTCTTTTGGGAGCCGGTGCAGACATGATGGGCCGAATGGCCTCCTTCTGTGCTGTAAACAACAAACAAATAACAAGCAAACAAACAAATGGTTACAGACAGATTAGGTGAATAGGCCAAAATTTTGCAGATGGAGTTTAACGTGATAAGTGTGATGCTATTCATTTTGGTCAGAAAAATGGAAAGGCAACTCATTATCTAAGAGGAGAGAAACTTCAGAGTGCTACGGTGCAGAGGGATCTGGGTGTCCTCGTGCATGAATCGCGGAAAACTAGCATGCAGGTACAGCAGGTAATAAGGAAGGCAAATGGAATTTTGGCCTTTATAACGAAAGGAATAGAGTATAAAAGTGGGGAAGTGTTGCTGTAACTGTACAAGACACTGTTGAGACAGTTTTGGTCCCCTTATTTGAGGAGGGATATAGTTGCATTCAAGGCAGTTCAGTGGGGGTTCACTGGATTGATTCCAGAGATATGGGGTTTGTTTTATGAAGAGAGATGAGCAGTTTAGGCCTATACTCTCTTGCGTTTAGAAGAATGAGAGAAGATATAATTGAGGTATATAAGATGATAAAAGGTATTGACAAACTAGACGTAGAGAGGAAAGTGGAGTTGATGTAGAGGTGAGATCAGTCATGATTGTATTGCGTGGTGGGACAGGCCCGAGGGGCTGATTTACCTACTTCTGCTCCTAGTTCTTATGTTCTTCCTCCTGTTAACGTCTTTTCATTGGCATTATGTGCCCTATTTTCCTACAAAGATTAGAGAAAGTATTTATAGTCAGTGTCACAGGATGCTGCATGTATCAGTGCTGGCAAGTCCTCAATAGCTCTTGGGCTTTGAGCCTTTTTGAAGGATCAGTAAGCAGTCCAGGCTCACACTCCTCCCATTTTAAGGAGCAGCATGTTCCATCAGCTCGTCAGCTGTGTGACTGCTGGAGGTTGAATACCCCAGGAGCCTATGATGAGGGTCTGGTGTTGCACTAATTTTGCCAAAGCAAGATCATTGAACCTTTTTCAGCAGTCGGCCCTGTTTCTCTTGACTATATTTCTGCCGACAGTCTCAGCAAGCTCGATCCATGCTTGCTTGCTTTGGTAGGATGGCTTCCTTCTGCAAGTCTCTTAAAGAGGAACTTCCTCATTACTTCAAGCGAGGAGGAAATCCATATCATCACCAGCAAGACAAGGAACAATCCTGCACTGGGTGCCAGCTCAATGTCTTTCTCTCCCATGGCTGCTACTTCAATTCATTAATGACAGCCACAATAATGGCTAGAAAACTTTAGATCAGCAATCAAACCACACAAAAAAACCAAAATGGGTGGTCCATTGTATAATCAGGGAAACAAAACAGCACAGGTGGGATTCAGGGAGCCTTAAGTAAGCATCTTGAATGGATGGAAATGTAAGTGAATCCTAAATATGAAGGTGAAGCTTGGGAAAAATAGGGCAATATCTGGGAAGTAGGTCATAGTACAATAGGTGTTCTGGACGATAAATAGGTTTTTTAAAAAACTGACTATCCCTAATTGTCCTTGAACTGAGTGGCTTGTTGGAGGGCATTTAAAGAGTCAAGCACATTTCTGTGGATCTGAAGGTCACATGTAGGCTGGACCAGGTAAGGATGGCAGATTTCCCTCCCTGGGTTTTTACAACAATTGATTCCAGGTTTTTATTGAACTCAAATTTCACCATCTGCTGGGATGGGATTTAAACCCAGAGCGTTACACAATAAGACTATAAGATAAAGGAGCAGAATTAGGCCACTTAGCCCATGGGCTCTGGGTCTCTGAATTGTTAGTCCAGTAACAATACTACTGCACCACCTCCTCCCATGTACAGAAGACAAAAAGCAGATGACTGACAGTGAGAATGTTGCAGAAATTCAGAATTGATGTTAAGACTAGAGAGATCGGGTCAATATCCGGATTGGAGAGTAGTTCAGGATAAACATGGAATTCAGAATAAACCAAAGCAACTCAATTTAGTCCAGGATTAGCACAGCGGAAAACAATCACCTACCAACAACATGGAGGATAGAGAATAAACCACAGTTAACACCAAATTGTAGGATGGTTCAGTGTAAGTGTACAAGTCAAAAATTAATCCAGGATAAGCACAGAATCACAGACAAATCTGGGACTGACTCTGGATTAGAATGGGGGTCGGAGTACATGGTGCTTGGAGCCATAAAGTTGAATATGAAAACGAGTACCAACATAGTATTAAGCCAGGCATATTCATGTCTTTAATTTCATCAATATATATTGGTTCTCGAACCAATGTATTGAACTGAGACTAATTTTTTAAAAATATCCAATTTTCTTACTGCACAGCTAAATGATTTCCAGTTTTAACTTATAGTGACAGTTAAACAAACCAACAGCATATAGTGGCCTAGAAATTCAATCAGACACATGGGGGTTGGGCTCGCATTGCATATGACTGTTCCTGATGAGCAGGATGCAATACTCATGCTCATTAACATCAGTCAGGTGTGCAACCAGGACTACCCGAATGTTCATTATTATCTGGTATCCAGTATCTTTATGCAACGATAAATGGAGAACATGTAAAATTCTAAAAGTCAAAGTCAACATTTCCATCGACTATATCAGGGGCTTTGCAATCTTGCAACAATCTTTGCAATCTTGCCTGAATGAAGCGATTTAATAAATATGATCCAACTGAACCAAAAGATAGGGGGTGGGATTTCCATCGGCCGATGCCGAAATCGCAAAACGTGGCGTGCACCCAGCGCAAGCCAGAATGCCATGTTCTGGTGCCTTGACAGCGGTGACAATGTGTTCTACTCTGCACATACAGTAAATGGCATTTGCATAATAATAATAATCTTTATTGTCACAAGCAGGCTTACATTAACCAAAGAGAAAATGCTGGAAAATCTCAGCAGGTCTGGCAGCATCTGGAGGAAGAGAAAAGTGCTAACGTTTCGAGTCCAGATGACTCTGTCAAAGCAACATCTGGACTCGAAACGTTAGCTCTTTTCTCTCCCTATGGATGTGGCCAGACCTGCTGAGATTTTCCAGCATTTTTTCTTTGGTTTCAGATTCCAGCATCTGCAGTAATTGGCTTTTATCCAGGCTTACATTAACACTGCAATGAAGTTACTGTGAAAATCCCCTAGTCGCCACATTCCGGCGCCTGTTCTGATACACAGAGGGAGAATTCAGAATGTCTTTCGGGATTTGTGGGAGGAAACCGTAGCACCCGGAGGAAACCCATGTAGACACAATGTGCATGCTCCACACAGACTGACCCAAGCCGGGAATCGAACCTGGACCCTGTTGCTGTGAAGCAACAGTGCTAAACCACTGTGCTGCCGTGCCTCCGCAGTACTCCTCCTCCGCCGGGGGAATTCCCGACAGCGAGTTACACTTGTGGTTTAAAAATCAGGAGCAGGTGCAGTGGATGATGAGAGAGAGAGAGAGAGAGGAGGTGGGACATGCAGAGGCACGACCATGGGTTCCCGGTTCTAACACTGGCCGGGGGGGGGGGGGGGGGGGGGGGCAGACCCTGGGGTGATCATGGGAAGAGCCTTGGGATCAGGGGGACCACCAATGGGACCGAGGCGTCCAGACACAGACTGCCACTGCCACAGCCTGCAAGGCAACCATCTTGCTGTGCACACCACTGACTGCCCACCGTGGCTCCTGGTTGTGCAGACTATGTGGGTGCCCCCATCTCACCACCCACAGAATCCCAGCCCCCACCCCCAAAGCCCACCTACCTACCTTCCACAATCGGCTGCCATCAGCTGGTGGGGCAGAATGCGGCCCACCCAAGGGCTGCGGTCAAATAACCCCTGCAGTAGGCACCAGAGGGGGACGGGCCCCAGGGTGTGATGGACAGAATGCCAGGGAATGGCCACGGGGTGAGTATGTGAATGGGAGAAGAGGGGAGGGGAAAAGCGAGGGCAAGGTTTGCAGTGCAGACTGGGGCCACTGTGTAGCCCGGTGGACCTGGTTGGGCATGGGGATATGCACCATTATACATGTCTGATTTTCACTCCCTGCAGATAATGGACTTTGGAATTCAACCAGGAACGGTGGCCTTCTTCCTAGTCACCGTAGCCCTGGGGGACGCACTGAGGCTGTACGAGTTGGAGCTGCTCAAGGGGGACCCTGCAACGGTGGAGTAGTGGAGCCTGCCCCAGAGGAATAGGAGGCAGTTGGTGAGGATGGAGTGCCGGCCACCCAACAGGTCGAGGAGCAGGAGGTGCAAAGGAGGCACCGGATGAGGCTCATGTCTACTGGCAGCACCCATCAGTTGAGGACATGCTGGACTGGGCATGCTGTCAAAGACACTGGCTGAGCAGGAGGCAGTGTGACAAATCTGCCAGATCATGGCTTACCAGGGTGGCACAGTGGCGCAGTGGTTGGCACTCACAGTGCTGAGGACCCAAGTTCGATCCTGGCCCCGGGTCACTGTCCGAGAAGAGTTTGTACATTCTCCAGTGTCTGTATGTGTCTCATCCTCACAACCCAAAGATTTTTTTAAATTTTTATTTAGAGTACCCAATTCAATTTTCCAAATAAGGGGCAATTTACCTTGGCCAATCCACCTACCTGGCACATCTTTTAGGTTGTGGGGGTGAAACCCACTCAGACACGGGAAGAATGTGCAAACTCCAAATGGACAGTGACTCAGAGCTGGGATCGACCCTGGGACCTCGGCGCCGTGAGGCTGCAGTGCTACCCACTGCTCCACCGTGCTGCCCTCACAACACAACCCAAAGATGAGCAGGGTAGATGGATTGCCCACACTAAATTGCCCCTTAATTGAAAAAAAACAATTGAGTACTCTAAATATTAAAAACAATGTTTTAAAAGATCATGGCGCAACTGGCACTGTTGGGGAAAGGGGGAGGACACCCATTCCAGTGACTGTCAAGGTGATGGCGGCCCTGAACACTTATGCAATGGGGACCTTCCAGGCGCCAAGTGGGGACCTGTCCGGAGTCCCACAGTCGTCGGTGCACACGTGTATCCGCGCAGTCATGGAGGCCCTGTTCGCCTGGTCGCCACCATACATCAAATTCAATGTGGACCTAGCCCACCGTGGCCCCTGCGCAGAGAGTGCAGAGAGCCATTGGCCGTGTGGTTGCCCCCACCCTACCACCCACAGAGTCCCAGCTCCCACCCTCAAAGCCCATCTACCACCTTTCCCCAAATGGCTGCCATCTGCCGATGGGGCAGCACACGGCATCCACTAGGATGCCCAGACAGTGGGGTTCGCCGTCAAGGTCCAGGGGGTGATTGACGGGATGCACGACACCCTATGAGCACCTGCAGGTAACAGGCCACTCCACACAAACGGAAAGGGGTTCCATTCGATGAATGTGCAGGTGGTGTGTGACCATCAGCTGTGATCACGCACGTCTGCGCCCGGTACCTGGGCAGTGTGCACGTTGCCTTTATCCTGACACACTACGGTTCCTGACTTCTTTGAGGCACACCCCAGCTGATGGCTTGGTTCCTGGGCGACAGGGGTTACCCACTGCGGCCGTGGCTGATGACGCCTATCTGGAGGCCACAGACCGATGCGGAGACCCGCTACAATGACACTCATGCAGCGACCAGGCCATGCCCTGTCAGCGCAACCCCTCCATGATTCCTACCTGCCATACTACAGGGTGTGGGCCCTGGGTTGGCAGTAACAGCGGGGTCTGGACAATGGGATGGAGGACGATGACGGCCCGCTCTGGTGCTCCGCATCATTTGACAACATTTGACTTCTGCCCATGTTAGCATTTTCCACTGTCCACCTGGGTGATCCCTGCACGCGAGCTGGACATTCCATCACACAGTCCCATCAAATCCTTGGGGTGCAGATGGGGGTGGGACACCAGAGCAGTGAGCGCTAGCTGAACTGAGGTTCCTGGGCCAAACCCACTGTTAATGTTCAACCCCCTGCAGTCAGCCCAGGCCAGCCCAGCCCTTCCCATCCCAACCATCGCACCCTTCTGAAAGAACACTGAGGCAGGTTGTAACAAAGTGATCAGGTCTTTGTAAACGGGTGTTTAATGTGAACAAATTACCATATATACACTTTGTGTCTGAGCCCCTGTCGCTACACTGTGCTGTGCACACGTACCAATTTAACTGGTGTGTACCTTTCTGGCTTTACTGGCCCTAACACTACATCTAGGTGGATCCCCAGGCATACTTCAGGAGTAGAGGCAGCCTGCTGTGATTCCTGCCCTTTGACTGCTGTCTTCTGGGGCGACTGGGCCCGGCTCCTGCTCGGGTGTCCCAGGTGGCGTGGTGCCACCCTGTTCTGCCCGTTGCCCACCAGATGCGCCAGGGACAAGGGGTGTTGTGCGCCGGCCCCGTCACCTCCTCCTTCCTCGGAGTACCCGATGGCCCCGGGCTACTCCATGGGATGGGGATGCGAGCGAACCTAATCCCGGAGGCTCCCCTGCCACCTGGCGCAACCAGTCGTGGAGGCCCATGCCCACCCTGACCAGGGTCTCAATGTTCATGACCATGGAGCACAGGAAGTGGACCACGTTCCTCTGGGACTGCACCACATTACGCTGTGACTGTGCCACCACCTCTGGGTTGGTGCCACATCAGCCAGTGACTGCGCCACCTCCCTTTAGGTAGTTGCCTTGCTGGGCAATGTTGCTGATTCCCTCAGTCATGGCCGGCTGTCACTGGGCCACGCTCTGGAGTGCCGCTGCAATGTCCAGGTGGTCCTGGTACATGGTTGCCAGTGATAGGGCAGCCCTGTCGGGGGCATTGGCCACCACCGGTACAGGGTGCCCCAGGCCTTGAACATCCTGACCCATGGCCGAAACCAAGGCCCAGCAAAGCCGCCACTGGGGACCCCACCAGTGCGGTGTTGGCCTGGGTGGCTCGTATTGTTGGCACCACGTCCTGCTCCTGCAGGCGGTTCAACTCCTCCAACTGCACCTACAAGTGCTGAATGGCTCTGCGACTGCATCTCCACTATCGATGGGACTGCCCGTTCCAGAAGCCCGTAACCTGTCCGGACGCAGCTAGTCCCTAGGGTCGGGCCACCCTCCGCCCCCTCAAGGGTTCCTACATTCACCTGCTATACCGCGAGACGTTTGTGGTGCGCACCAGATAGTGCCCCAGGAACCTCTTCACTAAATTGCCCAGCCGAGGTGAGTCTCTGAGATGGTGGAGGGTGTTGGAGGTAGTTGTGGCGGGAAATCTGTTATCTCTGGATTGGTGCTCCGGGGTGCCTCCTGTTGTGGTTTGAGAGCTCCCGTCGGTGTCCATGTTCTCCTCCTCACTGCTCTCCTCCTTGGTTGGGGCTGTGTTTGGGGTCAGGGGGCACCAGAAGGGCCTGCTCATCACCAGGTGATCCTGCAAGACATGACACATGTCTGGACCACAGGTTGAGATGGTGTGTGGAGGAGGGGGGAGGGGGGGTGGAGGGGACAGTGTGGTTGGGGGGGGGTGAAGGTGGAGTGGGTTGTGGAGGTTGGAGGGGTGGTGCGGGGTGTAGGGGGGGTGACACACGTTCCATGAGGAACCACAACTCAGCAGGGACTCACCTGCTCGCTCGATGCCGACGTCTGCCTCAGTGACCGCCCTCTCCCTGGGCCCAACGATCAGGTCCAGAGCCCGCTGCTCAGCTGTGGTGAGGGGCCGCAAGTTCGGCGGTCCTTCTCCGGATTTCTCCCTCTCACAGCAGTTGTGCGTCGACTTCTCCAGGGTGGGGGTGGGGGGACGAGAGGGGGCGGGGGTGCTGGGGTAACCGGTGTATGGTTCGGGGGCTAGCGCCAGGGGAACAGTGCTGCCTACTCATCCTCGCTGCACTGAGGAGGTTGTGCAATTTTCTACGGCACCACAGGCCGGTCCTGACGGTGTTCCTCACGTCGTCTCCCACCTGCTCCCACACCTGGTGCACAGTGGCGGCACTCCAGGGGTACAGGGTGGCCCCACTGATCCACACTGCGTCCAGCAAGGTCTCCAGTTCCACGTCGATGAATCGTGGTATCACTCTCTTTGCTGCCATCTTGTTGGCTGGGTGGTGTGTGTGGGGAGCGGAGTACTTATATGCAGTTGCAGCTTATCCACCTCTCGAGTATCATGCCGACTCCAACGAATCGGTCATGTGCTACGTGACCAGTGCTAGCCCATTAACGGTCGATGAATTGGTCTGGGAACAGCGCCAATTCAGTCCCGGCTTCAGCACGTAATTTCTGGATCGGCGAATTCCACCAAGAGTATCTTCTAAGAAGGGTAATCCTCATTCTCTGAATGCCGGTCTACACATACAGTGGGTGATGCCGTGGAATAAGCTTTCCAAGTTGAAGAAACAGTGCAGCTCTCCTTTATTAATTTTGCAGTGGGATACCCTACAGTCATTCTTAGAATCATTAAATCCCTACAGTGCAGAAGGAGGCCATTTGGCCCATCCAGTCTGCACCAACCCTCTGAAAGAGCACCCCATCTAAGACCATTCCCCTGCCCTATCCCTGTAACCTACCCTACACATCCCTGGACACTAAACGGCAAGTTATCATAGCCAATCCACCTGACCTGCACATCTTTGTACTGTGGGAGGAAACCCACGCAGACACATGGGGAATGTGACACAGTCACCCAAGGCCAGAATGGAACCAGAGTCCCTGGCGCTGTGATGCAGCAGTGCTAACCTTGTGATGTTGTGATTTAACACAAATGTTACCTGCATGGCTTGCAAATCTCACTCAGTATCACCTATACTCATGCCCTGTAATTCTTCATTATTTCAACTTTAATAAAACATTAACAACTAAAATAATAATACAGTGGCACCTGTTATTTCAAACTGCCTGTTCTGCTTAAACAATAGTTGACCGAATAAAGACAAATTATTTCCTTATTATAAAATATTTTGTATATGTTCTACATCTGGAAAATACTTCTGCTGCTGAATACTGAATATATAGAATATGCCTATGTCTGACATTCCTTAAAATTAGGAGGATGGCATAATCTCTTCTAGTAGAGATGATACATGTTTGAAATCCAGAGCAAATCAGCATGAGTGAAAGCACGAACCACCCGACTGTTCTGTCAAAATAGCATAATGTCACTATGTCATTCATATTAGGATGCCTGCAGTCATAAAACAATACCATTAAGTTTGTGAGCAATGAAGCTTGTGAAGAGCTGGTGAATAGCATACCTGAACTAATGTTTGCAAACAGCAGTTCAGAATTTTCTATGATAGAGGAAGGTCAGTTATAAAATACAAACTACAGATAGTACATTTGATCAGCTGGTAGGTGGCACTATGCAATAAAGTTCAGTTGAATCATGGACGAGCATGATATCCAGTTGCGCTCGGTATAACCCACATGCTGTGCCCTGGTCTCAGCTCATGCTTACATGTGATAGTTAATTCCAGGCAGAGCCCAAGACACATTCAGCAGATGGTCTTCTATTGGAAGTCAATTACAAAAGACAATCTTGCCAATCAAACATATGTAGTAGTCACATACAACATCTGACAAATGAAATATGCCCCTTTGGTAAGTGTGATCTAGGTTTGCCCATCATAGATGACCATTATTAAAATTAAAGGCCGGGATTCTCCGACCCAGCGCCGATTTTCGGGTGCCTGCGGGATCGCCGCCACGCCAATCGGGGGTCGTTGAAAGCGGCGCCCCTCTGCGATTCTCCGGGCCTCAGCGGGCTGAGTGCCCACCGAGTTTGGCCGAGTTCCGCTGGCGTTGGTTACTCAGGTCCCACACGGCGGGACCTGGAAGGTATGTCAGCGAGGGCGTTCCTGGAAGGGGGGGGGCCTCCACGGTGGCTTGGCCCGGGTTCGGGTCCTACCAATCGGCAGGTGAGCTGGTTCCGTGGGGGCCTATGTTCCTCCGCGCTGGGCCACTGTAGGGCTCTGCCATATTGCCCGGGGGTCGGCGTGGAGACGGGAACCTATGCGCATGCGCAGACCCACGCCGGCTGTAGCCGGCTGGAGCTGCAGGGACCACTCCGCCACCGACCTAGCCCCCTAGGAAGGGGAGCATACCGGATGATCGCGGACCGCTGACGCCGGAGTGGTTGGCGCCGCTTTTCACGCCGGCGTCAGAACTTGGCCGCGGGATTGGAGAATCCCGGCCAATATGTTTGAATAATAAAAGCAAAATACTGCGGATGCTGGAAATCTGAAATAAAACAGAAAATGCTGGAAAGAATCAGCAGATCTGGTAGCATCTGTGGAGGGAGAAACAGAGTTAACGTTTCAAGTTATGACTTTTCTTTAGAGCTGAATAGAATTGGAGAGGGGAATGGAGAAGGTGGAGTAGAATAGAATGTCAGGGGTAAGTGAGAGCTCAGAAGAAATTGTCAAAGATACCATGGACACAAGACAAAGGGAGTGTTAACAATGGTATTAAAGACAAAAGATGCTATTAATGGTATAAAAGGAAGGTAGCAGAATGTGTTAATAGCAGAACAAGTTACAGATGGCCATGAGATGCACGTGTAGGGGAAGGGGTTGGCGATAAAAAGGAACAAAATTGAGGGGCGGGTTCATGGTCTGAGGTTGTTGATCATAATGTTAAGTCCAAAAGGCTGTAAATTTCTTAATCGGGAAATGAGGTGCGGTTACTCCAGGTTGAGATGGCTTTGCTGGAACATTGCAGCAGGCCAAGGATCGAAATGTGGGCATGGGAGCAAGATGATGAATTAAAATGGCAAGTGACAGGGAGGTCAGGGTCATGCTTGGGGACAGAGCAAAGCTGTTCCGCAAAGCGGTCACCCAGACTGCGTTTAGTCCCTCTATAGTAGAGGAGACCAAACTGTGAGCAGCGAGTCCAGTTGATCAAACTGAAAGAAGTGCAAGTGAATCGCTGCTTGACCTGAAAGGAATGTTTGGGGCTTTGAAAGGTGGTGTAGGAGGAGATAAATGGGCAGGTGTTGCACGTTCTGCAATTGCACAGGAAGGTGCCTGTGGTGTTGAGGTTGATGGAGAAGTGGACCAGGGTATCACAGATAAACTGTCTCTATGGAATGCTGACAGGGAGGTGGAGAAAAATGTGTTTGGTGGTGGCACCATGCTGGAGTTCATGCAAATAGTGCAGGGTGATCCATTGATCGCAGAGGCTGGTGGGGTGAAAAGCGAGGACAAGAGGAACCCTATCATGGTTCTGGGATGGAGGGAAGGGGCGCCTTGATTCAGGAAAACAGAAGACATGTCAGAAGTGCTGTTTTGGACATGAATGCTGTTTTGGAAGGTTGGTTGTTGGGGGGGGGCGGCGGCAGAGAGTGACGGAATAGGGGTGGAAATTGGAAGCAAAATGAATAAATGTTTGCAGGTCCAGACAGAGCCTGAAGAGATGGGTCAGAGGGATGGGAAGGGGTGGAGGGTCCCAGATGAGTGTTGATATCAATACATTATTGGAGCTTACGTCCTGAACACCTGAAAGGAAGATTAAAACAACTCTTGTTAAAGCATCAGATGAGATGAAGAGTGAAACCGAAAAAGGGACAAGGACAGTTAGGAGATGGGGTGAGTTGGTGCTGCTGGAAAGAGGTTGAGTGTGTACATATGGCAGTGCATGGCACTGAGTGTGGATCTCAAGATACAGTGAGAACAGTCGAAGGAACTTTGTATGTCACCATCCAAGGCCCCCAATACTCGTTTCACTTGCATCTCTTTCAATTTAGTCCACTGCATTCACTGCTCACAATGCGGTCTCCTCTATATTGAGGAGACTAAATGCAGACTGGGTGACCACTTTGTGGAACTCCTTCGCTCAGTCCACAAGCATGGTACCGACCTTCCTACCTCTTGCCATTTTAACTCACCATCTTGCACCCATGTATTTTTGTTCTTGGCCTGCTGTAAACTGGAGGAACAGCACCTCATCTTTCGATTAGGCACTTTTCAACGTTTTAGACTAGAGTTCAATAAGTTCAGACCATGATTCTCAACTTCTTTTCCCCAACGCCTTCCCTCACTGGGCCATCTGTAATTTGTTTTGATTTCAAGAGTGCTGACCCTTGTTCTGCGATTAACACAATCTGCTCCTTACCTTTTATGTCATTATTAGCACCTCCTTTAGTTTTTAACATGACCATTAACATTCCCTTTGTGACTTCCGGTGGCGACTATGAAGGAGTAGGTTGCACATTCGGTGGCTCCCGCTCGGGTAGAACCTTTGGACCTTTCCCCCCGATTTTTTACCGGACTTGATTTGGACAATTGATAGTAGAGGCAATTGTTGATTGGATTCCTACATCAGTGCATGGAGAGGTGGACTAGAAGTGCTCACAAAGGAAGAAACAGACGAACAGAGAAGGCTTGGGCTGAAGCTGGGGAAAGTATGGCGGATGACCGGAGTCCTGGCTTGTTGACCCAGCGGTCAACGGAGCAGCTGATGCAATTTATCCAGGAGGGCTTCGCCAAGCAGAAGCAGGAATGCTTAGACCCCCCACCCCCGGCCTGCTCCGAGAGCAATGGTGGTGAGATTCCACAGGTACTTGGACAAGGAGTGTATTTCACAGTGGGCCAGGCAGACACGGAGCTGTAAATGGAAGAACAGCATTCTGCGGATCTATCAGGACCTGAGTGCAGAGGTAGCCAGGGGAAGAGCGGGGTTCAATCAGATAAAGTCGACCCTTTTTAAGAAAAAGGTGAAGTGTGGACTGCTGTATCCGGCTCGTCTCTGGGTCACGTATGAAGAGCAACATTTTTATTTCGAGTCGCCCGAGGAAGCGATGGACTTCGTGAAAAGGAAAGGACTAGTGGCGGACTGAGGACTTTGCTGCAACGCTCACGTTAAAAAAGTTTCTTGTTTTTCAGATGTTATTTGTAATGCCTTCTGTATTGATTTGGGGCCAGTTGCAGAGCTGAGTGAGTTAAAGTTTACATTTGCACTGATGGGGGATGGAGGTATGTTTGTTAGATGCTAGATTTTCTGTTTGATCTTTTCTTTGTTTATCGTTTTTTTTTCTAGGGCTGGTATTGGGACTGGTTTTTCGTTTGAGTATGTGTGTATGAGCGGAATATAAGAGGACTAAATGGGTCGGTTAAGTTCGCGCATCTCAGGGGACTGAAGTTGTACCGGAGACGCACCTTAGAGTAGCTGATCACATCAGATTAAGGAAGGGATGGGTCAGTGAGGGTTTTCATTCGGAGCTGGACTCGAAGACTAGAGGGGTCGCGATCCTGATTAATAAGCGAGTGGTTCTTGAGGCGGGAAGAATAGTTACGGATGTGGGAGGCCGGTACATTATGGTCAGTGGGAAACTGGAGGGGATGCAGGTGGTACTAGTAAATGTGTATGCGCCAAATTGGGATGATGTGGAGTTTATAAAGCGGATGCTGGGGAAGATCCCAGACCTAGATTCTCATAAGTTGGTCATGGGGGGGAACTTCAGCAAAGGAGCTAAAGGGGTTCATGGAGCAGATTTGGGGGTGTGGGGGGGGGGGGGGGGGGGGTGGACCCATGGAGATTTGGGCAGCCGAGAGTGAAGGAGTTTTCCTTCTACTCACACGCGCATAAAGTGTACTCCCGGATTGATTTCTTTATTTTGAACAGGGTACTACTGATGGGGGTAGTGTACACGGGGTATTTGGCGATCACAATCTCAGACCATGCCCTGCACTGGGTTGACCTACAGGTCAGCAAGGAGAGTAGCCAGCACCCGCACTGGAAGCTGGATGTGGGACTTTCAGCTGACAAAGAGGTGTGTGGGCGGCTGAGGAAATATATTCAGAATTACCCGGAGGTCAATGACAAGGGTGAGGTTTCAGCAGCGATGGTCTGGGAGGCATTGAAGCGGTGGTTAGAGGGGAGCTGATCTTGATACGGGCCCACAGGAAGAAGGGAGACAGAGCAGAGCCTGACCGACTGATAAAGGAGATACTGCAGGTCGACAGGAGGTATGTGGAGACCCCAGAGGCAGGACTTTTAAGGGAACGACGGAGGCTACAGGCGTAGTTTGGCTTGTTAACTTCAAGGAGGGCGGTAGAGCAGCTGAGGAAGGCGAGGGGAGGGCGATCTATGAGCATGGGGAGAAGGCCAGCAGAATGCTTGCACAGCAGCTTAGAAAGAGGGAGGCAGCCAGAGAGATAGGGATAGTAAGGGATGGGGAAGGAAGCCTGATTGGAGACTCAGCAGGGGTGAATAAGGCGTTCAAGGAGTTTTACAGTAGGCTGTATGGGTCGGAATCCCCACCGGGGCCGGAGGAGGTGAGGCACTTCTTAGGGGGGCTGAATTTCCCTAAGGTGGACTGGGGATTGGTAGAAGGGTTGGGGCCTCGATCGGGTTGGAAGAGATAGTGGAGGGTCTGAAGGCCATGCAGTCGGGTAAAGCCCCGGGGCCGGACAGGTACCCAGTGGAGTTCTATAAAAAGTTCTCTGGGTTATTGGGGCCGCTGTTGATAAGGACATTCCGCAAGGCAAAGGAGCGTGGGGTGCTTCCCCCGACGATGTCACAGGCCACGATCCCATTGATCCTGAAGCGAGACAAGAACCCAGAGCTGTGTGGGTCCTATAGGCCGATATCTCTATTGGATGTGGATGCCAAACTGCTGGTCAAATTCTTGTCCACTCGGATTGAGGATTGTGTTCCAAACGTTATTGGGGAGGACCAGACGGGGTTTGTTAAGGGAAGGCAGTTGATGGCCAATGTAAGAAGGTTGTTAAATGCGATCATGATGCCCCCGAAAAGTAGGGAGGTGGAGGTAGTGGTCACAATGGATGGAGAGAAGGCTTTTGATCGGGTAGAATGGGAATATCTGTGGGAGGTACTGAGACGGTTCGGATTTGGGCGGGGCTCTATTGACTGGGTCAGGTTGTTGTATCAGGCTCCTGTTACGAGTGTACGGACGAATAGAACAACATCGGACTATTTTAGGCTGCATCGGAGGACGAGACAGTGATGCCCCCTCTCCCTACTGTTGTTCGCGTTGGCCATAGAGCCGCTCGCAATTGCGCTGAGAGCCTCAAGGGGCTGGTCCGAGGGAGTGGAACACAGAGTCTCACTTTACGCAGGCGAACTGCTCCTGTATGTGTCGGACCCATTAGAGGGGATGGAAGAAATGATGAGGATTCTGGGGGAATTCGGCCGGTTTTCGGGGTATAAACTAAATGTGGGGAAAAGTGAGATGTTTCCGGTCCAGGCAAGGGGGCAGGAGAGGCAACTGGGGGAACATAGAACAGTACAGCGCAGTACAGGCCCTTCAGCCCACGATGTTGTGCCGACCATTTATCCTAATCTACGATCAACCTAGCCTACACCCCTTCAATTTACTGCTGTCCATGTGCCTGTCCAAGAGTCGCTTAAATGTCCCCAATGACTCTGACTCCACCACCTCTGCTGACAGTGCATTCCACACACCCACAACTCTCTGTGTAAAGAACCTACCTCTGACATCTCCCCTATACCTTCCTTCAATTACCTTCAAATAATATCCCCTTGTGACAGCCATTTCCACCCTGGAGAAAAGTCTCTGGCTATCCACTCTATCCATGCCTCTATCATCTTGTACACCTCTCCAAAGCATCCACATCCTTCCTATAATGAGGTGACCAGAACTGGACACAATATTCCAAGTGTGCTCTAACTAGAGTTTTATAAAGCTGCAGCAAAACCTCGCGGCTCTTAAACTCTATCCCCCTGTTAATGAAAGCCAACACACCACACGCCTTCTTAACAACCCTATCAACCTGGGTGGCAACTTTGAGGGATCTATGTACGTGGGCCCCAAGATCCCTCTGTTCCTCCACACTTCCAAGAATCCTGCCTTTAACCCTGTATTCAGCATTCAAATTCGACCTTCCAAAATGAATCACTTCACATTTATCAAGGTTGAACTCCATCTGCCACTTCTCAGCCCAGCTCTGCATCCTGTCAATGTCCTGTTGTAACCTGCAACAACCCTCAACACTATCTACAACTCCATCACCTTCGTGTCATTGGCAAACTTACTAACCCACCCTTCCACTTCCTCATCCAAGTCATTTATAAAAACCATAAAGAGCAGAGGTCCCAGAATAGATCCGAGCAGGACACCACTGGTCACCGACTTCCAGGAGGAATACTTTCCATCCACGACCACTTGCTGTCTTCATTCGGCCGGCCAATTCTGTATCCAGACAGCCAAATTTCCCTGTATCCCATGCCCCCTAACTTTCTGAATGAGCCTACCATGGGGAACCTTATCAAATGCCTTACCGAAATCCATATACACCACATCCACTGCCTGACCTTCCCCTCACAAAAGCCATGCTGACTATCTTTAATCAAACTACGTTTTTCTAAATGGTCATAAATCCTATCTCTTAGAATTCTTTCCAATATTTTCTTCACCACCGACGTAAGACTGATGGGTCTGTAATTCCCAGGGATTTCCCTATTCCCTTTCTTGAATAGGGGAACAACATTCGCCTCCCTCCAATCATCCGGTCCTACTCCAGTGGAGAGTGAGGACGCAAAGATCAACGCCAATGGCACAGCAATCTCCTCCCTCGCTTCCCGTCGTAAACTTGGGTATATCCAGTCAGGCCCAGGGGACTTATCTATCCTGATGCTTTTCAAACTTTCCAGCACATCCTCCTTCTTAATATCAACCTGTTCGAGTCTATTAACCTGGTTCACACTGTTCTCATGGGCAACAAAGTCCCTCTCTCTAGTGAATACTGAAGCAAAGTATGCATTTAGGGCCTCCCCCATCTCCTCAGACTCGAGGCACAAGTTCCCTCCATTATCCCTGATCGGCCCTACTCTCACTCTGATCATTCTCTTATTTCTCACATAAGTGTAGAACGCCTTGGGGTTTTCCCTAATCCTTCCCGCCAAGGCTTTTTCATGCCCCCTTCTGGCTCTCCTCAGTCCATTTTTGAGTTCCTTCCTGGCTACCTTGTAACCCTCTAGAGCCGAATCAGATCCTTGCTTCCTCAAGCTTACGTAAGCTTCCTTCTTCCTCTTGGCTAGAAGCTCCACTTCTCTTGTCATCCAAGGCTCCTTCACCTTACCATTCCTTCCTTGTCTCATGGGACAAAACAATTCAGCACTCGCAGAAAGTGCTCCTGAATCCCCACATTATTGTTGTGTATTTCCCCAAGAACAATTGTTCCCACTTTATGCTCCGAGAGCTCCTGTCTAATAGCAGTATATTTTCCCCTCCCCAATTAAATACCTTCCCATACTGTGTGTTCCTATCCCTCTCCATTACTATAGTAAAGGTCAAGGAGTTGTGGTCACTGTCACCAAAATTAAATGAAAAAAATAAAATTGCTTATTGTCACAAGTAGGCTTCAAATGAAGTTACTGTGAAAAGCCCCTAGTCGCCACATTCCGGCACCTGTTCGGGGAGGCTGTTACGGGAATTGAACCGTGCTGCTGGCCTGCCTTGGTCTGCTTTCAAAGACAGCAATTTAGCCCTGTGCTAAACAGCCCCTGCTCTCCCACCGAGACATCTGACACCTGGCCTGGTTCGTTGACGAGAACCAAGTCCAATATGGCCTCCCCTCTAGTCGGCCTACCTACATATTGAGTCAGGAATCCTTCCTGTACACACCTGACAAAATCTGCTCCATCCAAACCATTTGCACTAAGGAGGTTCCAGTCAATATTAGGGAAGTTGAAGTCACCCATGACAACAACTCTGTTACTTCTGCACTTTTCCAAGATCTGCCGCCCAATCTGTTCCTCTATCTCTCTGCTGCTATTGGGGGGTCCAAAGAGAACTCCCAATAAAGTGACTGCTCCTTTCTTGTTTCTGACTCCCACCCATACTGACTCAGTAGACAAACCCTCCTCAACTACCTCCTTTTCTGCAGCTCTGGTACACTCCCGAATTAACAATGCCACTCCCCCTCCTCTTTGACCTCCCTCCCCATTCTTCATAAAACATCTAAACCCCGGAACATCTAACAACCATTCCTGCCCCTGTGAAATCCATGTCTCTGTAATGGCCACAACATCGTAGTTCCAAGTACTGATCCATGCTCTAAGTTCATCTCCGTTATTCCTGACACCCCTTGCATTGAAACAGACACACTTTAACCTATTCCACTGAGTGCAACTTTGTCCTATCAACTGTCTATCCTTCCTCACAGACTTGCTGCATACTATTTCTGCCTTTCAACAGCTATCCTATCCTCTGATCCATAGCTCTGGTTTCCATCCCCCTGCCAAACTAGTTCAAACCCTCCCGAAGCGCTCTAGCAAACCTCCCACCCAGGATATTGGTGCCCCTCCAGTTTAGGTTCAATCCGTCCTTCATGTACAGGTCCCACCTTCCCCAGAAGATATCCCAATGATCCACATATCTGAAGCCTTCCCTCCTGCACCAGCCCTGTAGCCACGTGTTCAGCTGCACTCGCTCTCTGTTCCTTGCCTCACTTGCACGTGGCACCGGTAGCAACCTGAGATTACTACTCTGCTTGTCCTGTTCTTTAGCTTCCAACCTAACTCCCTAAAATCACTTTTTAGATCCTCATCCCTTTTCTTAGCTGTGTCGTTGGTGCCTATGTGCACCACAACTTCTGGTTGCTCCCCCTCCCCCTTAAGAATCCTGTAGACTCGATTCGAGACATCCCTGGCACTGGCACCCGGGAGGCAACATACCTTCCGGCAGTCTCGCTCGCGACCACAGAATTTCCTATCTATTCCCCTAACCATTCAGTCTCGTATCACTATTGCTTTTCTGTTCTCCCCCTTCTCTTCTGAGCCACAGAGCCAGACTCAGTGCCAGAGACCTGGCCGCTACAGCCTTCCCCCGGTAGGTCATCCCACCAACAGCATCCAAAACAGCTCACCACCCACATCCTACAGGAGGAGCATGCAACTACCCAAGCCTCCATTCCCTCTTACCTTACAGAATATAACTGCCCTGTGGACCAACTGGAACTCCGCCCTCCGACTCTGCTCCCAGTCAGCTTCACTCTCTGTAAACTCCCGGCTCCCTTCACGCTCTTTGAGGAAATGTAGGAAATTAAATGAAAGGAGCACCTTGCTCCCTCGTCACCTATCTCCCTCAGTCACCAAACTCTCACTATAGCACTCAAATGCACCCAAATTCAGCACTCAGTGCAAACAAGGTCTGCACTGTAGCTGGCTCACCTTTATACTGTGACTCTAGCCTCTGAAAACTGGTCTAATCCAACTAACTAATTAACAAGCTCAAGCTGCAAGTACCTGCCAGTAGAACCTCTATTTAAAGCTGATTGAAAAACTCACTTTCCTCTAAACCCAAACAGCAACTTTTAAGTTAGTTAACTAAATAAAAGAAAGACTAGACTTTAGATAAAAATGAACCCTTAATATCCCTCATTCACCAAACTCTCACTATAGCACTTAAATGCACCCAAATTCAGCACTCAGTGCAAACAAAAAAGGAACTGCCGTTTAGTTCTAACATGGTTCCACCCAGCGGGCACTCGGAGTGGTGGCTGCTGCGGCCGCCCTGGTGGGGGATGCGGGGATCTGTCACCAGGGGGGTCCTCCAGGACGGCCAGGGTTCCGATCGGGGGCCACCGATTGGCAGGCGCAGTGATCTAGCGGGGCCGGCTTGCTGCGTGGGTCCGCCATGTTGCGAGGGGCCACCGCGTGCATGCGCGAACCCGCGGCCGAAAATGCAGGGCCTCTGTTCGGCAGCCGGAGCTGCGCAGAGCACTCCGGGGCCCTGCAGGTAAGTGAATCGCTGGGCCAAGGGGCCCATTGACACCGGCGTAAAACGCTCTGGTGTTTACGCCGGCGTCAACACTTACCCGCCGTTTCAGAGAATCCCGCCCCATAAGTTCACAACTCTGAGAGAAGAGGTTTTTCCTCATCTCAATCCTGAATGGCTTACCCCGTATTCTTAGCCTGTGACCCATAGTTTTGGATGTCCCCAAAATTGAGAACATTCTTCCCTCATCTAGCCTGTCCAGTCCCATCAGGATTTTATATGTTTCTATGAGATCCCCTTTCATTCTTCTAAACTCCATTGAGTACAAGCCCAGTCGATCCAGTCTTTCTTCATGTCAGTCCTGCCATCCTGGGAATTAGCCTGGTGAACCTTCGCTGGGCACCCTCAATAGCAAGAATGTCCTTCCCTCAAACTAGGATATCAAAACTGCACACAATAATCAAGGTGTGGCCTCACCAAGGCCCTGTATAAATGCAGCAAGACATGCCTACTCTCGCTATGAAGGTCAGCATGCCATTAGCTTTCCACACCGCCTGCTGTACAAGTCTGCCAACCTTCAGCGACTGCTCCACCATGACACCCAGGTCTGTTGCATTTCATAGAATCATAGAATTTACAGTGCAGAAAGAGGCCACTGAAGTGAATAACCTCACATTATATTGCATTTGCCCACTCAGCCAGCCTGTCCAAGTCACCCTGCAGCCTCTTTGCATCCTCCTCACAGCACACAGTGCCACCCAGCTTAGTGTCATCTGCAAATTTGGAGATATTGCATGCAATTCCTTCGTCCAAATCATTAATATATATTGTGAACAGCTGGGGTCCCAGCATTGAACCCTGCTGTACCCCACTAGTCACTGCCTGCCACTTTGAATAGGTCCCATTTATTCCCACTCTCTGCTTCCTGTCTGCCAACCAGTTCTCCATTCATGTCAATACATAACCCTCAAATACCATGAGCTTTAATTTTGCTCACTAATCTCTTGTGTGGGACCTTGTCAAAAGCCTTTTGAAAGTCCAGATACACAACACCCACTGGTTCACCCTTGTCCACGCTACTGGTCACATCCTCCCAAAATTCCAGAAGATTTGTCGAGCAAGATTTCTCTTTAGTGAATCCATGCTGACTTGGACCAATCCTGTCCCCGCTTTCCAAATGCTCAGTTATTTCATCCTTAATAATTGACTCCAGCATTTACCCCACCACCGATGTCACGCTAACCGGTCTATAATTCCCCGTTCTTTCTCTCCCTCCTTTTTTAAAAAGTGGGGTTATATTAGCTACCCTCCAATCCACTGGAACTCTTCCAGTCTATAGAATGCTGGAAAATGACCACCAATGCATCCACTATTTATAGGGCCACTTCCTTAAGTACCCTGGGATCCAGAGCATTAGGCCCTGGGGACTTATCGGGTTTTAATCCCATCAATTTCCCAAATACAATTTCCTGACTAATAAGGATTTCCTTCAGTTCCTCCTTCATGCTAGACCCTCTTGTCCCCTAGCATTTCCGGAAGATTATTTGTGTCTCCTTAGTGAAGACAGATCCAAAGTAATTGTTCAACTGGTCTGCCATCTCTTGGTTGCCCATTATGAATTCACCCGATTCTACCTGAAAAGGACCTATATTAGCTGTGCCGTCAGACCAAGAAAGTCCTTCATGGTTTGCTGGAATTCAAAGAGGGCTTCTGCAACTTTCCATCTTAAATTTTCTTCATATCAGCTGTACAATCACATCCATAAACCATTCATACTGCCTAACTGCCTTTCTCACGGAAAGGTTATCTATAATCACGGAACTACATAATTCATGAAGATGGAAGTTAGAAGGAAAAATATTAATCAGGAGTACTAGCTTGCTAGACCAACGCCTAAAATACACATTTTCCAGATCTTTCTCACCAGCTGGTCGCCAAATTTAATCTGTGAAAAGGTACATTTGTGCACCAGGCAATATCCGGCATGACTCTCGCCTCTTGGGAGACTTCAACTTCCCCAATATTGACTGGGACTCACTTAGTGCCAGGGGCTTAGACGGGGCGGAGTTTGTAAGGAGCATCCAGGAGGGCTTCTTAAAACAATATGTAGACAGTCCAACTAGGGAAGGGGCGGTACTGGACCTGGTATTGGGGAATGAGCCCGGCCAGGTGGTAAATGTTTCAGTAGGGGAGCATTTTGGTAACAGTGACCACAATTCAGTAAGTTTTAAAGTACTGGTGGACAAGGATGAGAGTGGTCCGAGGATGAATGTGCTAAATTGGGGGAAGGCTAATTATACCAATATTAGGCGAGAACTGAAGAACATAGATTGGGGGCGGATGTTTGAGGGCAAATCAACATCTGACATGTGGGAGGCTTTCAAGTGGCAGTTGAAAGAAATACAGGACCGGCATGTTCCTGTGAGGAAGAAAGATAAATACGGCAATTTTCGGGAACCTTGGGTGACAAGTGATATTGTAGGCCTCGTCAAAAAGAAAAAGGAGGCATTTGTCAGGGCTAAAAGGCTGGGAACAGACGAAGCCTGCGTGGAATATAAAGAAAGTAGGAAGGAACTTAAGCAAGGAGTCAGGAAAGCTAGAAGGGGTCATGAAAAGTCACTGGCAAATAGGGTTAAGGAAAATCCCAAGGCTTTTTACACGTACATAAAAAGCAAGAGGGTAGCCAGGGAAAGGGTTGGCCCACTGAAGGATAGGCAAGGGAATCTATGTGTGGAGCCAGAGGAAATGGACGAGGTACTAAATGAATACTTTGCATCAGTATTCACCAAAGAGAAGGAATTGGTAGATGTTGAGTCTGGAGAAGGGGGTGTAGATAGCCTGGGTCACATTGCGATCCAAAAAGATGAGGTGTTGGGTGTCTTAAAAAATATTAAGGTAGATAAGTCCCCAGGGCCTGATGGGATCTACCCCAGAATACGGAAGGAGGCTGGAGAGTAAATTGCTGAGGCCTTGACAGAAATCTTTGGATCCTCGCTGTCTTCAGGGGATGTCTCGGGGGACTGGAGAATAGCCAATGTTGTTCCTCTGTTTAAGAAGGGTAGCAAGGATAATCCCAGGAACTACAGGCCGGTGAGCCTTACTTCAGTGGTAGGGAAATTACTGGAGAGAATTCTTAGAGACAGGATCTACTCCCATTTGGAAGCAAATGGACGTATTAGTGAGAGGCAGCACGGTTTTGTGAAGGGGAGGTCATGTCTCACTAACTTGATAAGAGTTTTTTGAGGAGGTCACTAAGATGATTGATGCAGGTAGGGCAGTAGATGTTGTCTATATGGACTTCAGTAAGGCCTTTGACAAGGTCCTTCATGGTAGACTAGTACAAAAGGTGAAGTCACACGGGCTCAGGGGTGAGCTGGCAAGGTTGAAACAGAACTGGCTAGGCCATAGAAGGCAGAGAGTAGCAATGGAGGGATGCTTTTCTAATTGGAGGGCTGTGACCAGTGGTGTTCCACAGGGATCAGTGCTGGGACCTTTGCTCTTTGTAGTATATATAAATGATTTGGAGGAAAATGTAACTGGTCTGATTAGTAAGTTTGCAGACGACACAAAGGTTGGTGGAATTGCGGATAGCGATGAGGATACAGCAGGATTTAGATTGTCTGGAGACTTGGGCGGAGAGATGGCAGATGGAGTTTAATCCGGACAAATGTGAGGTAATGCATTTTGGAAGGTCTAATGCAGGTAGGGATTATACATTGAATGGTAGAACCCTCAAGAGTATTGAAAGTCAAAGAGATCTAGGAGTATAGGTCCACAGGTCATTGAAAGGGGCGACACAGGAGGAGAAGGTAGTCAAGAAGGCATACGGCATGCTTGCCTTCATTGGCCGGGGCATTGAGTATAAGAATTGGCAAGTCATGTTGCAGCTGTATAGAACCTTAGTTAGGCCACACTTGGAGTGTAGTGTTCAATTCTGGTCGCCACACTACCAGAAGGATGTGGAGGCTTTAGAGAGGGTGCAGAAGAGATTTACCAGAATGTTGCCTGGTATGGAGGGCATTAGCTATGAGGAGCGGTTGAATAAACTCGGTTTGTTCTCACTGGAACGAAGGAGGTTGAGGGGAGACCTGATAGAGGTATACAAAATTATGAGGGGCATAGACAGAGTGGATAGTCAGAGGCTTTTCCCCAGGGTAGAGGGGTCAATTACTAGGGGGCATAGGTTTAAGGTGAGAGGGGCAAGGTTTAGAGTAGATGTACGAGGCAAGTTTTTTACGCAGAGGGTAGTGGGTGCCTGGAACTCGCTACCGGAGGAGGTAGTGGAAGCAGGGACGATAGGGACATTTAAGGGGCATCTTGACAAATATATGAATAGGATGGGAATAGAAGGATACGGACCCAGGAAGTGTAGAAGATTGTAGTTTAGTCGGGCAGCATGGTCGGCACGGGCTTGGAGGGCCGAAGGGCCTGTTCCTGTGCTGTACATTTTTGTTCTTTGTTCTTAGGCGAGAATTATCCAGCCGTTCGCTGGCGACAGGATTTTTTGGTCCCGTCGGCAGCACACTGCTGCCCTCAGGTTTCCAAGCAGCGTGGGGTGGCTTCAACAGGAATTCCCATTGACAGCGCGGGAACAGAGAATATCGCCACCAGCGAACAGCGGGCTACCTCACGTCGCTGGGAAACACATGGCTGGGAGGCTAGAGGATCCCGCCCTTAAATTCTCTTACCACCACAGAGCAAACACAAAAGTCTCTCCACAATGCCTCCTGACTAGATTACAGGCTTCAACCATGTTGTTCCTCATTTCATATATTTGACCATTAATACTCTACTGTTCCACACCACTATACTGTTGTTGTTTTTGCATCAGGTTATATACCATGTCTGGTCCACAAAGCTATTTATAAACTATGATTTTACCTCCCCCATCAACTCTAATGGTGCCTTTCTTTCATCATTATCGCTGCCTTCATTATCAACAGCAACACCATCCTCCTCTTCATTTTCATTTGCATCGTCATCCTCTTCAGAGCCTTCTGAAATTCTGTTAATAGTATTGGTGGTTGCTAAATTGTGTGATTCAACAGTGGCTGTAGGGATTTCCAGTGCTTTTGCTTCTTTCATACAGGAAGAATTTAGATACTTTTGTGCATCTGCAAAAAAGAAAAAAAAAAAGTGAACTAATTACAAATCAAGCTCAATTTTTAAAAGATTAATTTATTAAAATACACTTTTAAATTTTATAATGGTAACTGCCAGTTAAATGCTGTTTTGCAAATTATACCTCCTCTCACTTCTCTCTTGTACATCTGCAAAGGTGACCTCCAGTGGCCAAGCAACTGCTTTTCATGTAATTGCCTAGACAGTTGTTGCAGACAATTCCATTATTTAGGTAGCATAGTTGTCCCTGAACCTGCCACCATCCTCATGTGCTTACTTTCCAGCTGATGTCCAGGTTGCAATCAGGAGCATGAGCTTGCTGATTGTTCCTGGGCAATGAGACCAATTTTAGGCAATCTGGCTTATGTTCTGACTTCATTGTTATCAATGCAATACGATTGACACTTTTAAAGGAAAATGTCATGCCCACATCATGTTATGAATTTTCAGACATACTTTGAAAAATTGGACACAAATCAGCTGTAAAGATGGCTGCCACAAATCATGTGACTTTTGGCATTTGGGCTACAGACAGTAACAAGTCTCAGTCGAATATTTCATTAAGTCTGGACATCCACAGCCTTCGCTTGGACAAATACATGAATAGGATGGGAATAGAGGGATACGGACCCCGGAAGTGTAGAAGATTTTAGGTTAGACGGGCAGCATGGTCGTCGCAGGCGTGGAGGGCCGAGGCCTGTTCCTGTGCTGTACTTTTCTTTGTTCTTTGTTCTTAATTCACACATGTCTTTGTTTATGGTGTTGTCAGACTGCCTCTCTACTGGACAAAAATTAAAGATTGAAACTCAATTTGTGGCAGGTGGAAGTGAATGGCCATTATCAACTTGGCGGTACGGTGGCACAGTGGTCGGTCTGCTAACCACTGCCAGTGGCACAACACTACTGCCTCACAGCGCTAGGGACCTGGGTTCGATTCCCACCTTGAGTGGTGACTGTCTATGTGGAGTTTTTAAACATTCTCCCAATATCTCCATGGGTTTCCTCTGGGTGCTCCGGTTTCTTCCCACAGTTCAAAGATGTGCAGGTTAGGTGGATTGGTCATGCCCCCAACAGGGACCCCTAAAATAGGGAAACCCTCCCCAAAGGGACCACTATAATAGGGAGACCCTCCCTACAGGGACCCCTACAATTGGGAGATTCTCCCTACAGGGATCCCTGTGATAGGGAGACCCCGCACAGGAGCCTTTGTAATAGGGAGACCACCCCTACAGGGACTCCTGTAATAGGGAGACCCCCACAAGGATGCCTTTGATATGGAGACACTATATGGGGGGTGTAGCCATTTGGAATGGCCACGTCCCGATTACAAAATGGACACTTGCAAAGACTGCAGGGAAAATTGGACAATGCTAAGAAACAAACAGGTGCAAGCCCTGTCTGTTGATTAGAACCTTGAACGCTCAGACAGGACAGAAATTACCAAACGATTTACATACTAATGAGCCATCTCCGGGGACAAAAGGGAAACATTTAGATACACAATGTTAGGACAGACTCCCCGGCGCCAGAAGACGTTGAGACAAAGCTGACTTACAGGCACCAGGACACGCCCAGCGATCAGGGAACCACCCCTCTATTGGAGGAAAATCGATACCGATGATTGGGAAAGACCCAATTAGTTGAGGCCAAGCTCAAGGCCCGCCCAAAAGAGTGCAAAGCCCTTTTGGATATAAAAGGTATCCCGCAACAGAGAACGCTCTCCTTTGGCTTTGACTCTCAGCGAAGAGAGAGACTTGCCTAGCAGCTACAGCAGACCAAGTAAGTTCCAAGTCAACGCACGCTACGAGATAGACGCTCCTAGTTGCTACCCTGTAAATAGCTCAACCCAGCAGCCTCAGAACTGAGCACTGGCCATTGTTCCTCTGACTGAGTGGGCGCCCAAAGCTAAGTATAGGCCTCAGTAATAGCGGTAGTTTAGTTTTGTAGGGTTTATGCATGAGTAGATTTGATTGTGTGTAAATAAATGAGCATTGCTTTTGAACTTACTAACTGGTGTATCGAGGCATTGATCAGTATTCAGTTCTGAGCCTTGTGGCGGAGTCAAAAGATACCTGGCAAATCTTGAGCAAACGTGATTAAATAGAGCCAAATTAAGAACCAACCAAAAGTTAGCAACATTTACTGGCGACTCTGGTGGGACTCGATTTAGAAGTGGCCTAACCACTGCGAGAGAACCCAAAATTTGAATTGAGAAACCAATTGGGAACAGAAAAACCACATGCGTCAAAACAGTACTGATCAAGCCTCTGAGATTCAGAAGTGTGTTAATGCATGCGTACTAACAGGGATACAAGGTAAACCGGAGAGATTTTGTTGCGTAAAACTGTCGGGAGTTTTGTAGGCTGGAAATTAGCGCAAGCCGTACCCGTACATCACCGCTTTATCACCCACTGTTCCAAATTCGGTAGAGATCCTAGTAGAGAGAATTGCAATGAAGGCAATTGAATGCCTTATGAACCCCCAGGAATTTGTGGTCGCAGCGACCAGCAGTAGAGTAGGAGTGTCCCGTTTGGGAAGAAGAGATCAGAAAATATCTCAAAGGGAAAGGATGGCCCCTTTGGAGTGAATTCGGTGATAATGAGGAAACAGGACCCGGGAGTATAGGACATACTTGGTGGGAGAACCTGTCAGAGATCCACAAGAATAGTTTAGGGAAAGCTCGCAAGCAGATGGCAATCGTGTCCTGTTTGGCACAATTGCGAGGCACAGAGGAGGTCGTTACGACGTTCCATAGAGAGATAGAGGAGAGAGACAGAAGTAGTGAGGTAGACGTGAGTTAGGTAGAGAAAGAGAATCGAGATCTGAAAGAGCAGTTAGCAGCAAGGGACAGAGAGGTGGATGATGCCAAGTAGGCATATCAGTCTTGTCTCGCGCATTTGAACAGCTTTCAGACACAAACGATAAGGCCGACCAGGACACGCAACGCACGGTCTTGGTAAGACAAGAAACAGAACAGCAAGTTGAGAAATTGCAGAAACAGTGCAATGATTTAAAAGCAGCGTTACGAGCACTCCATACTTCCACGGCGGAACAAAGGCAGAGCTCAGTAGACCATGCAAAGTGCCGGAAGCAAATTGCAGAATTGCAATCTCTGCTGTCCGTGCAAAATGGCTTTCAGAGTACATTCGGACCCCAATTAGATCAAGAAAACAGCCCCAATTGGCAGGAATCGAACGAGACTGCCCATAGATACGTACATGGGACATATACGCAGGAAAAACCCCAGAAAAGGAAAGTGCCCAACCCCCAACCGAACAGGCAGAACACACGCCCATGAATCCTGTGACCACACACCGCAGGGCCGCAGGAGAAGGAGAAGCAGACTTCCATTACACAACCCCGTTAACCGTGACCCAATTACGGGACGCGTGTGGAAAAATTACACCGTTCCTTCCCACATCCGACCCCCACCAATTTTTCGCGAAAGTCAGACAACAGGCTACCATGTACGGCCTGGATGAAAAGGAGCAAGTGAAGCTCACAGTTTTAAGGCTCGGCCCTTTAGTCGTAGCAGCCCTCCCCGACCCACAGAATGTAGGTGGAGGCACACTCCAAGAGATGCACACAGCGATCCTTGATGTCATAGATTATCATAGAATTTACAGTGCAGAAGGAGGCCATTCGGCCCATCGAGTCTGTACCGGCTCTTGGAAAGAGCACCCTACCCAACACCTCCACCCTATCCCCATAACCCAGTAACCCCATCCAACACTAAGGGCAATTTGGGACACTAAAGGCAATTTATCATGGCCAATCCACCTAACCTGCATATCTTTGGACTGTGGGAGGAAACCGGAGCACCCGGAGGAAACCCACGCACACACGAGGAGGATGTGCAGACTCCGCACAGACAGTGACCTAAGCCGGAATCGAACCTGGGACCCTGGAGCTGTGAAGCAATTGTGCTATCCACAATGCTACCGTGCTGCCGATGTGATCGGCTTTAACAGAGGAGACCCCGTAGAAGGCCTAAATAAGTGTAGGCAAAAGAAGACAGAGCACGCCACAGCGTTTGCTGGACGTTTGTGGATTCACTTTACCACAGGTTTTGGAGAGTTAGCCCGCGCCCATTTGTCCCCAGATAATATGGCCAAATGGACCCAAATTCTAGTCTCCCATGCCACAGAAGAAGGACGAAAAGCTTGCGCAAATTATGACCCCCTCAGATGAGGCCCACAATGAAAAATGGGTTTAGAGGAGATTGTCCCGCCCTTGGGAGCAATCAATTGCAGGCAAAACCGCATTTATAATACCCGATGAAGAGCAGGTAGAAATGAACCCAGTTAAAGCACACCAGAACCCTGCATGGGTAAATGAGGGCAGGAACAGCCAACCCCAGCCAAAACCTCAGGAATGTTATAATTGTGGACAGCTAGGACACTTTGCACGAGAGTGCAACGCGCCCCAGAAGCAGCAGAGGAACCAACAGACAGGCACCCTAAACAAGAATAGGGCAAAGCCGATCCATAGCGTTAGCGCCCGTTCAGAGAGTAGAGGCATGAACGGCACCGACTGACGGTGTTCGGGCTCCCCAACCTGGGTCTGCGACACCCTTTGGGACAAGTGCGGTAGACCGGTAGTAGCAGACAAAGTTCGGGGACAACCCGTGGAATTTCTTTGGGACACAGGAGGGTCCCGCACCACACTCAATTCCTCCACGATGTTCCAGCGAGACACGTGGCCCACAACAGACACCATTACACTCAGCGGTTTTACAGGCCATTTACAACAGGGACACATCACAACCCCTATAGCAATACAGACAGGGAATATCGCAGCCATAACCTTTCTTTTGACCCAGTGAACAAGTGTGTAAGGAAAATGACAAAGGCAGCATGAGCCCCCGCCACGCTCACAGTAGGAGAATACGTAAATAGGATTAGCTCAGTAGGAGACTTCTGGTTCGACCTTCGAGACATTAGTGCAGACAAACAGGTTAGGGCAGTCCTGCAGGAACACAAAGCAGCATTTGCACAGCACAAGCATGACTGTGGCAATTTGACTGGCTTTGTGAACAAAGAACAAAGAAATGTACAGCATAGGAACAGGCCCTTCGGCCCTCCAAGCCCGTGCCGACCATGCTGCCCGACTAAACTACAATCTTCTACACTTCCTGGGTCCGTATCCCTTTATTCCCATCCTATTCATGTATTTGTCAAGATGCCCCTTAAATGTCACTATCGTCCCTGCTTCCACCACCTCCTTCGGTAGCGAGTTCCAGGCACCCACTACCCTCCGCGTAAAAAACTTGCCTCGTACATCTCCTCTAAACCTTGCGACTCGCACCTTAAACCTATGCCCCCTTGTAATTGACCCCTCTACCCCGGGGAAAAGCCTCTGACTATCCACTCTGTCTATGCCCCTCATAATTTTGTAGACCTCTATCAGGTCGCCCCTCAACCTCCTTCGTTCCAGTGAGAACAAACCGAGTTTATTCAACCGCTCCTCATAGCTAATGCCCTCCATACCAGGCAACATTCTGGTAAGTCTCTTCTGCACCCTCTCTAAAGCCTCCACATCCTTCTGGTAGTGTGGCGACCAGAATTGAACACTATACTCCAAGTGTGGCCTAACTAAGGTTCTAACTGTTACAGGTCCCGACCCTAAACCCCAGAAGCAGTACGGATTTTCCCAGGAAGCAGAGGGAGAAATCTCCAAAGTAATAGAGAGTTGTTGGATCAAGGCGTACTCAGATCAGTGGCCTCCACAAACAACGCACCGATTTGACCCGTCAGGAATGTGGATGGATCATGGCGACTGACCATTGATTTTCAGGAACTTATCAAAGTAACCCCAGCAGCAGCCCCCACCGTAGCCACGAGTCCCGAGACCATGCTCAAACAGGGACTCCAGTCAAATTTTTTTCGGTTTTGGACATTAGTAACGGCTTTTGGCCCATTCCATTGGCTAAAGCGTGCCAGTACAAATTCGCCTTTACATTCCAAGGGCAACAATACACGTGGACGTGCCTTCCACAACTCCCCCTCCATTTTCCACCGACAGCTGGCAAATGGATTAGCAAAATCTTCCCACCCCGATTGTCTGGTCCAGTATCTAGACGACTTGTTACTACAGACAGACACAAAGGAAGAGCACATTTTGCTTCTCGTCGAACTCCTAGCATTCCTAAAAGAAATTGGTTGTAAAGTCAACCCCAAGAAGGCCCAGATTCTGAAAGAAAAAGTGATTTACTTGGGAACAGTGATCACTCATGGTAAACACGAGATCGAGCACAAGAGAATTGACTCGATCGTCAAATTGTCTCAGCCCTCCGGTCATTTTTAGGACTGGTTGTTACTGCCGAAACCATATTGACGGTTTCGCCACTAAAGCAGCGCCCATTTCCAAACTTCTCAAGAAGCAGGCACCTTGGGAATGGCTTCCACAGCATACAGATGCCGTGGATGCTTTAAAAAGAGCACTCAGCACAGCCCCTGCACTACAGGTCCCAGATCCACATTCCCCGTATGCTAGAGAGGTAGCAAGCACCGACCGAACCCTTTCGGCCATGCTCCTCCAGGAACGTCACGACCAATTACGCCCCGTAGCATACACCTCACGCATGTTAGACCCCGTAGAGCAAAGATTTTCTGCCTGTGAAAGGCACCTGCTCGCAGTTTTTTGGGCAGTGCAATACTTCGCCTACATTACAGGACTCAACCCCATCACCATCCTCAGAACACACACTGACACAGCTATTGTTACACGCCGACTTAAAGATGGCACAGTCAGCCAAATCCGCGCAGCCCGTTGGTCCCTTCTTTTACAGAGACGGGACATCACGGTAAAGAGAACCAAAACCCACACATTCCTTGCCGGTAATCTACAGTATGCAGGCACTCCTCATGAATGTGAGATCATCACCACTAAACGCAACACAGGTCCATTTATTCCCAAAACACCCCCCAGGAAAACAGGTAGTACACCCCAGAGACCCCAGCCCACAGACACGTGCGCACCCCTGATTATATATGTGGATGGCTCATCCACAGTGTTAAATGGAGAGGGAATTACCGGTTGCGGTATATATGTAGAGGACGCGCAGGGACGCGCACTAGATGAAATTTCCTTGAAGTTGCCAGGACACTTAGGCTTGCAAGCAGCAGAGCTGGCAGCGATTGCATATATTGTAGACCACCCAGACTCGTTCCCGACCCCAGCAGACATCTACTCAGACAGCTTGAATGTCTGGAATAGTTTGACAGAGTTCCTACCACTCTGGGAAACAAGAGGGTTTGTTTCCGCGGACGGTAAAGCCCTACCCTCAGTCCCATTACTCCACCATATCTTAGAGACAGCGAAGGATAGGAAATACGGCATAATTAAGGCTCGCAGTCATCACCGTTCTTTCCCCCCTGGAAACGTTAAAGCAAACGCCCTAGCGAAGGCAGGCTCCGGGCATGGTTATTTCTGGAACCCCCTCCGAAAGCACCCCAGTACACGCAGTTCAGGTCTCACAGACCAACATTCAGGATTTAGCGAAGGCCCAGAAAGAGGACGAGAAACTCAGGGAAGTTTTAAAGGGAACCTTCCCAGCCCCGTACGACAAGTTTAAAAACGCAATCACCACACACGACGGTGGGATTTTAAAGGATGGCCTTTATATAGTCCCCAGCCTGGACAGGAACCAGATCATTTGTCAGTTCCATGACAATCATGGACACCAAGGAATTGAACCCAACCTAGCCCACCTCAGACCGCTTTGCTAGTGGCCTGATTTAAAAACCGATGTCACACACTATGTAGAGAATTGTTTAATCTGTGCCCAGAACAATCCAGACAGATATGCTAAAAAGGCTCAACTTAGCCATACCCACCCCGTTAATGGACCCTGGACAAATCTCCAGATAGATTATATAGGACCCCGTGCAGAAATGGTTACATGTATGTGTTGGTGGTCATAGACACCTTCACAAAATGGGTGGAAGCATTTCCGTCAAGAACTAATACGGCCAAGACGACGGATAAAATATTAACACACCACATCTTTACAAGATGGGGCCTCCCACGCAGTATAGAGTACGACCAAGGCTCCCATTTCGCCGAATGCGGAATGAAAAACGTCCTCACGATTTTCGGAATCAGAGAGAAGTTCCGTATTGCATATCACCCCCAGTCAAGTGGTATTGTAGAACGAATGAATAGGACATTGAAAGCCACACTCAGGAAAATGGTTCAGCAAAATAATAGCACCTGGGATTCAGTACTCCCATTTGCTTTGATGTTTTTAAGAAACACAGTATTCATGACCGGACCGCCCCATGAAAGGCACTGAGTATTTACTGGGACTGGATTTGGCCAGCCCTGCAGTTACAGCACTCACACATGAAAACGCAGTCACACAACTAGTACAGAACATAAAGGCAGCCCAACTCGCCGCAGCAGTGAGACTTGGAACCAGGAAGAAACAGAGCAAGGCCTGTTTCGACAAAACGGTACACGCCACTGAGTTCACAGTCGGGCAACAAGTTATGCTTTCCCTTTACAACCCCAGTTCATTCCTCTCCCCAAAATTTTCCGGACCATACTCCATTTCGGACAAAGTCAGCCCCTCAGTATACAAAATAACCTATCCCAATGGTAAGTCTGCGTGGTTTCATATAAACCAGCCTTATAGCTCACAGAATAACCACACACAGATCATGCTCACAGCAGCAGACGATCACGCCCCACCCACAGATGACGTATTCTTACCCTCCCCCAACCACTCCAGCCCGTCCTCAGACACGACTTCAATTCCGCCCCCAGAGGCACGACTCCACCTCTCCCTTCCCTCAACCAGCAGCGACAGCGACAGTGATAGCGATCAAGATGACGACAGCCACAGCACACCACGTTACGCCTACACCCTTGCACCAGGCTCCATTCCCAGTGAATCTGAGCATGATTCCACCGACCCATTTGAAATCACCTATATCAAAGCCCCTGACCCAGCCCCACCGCCCGACGATTACGGATTGAAGCATAGTAGCTCGAACCTCGACACACGATTCTGGCACCGAGACAATTCGTTCAGGCTCATACGGAATGATGAGATGGACCCCAATTCGCCCCAAGCAGCTTTAGCACGATTACTACAAGAGTTTGGCAGCCGGGAGAAGATGATGACTTAGAGTCTGACTCCCACCAAACCAATCCCTTTGCGACCCTGTTCGCTATTGAGCAGTGAGGTGTCCAGATGATGGAGGAAAAAGGAACTGATGGAGAGATACGGTGTCCCTTCTGATGGAACCTGCACCATGTTTGTTGAATGTTTGTTCGCTCGTGTTATTGTTAAGTGTTGTGTGTAAACTCGGAAAGTTTTTTTCACGGCCCCACGTCACCACCCCCTTTGACGCCCAATGGCTGTTAGAGCATCTAGTTTGTCCCCAGAAACTTGTTAATGGAACAAGTTTGTCCCAGACAATAGTTCAGAGGAACTAGTTTGTCCCCAGAAACTTGTTAATGGAACAAGTTTGTCCCAGACAATAGTTCAGAAGAACTAGTCTGTCGACAGAACCCGACTCATAGTTGCTCTCCTAATTCTTTTTTTTTTTAAATTTAGAGTACCCAATTCATTTTTTTTTCCAATTAAGGGGCAATTTAGCGTGGCCAATCCACCTAGCCTGCACATCTTTGGCTTGTGGGGGCGAAACCCACGCAAACACGAGGAGAATGTGCAAACTCCACACGGACAGTGACCCAGAGCCGGGATCGAACCTGGGACCTCGGCGCCGTGAGGCATCAGGGCTAACCCACTGCGCCACTGTGCTGCCCCTTGCTCTCCTAATTCGAGAGGCAGCCCCCCACGACGACCACATTCTTACCCGTTCTTGCCGGTTGCTCAGGCAGTGGAGAAACGGCATTGGTCCCGCCCTGCCTGAGGACCCCCTCTGGTCAGCTACGCTTGGGTAGAGCACATACGGCATTGATCACCGTCCTACCCAGGAATTCCACCCATGTCTTACCCGCCACGGCCCATACGCACCCCATTTTAGCTCGTTACGTTCAAAATTCTTTTGTTTGGTTTTGGCAACCCTTAGGTTGCTTCCCTCTGCTATTTACATCCTCAAACACTGGGATGGTAAATCACACAGGCTACGAGACGGCTCGCAGTACGGCAGTATTTTCTGAGATGTCTTGTTCAAATATTCGGTTTATTAAAAAGAAAATGAGGGAGTCACAGATGCTGATCAATTATAAAGGGAAATTGGCAGTAAAGGACAGACAGACATACAAGATCTTAAGCAAGATAATAACAGAAATTATGCTTGTGTTCACAGAACTCCAGAAACCACAGAGGAAGACAAAGAAGTCTGACGAAGATGAAGACACCTTTTGCGTTCACATGGATTTTAGCGGGATCCCTTCAGCTGCGCGCGGACGCTACCCCCCTGACCCCAACCACACAAGCCGTAAATGACTCTCACCCCTGAAATACACGGAACCCCGAGATAACTAGCCCAACGACAGCTAGCAATACCCCGACCTGGCGTGATAGGTTTATCACCTGGTACTCACTCTCATATGTAGTCGAAGCACTCTTAGTGTTGGCGATACTTTGCAGTGTCGTGCAAACGTTTAGAGTCAGGAAATGGCAAAACAGAGCATATCGCTCTCGCACCCCGGTATACAGATTTAGGTCCCCATTTTCGGATTTCACCAGACCCCCGAACCCATTGGGACGGATTAAAGAGCATCCATTTTGTTTAATGTATTCTATGGAATAAAGAGATGTAAACCTCTGTGTCTGGCTGCCAGGCCAGAGAAATTTGTGTGCTGCTATTTTGTACAGTTTAAGATGTATAGATTATTTTTGGATTGTTTGTATTTTTGGATTGTTTATATGAGGATAGTTTATTGAGAATAGTTAGAGGTTCCAGTTTTTTTATTTTTCTGTAAAGCATGTATTAATGTCATAGCGCCCCGTAGAATTTTTGATAATGAATGTACTTAAAATGGTTTAGGTAAAATTGTGGTGCATAGGATAGGACAGTGTAGAGCCTAAGCATGGGTGCCCCAGGGGTCAGAGCATGAAGACGCCATAGTAATGTGATCCTTCACGCTTCGCGTTGAGGATCACAAGGAGGGAATGTAGCCATCTAGGATGGCCACGTCCCGATTACAAAATGGACACTTGCAAAGACTGCAGGGAAAATTGGACAATGCTAAGAAACAAGCAGGTGCAAGCCCTATCTGTTGATTAGAACCTTGAACGCTCACAGGACAGAAACTACCAAACGATTTACATACTAATGAGCCATCTCCGGGGACAAAAGGGAAACATTTAGATACACAATGTTAGGACAGACTCCCCGGCGCCAGAAGACGTTGAGACAAAGCTGACTTACAGGCACCAGGACACGCCCAGCGATCAGGGAACCACCCCTCTATTGCGAGGAAAATCGATACCGATGATTGGGAAAAACCCAATTAGTTGAGGCCAAGTTCAAGGCCTCCCAAAAGAGCTCGAAGCCCTTTTGGGTATAAAAGGTATCCCCCAAGGGAGAATGCCGTCCTTTGGCTTTGGCTCTCAGCGAAGAGAGAGACTTGCCTAGCAGCTACAGCAGACCAAGTAAGTTCCAAGTCAACGCACGCTACGAGATAGACGCTCCTAGTTGCTACCCTGTACCCAGCAGCCTCATAACCGAGCACCGGCCATTGTTCCTCTGACTGAGTGGGCGCCCGAAGCTAAGTATATGCCTTAGTAACAGTGGTAGTTTAGTTTTGTAGGGTTTATGCATGAGTAGATTTGACTGTGTGTAAATAAATGAGCATTGCTTTTGAACTTACTAACTGGTGTATCGAGTCATTGATCAGTATTCGGTTCTGAACCTTGTGGCGGTGTCGAAAGATACCTGGCGACTCTTGAGCAAACGTAATTAAACAGAGCCAAATTAAGAACCAACTAAAAGTTAGCAACACGGCGCCGAGGTCCCAGGTTCGATCCCGGCTCTGGGTCACTGTCCGTGTGGAGTTTGCACATTCTCCCCATGTTTGCGTGAGTTTTGCCCCCACAATCCAAAAAGATGTGCAGGGTAGGTGGATTGGCCACGCTAAATTGCCCCTTAATTGGAAAAATTAATCTGGTACTCTTAAATTTTTTTTAAAAGGTGTTCCTTCCGTTCATACATGAATGCATATGGAGACATTGCTCTTTGACGAGCGCCATGGGCAAGAAGCCTCACGTGGGCACTTTTCCGCTTGTCTCCACCAACCTCAAAACTCTATAGCGGCCATTTTCCTTGCAGCATAAAAAGACTAACCACATGATCCTTTGTCAGTCGTGGTCATTCATGGAGGATGGAGGTTTGGAGTCGCAAGTTGTTTTCCTTTCAGCAGCCGTGCTCCTTCAAGGCATCCACCTCCCTCACTCACTTCATCCCTGCCTCTGACTACACCAATAGCAATTAGCACAGAATGAATGGCAGCTCCACACCCTATTGGGATATCAATTTTATGAGACCATGAGTCAGGAACAAGTCTGCTGCATTGCCAGTTTCACCACAGAGAGCGGAACACAATTGAGCATTTTAACATCCAGTTGCCTTAATTGTTAGGGTGAACATTTTGTCAGCCACTTGTGCTGACCTTGAACTTCAGCCACCCAAAGACCCTTCTTCCAGCTTGAAGGATCGGAATGACTGATTAACTGCATAGTCAAGGTCAATTTGGAAAAATCGTATGCATTGCCTTTCAAATCCGCTCCACGACCTTTTATCCTCCTCCAGTGACCCACCAACTTTTCCCACCACCTTCAACTCACCCAATATCACCATTCCTGTCCTCTCAGTCACCCTTGAACCTCTTCACACATCCCCAAACCCCCCTCCCGACCCATTACCCTGGACCCTTTCGCCATCCAGTCCCACAAGCCTGTCCTCCTTTCAAAACCGACAGACGTTGGTGTTCCCATGCCCACCTTCCTGAGACCTTCTTCTTGGACCTGCCAACCTACCGCATCTCACTCACTTCTGACTATAACTGATCCTTCCTATCAACAGTATCTTGAGTTCTCCCCCAGGACACCACCACTGATCCCATTCTTCCCCTGTAAGCCTGCCTCCCCTGTCCAGCTTTCACCCCACCCTTCCAACATTCGCCTGTCTCGGCGCCGTGTTTGCTAATGGCACTAAAATGAAATTAGGCAAGGCCCCGAGAAGGAGACAGCAACATCTATAGATCTCCACTTTATGGGAGAAGTGAAGCTGGCCAGGTGCAAGCCACTTACATACAGTCAGAAACCTGAATATTCCAAATTCTTGCTAACCGGGAACTTAATTTGAAGGACGGGTTCTGGCAAAGTGGCCTCTAAATGAGCATGCATTAGATGCTAATGCGTGAAAATAGGGTTCCCGACAATGTTCGGCGAGAAACTCAACCCACCTTGAAAGTCGGGAAAACAAAATTCCAAGAGTTTATTCCACCATCGAGAAACAGATTTTTTGCTTTCTGCCAAATTAGGTGTCCATGCCCACCACAATTCCCATTGTTGGCAGAGCCACAATTTCTGCCCTTAGTTTCTCCTCTGTTAAGCACCTTTGAAATTTTTGGGACAGAAATTCATTGCCATAGCGAAGCCAACCAATGCTTCCCAGGGATGTGGCTTGTTGCCAGCTATTTCCTGTGCGACCAGCATGGTGTTGCTGCATTAGGATGTTACATGCTGATGCATTCCCTGAGTGCACTGGAAGACCCAGAATGGGTGATATCGTGATATTACACAGCTGAACAGGTAGATTGGGCACAAAAATCCCAAATTTGATCAACAAATGTGCAAGCAGTCTCTTTGTTGTTAACCTTTCAAACAACAAGCGTGAAACTATAAACTACACCATGCACTAGCATTATTTAAAGGGCCAGGCACCCAACTTGCATGTAATCATCTTTTGGGAAATGTTTCTATTACAAAATGTCTGGAAGATACCGAGGAGTGTTTTTCGAGGTTTTAGTAAATTCCTGGATTAATCAGCGAGTATTTTTATGAAGGGGCGGGGCGGGGGGGGGGGGGGGTTTGGCCAGAGGGGGACAGAATAGATAACCTGTCCAGGCAAAGCTGCAACAAGTGTGAGGGCTGCATAGAAATGCTTCTGACCCTGCGGGATGACACAAAATGATGCAGAGACTGTAGAGGGACAAGGTGGTGGAGTGTAAAATTCCGGCCAAAGTGTGGCGACCAGGGGTGGATGCAATATTCTAGTTTTGATCCAGCCAGAGATTTATAAAGGTCTTGTTCTCAATACCCTTAACTATGAAGTCCATATGGTTTGGCAATTTCTTAATAAGTCAAAGATAAAGGCACATGAACCCTTCAGTTCCCCCTGTCACTGCATACTTTAGAATTGTATCATTGAGTCTATATTGTCTGGTCTTATTCCTTCTGCCAAAATGCATCACTTCACAATTCTCTGCATTAACTTCTATCTACCATTTGACTGCCCATTCTGCTCCCCTATTTGTGTCCTGTTGCAGTCGATTGGTAACATCCTCACTGTACGCCACACCTCCAGGTTTGGTATCATCAGCAAATTTTTTTGTTTTACTGAATTCCAATAGCCAGTGCACGATGACCCACTTGCTGGGAAAAGCCTGTTTCCTCTTTTGTGCAATGTCCCTTTAAGAACAAAATGTACATGGGAATATTTTGAAAGGGTGTTAATTCATTTCCTGATCATTGGGTTAAATACGGATAGCCTATCACCCCTTAGCTACCAAGAATCTAGGTCAGCACGGTAGCATTGTGGATAGCACAATTGCTTCACAGCTCCAGGGTCCCAGGTTCAATTCCGGCTTGGGTCACTGTCTGTGCGGAGTCTGCACATCCTCCCCGTGTGTGCGTGGGTTTCCTCCGGGTGCTCCGGTTTCCTCCCACAGTCCAAAGATGTGCAGGTTAGGTGGATTGGCCATGATAAATTGCCCTTAGTGTCCAAAATTGCCCTTAGTGTTGGGTGGGGTTACTGGGTTATGGGGATAGGGTGGAGGTGTTGACCTTGGGTAGGGTGCTCTTTCCAAGAGCTAGTGCAGACTCGATGGGCCGAATGGCCTCCTTCTGCACTGAAAATTCTATGATAATCTATCCACCTTTGTCTTAAAAATATACAAAGCCTCTGCTTTCACAAGCTTTTCGGGAAAAGAGTTCCAAAGACTCACGATCCTGAGTGAAATAATTTTGCCTCATCCCCATTTTAAATGGAGAACCCCTTATTTTTAAACAGTAATCCCTAGGTTCAAGATTCCCCCACAAGAGGAAACATCCTCCCCACCCTAATTGCTGAGAGGCAGTTATCTGGCAATCACCTGAGGCCTGTTGAGGGGCACAAAGGTACACATTGTATTCTTCTCTTTGAAGTTTTAGTGTGAATCATCCTGAAGTCTGTATAAAAGACAGACAGAAAGCGCACTTAGTAAGCATTGCGCTGGTCAAGGAGACACAGCCTGAGTGAGTGAGACACAGACAGAGTGCGAATTTGGTAATTTGGTGCAGTGAGGTAATTCGGTGAAGAGTGGGAGAAGGTGCTTTTTCCCGACTGTTTTGTTCTCTCTTTCTTCGGGCCTAATTTTGGGAGCCGTTCGGAGGAGGAGGAGCAGTCTCTGAGTATAAAAGCCTAACGGTAACTTCCTGTTTTCCAGTTTGTTTCCCCAAAAGTGACGTCCGAGGGACGCTGTGATCTGATTGGTTGATAGCAAATCTGCCCCAAAGTAAAAAAAACACACAGCTAATCTCGTAAACTTAAATTAAACAAATTAATTAATTAGCGATGGCTGGTCAGGTGATGTGCTTGCGCTGCTTGATGTGGGAGCTGGCAGATCCCATTGCAAGCTGCAGCGACCACATCTGCAGTAAGTGTTGGCTGCTCGAAGAGCTCCGGCTCAGAGTTGATGATCTGGAGTCTGAGCTTCAAACACTGAGGCACATCCGGGAGGGGGAGACATACCTGGACACTGTGTTTCAGGAGGCAGTCACACCTGTTAGAGTAAGTAGTTTAAATCCTGCCAGTGGCCAGGGACAGCAGGGTGTGACTGCAAGTCAGGCAGGTAAAGGGAACCAGCAGTCAGGAACTCAGGAGCCTCAGCCCTTGACCCTGTCCAACAGGTATGAGGCACTTGCTCCCCGTGTGGATGGCGAACAGGGCTGCAGGAAGGTTGAGTCAGCTGACCACGGCACCATGGTTCAGCAGGCCATTCAAGGGGAGGGAGTAAATAGGCAAGTTGTAGTTGTAGGGGATTCTATTATCAGGGGGATAGATAGTATCCTTTGTGAGCAGGATAAAGAGTCCCGCATGGTATGTTGCCTGCCCGGTGCTAGGGTGCGGGACATCTCTGACCGGCTTGAAAGGATACTGGAGAGGGAGGGGGAGGATCCAGTTGTTGTGGTCCATGTCGGTACCAACAACATAGGCAAGTCTAGGAAAGAGGACCTGTTTAGAGATTATAAAGAGCTAGGATTCAAATTAAAAAACAGGTCCTCATGGGTCATAATCTCCGGATTACTGCCTGAGCCACGTGCAAATTGGCATAGGGAGGCAAGAATAAGGGAAGTTAACACGTGGCTGAAAGAGTGGTGTGGGAAAGAGGGGTTCCTTTTCATGGGACACTGTTTTGGGACAGGGGGGACCTATACCGTTGGGATGGTCTCCACCTGAACCGAGCTGGGACCAGTGTTCTGGCGAAAAGAGTAAATAGGGTGGTCAATAGGATTTTAAACTAGAGATTGGGGGGGAAGGGAAAGTCAGGGAACCAAGAGGTGAAGTAATCAGTGGGAAGCGTAGCTGCTTAGGAATACAAAAAAGCACAAAGACAGAACTCAGGAGAGGTTACGATAGTCCCCATCCCACAAAATATGACACAGTGTATGGAAAGGCTCAGTAAACCAAGGTCCACCACACTAAGAAAACAAAAAGGGACGGTCAATAGAGAATTAAAGGTGCTATATTTAAATGCGCGCAGTGTACAGAACAAGGTAGATGAGCTTGTGGCCCAGATTGTGACTGGCAGGTATGATGTGGTAGGCATCACAGAGACGTGGTTGCAGGGGGTTCAGGACTGGCATTTAAACATCCAGGGATTCACAACATATCGAAAAGACAGAGGTGGGCAGAGGGTGCGGGGTTGCCTTGTTAATTAGGAATGAAATTAAATCAATAGCACTAAACGACATAGGGTCAGATGATGTGGAGTCTGTGTGGGTAGAGTTGAGGAACCACAAAGGCAAAAAAAACATAATGGGAGTTATGTACAGGCCTCCTAACAGTGGTCAGGACCAGGGGCACAAAATGCACCACGAAATACAAAGTGCATGTCAGAAAGGCAAGGTCACAGTGATCATGGGGGACTTCAATATGCAGGTGGACTGGGTAAATAATCCTGCCAGTGGACCCAAGGAAAGGGAATTCATTGAATGTTTACAAGAGGGCTTTTTGGAACAGCTTGTGATGGAGCCCACGAGGGGACAGGCCATTCTGGACTTAGTGTTATGTAATGAGCCAGACTTGATTAAAGATCTTAAAGTAAGGGAACACTTAGGAGGCAGTGATCATAATATGGTTGAATTCAATCTCCAATTTGAAAGAAAGAAGGTAGAATCAGATGTAAAGGTGTTACAGTTAAATAAAGGTAACTACAGGGGCATGAGGGAGGAACTGACGAAAATCGACTGGGAGCAGAGCCTAGTGGGAAAGGCAGTAGAACAGCAATGGCAGGAGTTTCTGGGAGTAATTGAGGACACAGTACAGAGGTTCATCCCAAAGAAAAGAAAGGTTATCAGAGGGGGGATCAGGCAGCCATGGCTGGCAAAGGAAGTTAGGGAATGCATCAAAGCAAAAGAGAAAGCCTATAATGTGGCAAAGAGTAGTGGGAAGTCAGAAGATTGGTAAGGCTACAAAAACAAAGAGAGAAATAAGGAAAGAGAGGATCAAATATGAAGGTAGGCTAGCCAGTAACATTAGGAATGATGGTAAAAGTTTCTTTAAATACATTAAAAACAAACGGGAGGCAAAAGTAGACATTGGGCCGCTCCAAAATGACTCTGGTAATCTAGTGATGGGAGACAAGGAAATAGCTGAGGAACTAAACAAGTACTTTGCATCAGTCTTCACAGTAGAAGACATGAGTAATATCCCAACAATTCAGGCGAGTCAGGGGGCAGAATTGAATATGGTAGCCATCACAAAGGAGAAAGTGCTAGAGAAACTAAGAGGTCTAAAAATTGATAAATCTCCAGGCCCAGATGGGCTACATCCTAGAGTTCTAAAGGAGATAGCTGAAGAAATAGTGGAGGCGTTAGTTATGATCTTTCAAAAGTCACTGGAGTCAGGATTGGAAAATCGCTGTTGTAACCCCCCTGTTCAAGAAGGGAACAAGGAAAAAGATGGAAAATTATAGGCCAATTAGCCTAACCTCGGTTGTTGGCAAGATTCTAGAATCCATTGTTAAGGATAAAATTTCTAAATTCTTGGAAGTGCAGGGTCGGATTAGGACAAGTCAGCATGGATTTAGTAAGGGGAGGTCGTGCCTGACAAACCTGTTAAGAGTTCTTTGAAGAGATAACAAATAGGTTAGACCAAGGAGAGCCAATGGATGTTATCTATCTTGACTTCCAAAAGGCCTTTGATAAGGTGCCTCACGGGAGACTGCTGAGTAAAATAAAGGCCCATGGTATTCGAGGCAAGGTACTAACATGGATTGACGATTAGCTGTCAGGCAGTAGGCAGAGAGTTGGGATAAAAGGTTCTTTTTTGGAATGGCAACCGGTGACGAGTGGTGTCCCGCAGGGTTCAGTGTTGGGGCCACAGCTGTTCTCTTTATATATTAACGATCTAGATGATGGGACTGGGGGCATTCTGGCTAAGTTTGCCGATGATACAAAGATAGGTGGAGGGGCAGGTAGTATGGAGGAGGTGGGGAGGCTGCAGAAAGATTTAGACAGTTTAGGAGAGTGGTCCAAGAAATGGCTGATGAAACTCAACGTGGGCAAGTGCGAGGTCTTGCACTTTGGAAAAAATAGAGGCATGGACTATTTTCTAAACGGTGACAAAATTCATAATGCTGAAGTGCAAAGGGACTTGGGAGTCTTAGTCCAGGATTCTCTAAAGGTAAACTTGCAGGTTGAGTCCGTAATTAAGAAAGAAAATGCAATGTTGTAATTTATCTCAAGAGGCTTGGAATATAAAAGCAGGGATGTACTTCTGAAGCTTTATAAAGCATTAGTTAGGCCCCATTTAGAATACTGTGAGCAATTTTGGGCCCCACACCTCAGGAAGGACATACTGGCACTGGAGCGGGTGCAGCGGAGATTCACACGGATGATCCCAGGAATGGTAGGCCTAACATACGATGAATGTCTGAGGATCCTGGGATTATATTCATTGGAGTTTAGGAGGTTGAGGGGAGATCTAATAGAAACTTACAAGATAATGAATGGCTTAGATAGGGTGGACGTAGGGAAGTTGTTTCCATTAGCAGGGGAGACTAGGACCCGGGGGCACAGCTTTAGAATAAAAGGGAGTCACTTTAGACAGAGATGAGGAGAAATTTCTTCAGCCAGAGAGTGGTGGGTCTGTGGAATCCATTGCCACAGAGGGCGGTGGAGGCCGGGACATTGAGTGTCTCTAAGACAGAAGTTGATAAATTCTTGATTTCTCGAGGAATTAAGGGCTATGGAGAGAGAGCGGGTAAATGGAGTTGAAATCAGCCATGATTGAATGGTGGAGTGGACTCGATGGGCCTAATGGCCTTACTTCCACTCCTATGTCTTATGGTCTTATGGTTCAATGAATGTTGCCTCTTACTCTTCTAAACTGCATGTCCAACCTTTCCTCATAAGATAACCCACCCACTCCAGGTATTAGTCTGGTAAACTTTCTCTGAACTGCTTACAACACATTTATATCACAACACTCCAAATGAGGTCTCACTAGTGTCCTGTATAATTGCATCACTGTTTGCCATGTTCCAGTCTGAAAAACAACCATTTACCACAACCCACTGTTTTCTGTCCTTAACCAATTTTTAAATTCAAACTAACACTAACTGTCTTTTCCATGAGTCACCAGTTTTGATAAGCAGCTTTTAATGTGGCACACAGTCAAATGTTTTGTCGAAATCCATATAGACAAAATACATTGCATTTCCTTCATCAAACTTCTGTTACTTCATCAAAATATTCAATGAGATGAGTCCAGGGGCTGGTTTAACACAGTGGGTTAAATCGCTGGCTTTTAAAGCAGACCATGGCAGGCCAGCAGCACAGTTCAATTCCCGTACCAGCCTCCCCGAACAGGCACCGGAATGTGGCGACTAGGGGCTTTTCACAGTAACTTCATTTGAAGCCTACTTGTGACAATAAGCGATTTTCATTTCATTTAATTTCCAGCGACCTTTTTTTAAGCAGTGCTGGTTCTCCATAACTAAGTCAAACCTCTCCAAAAGTGCCTGTTAATTTTTTCTTTGATTATTGTTTCTAAAGCCATACCCACCATTGGTGTTAAAGTATCTGGCTTGTAGATATTTTTTGAATTTTTTTTGTGACTCTCCAATCGTCTGGCAGCTCCTCCATATCTAGGGGAAATGGGAAGACAAGGCCCTTCCGCTATCTCTACCCCCATTTCAAAGAACAAACAAAGAACAGGTACAGCACAGGAACAGGCCCTTCGGCCCTCCAAGCCCGTGCCGACCATGCTGCCCGATTACAATATTCTACACTTCCTGGGTCCGCATCCCTCTATTCCCATCCTATTCATGTATTTGTCAAGATGCCCCTTAAATGTCACTATCGTCCCTGCTTCCACCACTTCCTCCGGTAGCGAGTTCCAGGCACCCACTACCCTCTGCGTAAAAAACTTGCCTCGTACATCTACTCTAAACCTTGCCCCTCTCACCTTAAACCTATGCCCCCTAGTAATTGACCCCTCTACCCTGGGGAAAAGCCTCTGACTATCCACTCTGTCTATGCCCCTCATAATTTTGTAGGCCTCTATCAGGTCTCCCCTCAACCTCCTTCGTTCCAGTGAGAACAAACCGAGTTTATTTAACCGCTCCTCATAGCTAATGCCCTCCATACCAGGCAACATTCTGGTAAATCTCTTCTGCACTCTCTCTAAAGCCTCCACATCCTTCTGGTAGTGTGGCGACCAGAATTGAACACTATACTCCAAGTGTGGCCTAACTAAGGTTCTATACAGCTGCAACCTGACTTGCCAATTCTTATACTTAATGCCCCCGCCAATGAAGGCAAGCATGCTGTATGCCTTCTTGACTACCTTCTCCACCTGTGTTGCCCCTTTCAATGACCTGTGGACCTGTACTCCTAGATCTCTTTGACTTTCAATACGCTTGAGGGTTCTACCATTCACTGTATATTCCCTACCTGCATTAGACCTTCCAAAATGCATTACCTCACATTTGTCCGGATTAAACTCCATCTGCCATCTCTCCGCCCAAGTCTCCAAACAATCTAAATCCTGCTGTATACTCTGACAGTCCTCATCGCTATCTGCAATTCCACCAACCTTTGTGTCGTCTGCAAACTTACTAATCAGACCAGTTACATTTTCCTCCAAATCATTTATATATACTACAAAGAGCAAAGGTTCCAGCACTGATCCCTGTGGAACACCACTGGTCACAGCCCTCCAATTAGAAAAGCATCCTTCCATTGCTACTCTCTGCCTTCTATGACCTAGCCAGTTCTGTATCCACCTTGCCAGCTCACCCCTGATCCCGTATGACTTCACCTTTTGCACTAGTCTACCATGAGGGACCTTGTCAAAGGCCTTACTGAAGTCCATATAGACAACATCCACTGCCCTACCTGCATCAATCATCTTAGTGACCTCCTCGAAAAACTCTATCAAGTTAGTGAGACACGACCTCCCCTTCACAAAACCATGCTGCCTCTCACTAATACATCCATTTGCTTCCAAATGGGAGTAGATCCTGTCTCGAAGAATTCTCTCCAGTAATTTCCCTACCACTGAAGTAAGGCTCACCGGCCTGTAGTTCCCTGGATTATCCTTGCTACCCTTCTTAAACAGAGGAACAACATTGGCTATTCTCCAGTCCTCCGGGACATCCCCTGAAGACAGTGAGGATCCAAAGATTTCTGTCAAGGCCTCAGCAATTTCCTCTCTAGCCTCCTTCAGTATTCTGGGGTAGATCCCATCAGGCCCTGGGGACTTATCTACCTTAATATTTTTTAAGACACCCAACACCTCGTCTTTTTGGATCGCAATGTGACCCAGGCTATCTACACACCCTTCTCCAGACTCAACATCTACCAATTTCTTCTCTTTGGTGAATACTGATGCAAAGTATTCATTTAGTACCTCGCCCATTTCCTCTGGCTCCACACATAGATTCCCTTGCCTATCCTTCAGTGGGCCAACCCTTTCCCTGGCTACCCTCTTGCTTTTTATGTACGTGTAAAAAGACTTGGGATTTTCCTTAACCCTATTTGCCAATGACTTTTCGTGACCCCTTCTAGCCCTCCTGACTCCTTGCTTAAGTTCCTTCCTACTTTCCTTATATTCCACGCAGGCTTCGTCTGTTCCCAGCCTTCTATCCCTGACAAATGCCTCCTTTTTCTTTTTGACGAGGCCTACAATATCTCTCGTTATCCAAGGTTCCTGAAAATTGCCGTATTTATCCTTCTTCCTCACAGGAACATGCCGGTCCTGAATTCCTTTCAACTGACACTTGAAAGCCTCCCACATGTCAGATGTTGATTTGCCCTCAAACATCCGCCCCCAATCTAGGTTCTTCAGTTCCCGCCTAATATTGTTATAATTAGCCTTCCCCCAATTTAGCACATTCATCCTAGGACCACTCTTACCCTTGTCCACCAGTACTTTAAAACTTACTGAATTGTGGTCACTGTTACCGAAATGCTCCCCTACTGAAACATCTACCACCTGGCCGGGCTCATTCCCCAATACCAGGTCCAGTACCGCCCCTTCCCTAGTTGGACTGTCTACATATTGTTTTAAGAAGCCCTCCTGGATGCTCCTTACAAACTCCACCCCGTCTAAGCCCCTGGCACTAAGTGAGTCCCAGTCAATATTGGGGAAGTTGAAGTCTCCCATCACCACAACCCTGTTGTTTTTACTCTTTTCCAAAATCTGTCTACTTATCTGCTCCTCTATCTCCCGCTGGCTGTTGGGAGGCCTGTAGTAAACCCCAACATTGTGACTGCACCCTTCTTATTCCTGATCTTTACCCATATAGCCTCACTGCACTCTGAGGTGTCCTCCCGCAGTACAGCTGTGATATTCTCCCGAACCAGTAGCGCAACTCCGCCTCCCCTTTTACATCCCCCTCTATCCCGCCTGAAACATCTAAATCCTCGAACGTTTAGCTGCCAATCCTGCCCTTCCCTCAACCAGGTCTCTGTAATGGCAACAACATCATAGTTCCAAGTACTAATCCAAGCTCTAAGTTCATCTGCCTTACCCGTAATACTTCTTGCATTAAAACATATGCACTTCAGGCCACCAGACCCGCTGTGTTCAGCAACTTCTCCCTGTCTGCTCTGCCTCAGAGCCCCACTGTCCCCATTCCCTAGTTCTCCCTCAATGCTCTCACCTTCTGACCTATTGCTCCCGTGCCCACCCCCCTGCCATACTAGTTTAAACCCTCCCGTGTGACACTAGCAAACCTCGCGGCCAGGATATTTATGCCTTTCCGGTTTAGATGCAACCTGTCCTTATATAGGTCACACCTGCCCCGGAAGAGCTCCCAGTGGTCCAAATAACGGAAACCCTCCCTCCTACACCAGCTGTTTAGCCACGTGTTTAGCTGCTCCATCTGCCTATTTCTAGCCTCACTGGCACGTGGCACAGGGAGTAATCCCAAGATTACAACCCTAGAGGTCCTGTCTTTTAACTTTCTGCCTAGCTCCCTGAACTCCTGCTGCAGGACCTCATGCCCCTTCCTGCCTATGTCGTTAGTACCAATATGTACAACGACCTCTGCCTGTTTGCCCTCCCCCTTCAGGATGCCCTCTACCCGTTCGGAGACATCCTGGACCCTGGCACCAGGGAGGCAACATATCATCCTGGAGTCTCTTTCACGTCCACAGAAGCGCCTATCTGTGCCCCTGACTATAGAGTCCCCTATTACTATTGCTCTTCTGCGCTTTGGCCCTCCATTCTGAACATCAGAGCCAGCCGTGGTGCCATTGCTCTGGCTGCTGCTGTTTTCCCCTGATAGGCTATCCCCCCCGACAGTATCCAAAGGGGTATACCTGTTCGAGAGGGGGACAACCACAGGGGATTCCTGCACTGACTGCCTGCCCTTTCTGGTGGTCACCCATTTCTCTGCCTGCACCTTGGGTGTGACCACATTTACATAACTGCGATCTATGACGCTTTCCGCCACCTGCATGCTCCTAAGTGCATCGAATTGCTGCTCCAACCGAACCATGCCGTCTGTGAGGAGCTCCAGTTGGGTGCACTTTCTGCAGATGAAGCCATCCGGGACGCTGGAAGCCTCCCGGACCTGCCACATCTCACAGTCAGAGCACTGTACCCCTCTAACTGACATTGCGTCAATTAATTAAAATTTAAAAAAAAAAATTTTTTTTTAAATATATTTTTTTTAAATTCAAAGTTACTGTTAACTATCTGTTTCCTAGCACTAGATTTCTACTAGAAATGTGAAAGCTAAATATAGTACTCTCCGATCTCTGGCTTACCCCTCTAAATTATAATTAAGTAATTATGTTTTGCAACCTTGGTTATAAGCCATCCACATCAGACAACCTGGTTTGGATTCTCCATTATTGGGACTATGTCCCTACGACTGCATCAAAACAGTAGAGTTTTACGCCTGAAAATCCTGGATCAAAGGGACACGAATTGCAGCTGTATAGAACCTTAGCCGCAGCTGTATAAAATCTTAGGTTGGCCACACTTGGAGTATAGTGTTCAATTCTGGTCGCCACACTACCAGAAGGATGTGGAGGCTTTAGAGAGGGTGCAGATGAGATTTACCAGGATGTTGCCTGGTATGGAGGGCATTATCTATGAGGAGAGGTTGAATCAACTCAGTTTGTTCTCACTGGAACGACGGAGGTTGAGGGACGACCTGATAGAGGCCTACAAAATTATGAGGGGCATAGACAGAGTGGATAGTCAGACTTTTTCCCAGGGTAGAGGGGTCAATAACTCGGGGGCATAGGTTTATGGCGCGTGGGGCAAGGTTTAGAGTAGATGTACGAGGCAAGTTTTTTTACAGAGGGTAGTGGGTGCCTGGAACTCGCTGCCGGAGGAGGTGGTGGAAGCAGGGACGAGTGACGTTTAAGGGGCATCTTGACAAATACATGAATAGGATGAGAATACAGGGATACGGACCCCAGAAGTGCGGAAGATTTTAGTTTAGACGGGCAGCATGGTCGGCGCAAGCTTGGAGGGCCGAAGGGCCGGTTCCTGTGCTGTTCTTTTCTTTGTTCTTTGTTTGAATTCCCAGTCCTGCAGGGGGCGAGCAGGGACCCGGTGTAGATCACGCAGCTTTTGCTGCAGAAATGGGCCACACTTCCAGGTCGGAAGCCACGCATGCGCACGGCAGCAGCCTCCAGCGGCCACGCCGTGGACCACGGAGCTAGACCCAAAAAAGAGACCCCCCCCCCCCCGATAGGCCATGCACCCGACATTCGCTGGCCACCTATAAGGTACCGCCCTGGCCTCCGATTGGTCCGCCCCCAAACAGGGCCGCCGCGGACTGAGTCCTGGAAAAGATAATGGGAAAAATGTAATTTGAAAGATTGATCTAATGATAACCCAAAAGAACATGAGAAAAAGTGAAGTAGGAGAAATGGAAAAAGATCATATAAACGCAAATGCAATAAAATGCTTAAAAATGATAAAGGATTGAAAGGCTGAAATACAGCAAAGTAACCAGCGGAAGCTTCCCTGCCAGTCTTCAGACAAGCCAAGGTCATGTTAACACCACACGCCCTCATATTGACATTACAGCATCCTCATGGTAACACCACAGCGCTCTCATGTTAACACCACGACAACCAGATGTATCTTTTAGTTTAAAGTCTGACAAGCCACGGTCATGTTAACACCACAGGGCCCTCATGTTAACACCACAGCACCCTTATGTTGACACCACGGCATCTAGAAGGGTAATTAAAAAGTATAAAAACCCTGAATCGCTTGTTGCCAGTATTCGGGCTATGCATCTATTTCAGCACATGGGAACAGCTGGACTCAGAAGCTGAACAGAGAACAACGACTACTGAGCACACGAAGAAGAAGATTGTCAAGGGGGCCATGGAGGTCTGATCAATTCGATGGGACTCGAGAAGCAAAATCTTTTTTACTTGTTGTAAAACAGTAATTTTATCTTTTGAAACAAATGAAGTAAACTAAAAATATACTCTAACCTGAAATAGTGGTTTATTCAAAATCTGAACCTAAAATAGTGATTTATCCAAAAAACTCACCTATACATCCTCAACAGATCTAGACCCTTAAAGGACATTGAGTGGTAAGTGAGTTGAAATTCTTCCTTGTAGATTTGGGGTCCTATAATAACTTGAAATATAGTTTGAAATAGATTAGTTCCCATATAGTATCAGCCAGGGAGTCTAAGGGATAGAAGACCTTAGAGTAGCCAACTCGTTAAGAAGATAGAGGATATAGTAATCCAGAAAGAATTAATATCTTTAGTCTTAAAAAGGTTGAGCATAAAAATACAGTCCGCAGCCGCCACACGAGTATCCCGACCGGCTGGAGCACATTCGTTCCACATCGTCGTGGCTTCGGCCGGTCGGGGGCGATGAATGGCTGAGCGGGTCTCTGGCAATGGCCCTAGGTAGGTCCCAGGCGGCGCGGCGTATGCTTTTCGGGACCCGCAGAATCGGGGAACTGGCACCGGTCTCGATTTCTTGCGGGAACATGGATTCTCCGCCCCACGCCAGCTGCGATTTCGGCGCGAGGGTGCGGAGAATCCAGCCCCATATCTATCCTTTTTTTAGAAAACATTTTATTGAAGCATTTGTCATTTTCCACAGTTCAACAAATTACCATTCTAAACAGCCTAGCGGCCCGACAACGCAACAATATTACAATAACATAACCAACTACCATCCACCCTAGCTCCTAACTACCCGTATGTTAGATTCACTGTCCCTTATTTTACACGGCCATGCCTCTCATTTTTCTCCCCTCACCCTCTCTTTCTGCTGATGTTCAGTTTTCCTTAAAAAAGTCGATGAACGGCTGCCACCTCCGAGCAAACCCATGAATTGAACCTCTCAAGGCGAACCTAATCTTTTCCAGTCTGAGAAACCCTGCCATGTCACTAACCCACATTCCTGAAGTCCCTCCATCCCAGCAAAATCCGTCTCCGGGCTATCAGGGAGGCAAAGGCCAAAACATCGGCTTCTCTCCCCCATTGGGCCCCCGGATCCTCCGATACCCCAAATATTGCCATTTCTGGACTCGGGAGTCACCCTCCCTTCCCGGACCTCTGACATGATGTCCGCAAATCCCTGCCAGAATCCCCTCAACTTCGGACATGCCCAGAACATGTGTACGTGGTTCACCGGGTTACCCCCACACTGCCCACACTATCCTCCACTTCCTCAAAAAAACTACTCAACCGGGCAACAGTCATATGAACCACCTTGAACTGGATCAGGCTAAGCCTGGCACACGATGAGGATTAATTGACTCTCTTCAAGGCCTTTTTTCCCAAATCCTCCTCCCACTTCCTCTTCACCTCCCCGATAGGGACTCCTTCCCATTCCATCAACTCCTTGTACATCTCCAAAACTCCCCCTCCCCAACGCCGCCCCCCCCCCCCCCCAATATCTATTCTAACCATAGTCAACCTTTCCAGTGCATATTGTCTGTCAATTTTCACCCCATCCATTAGTTCTACTATTTACTTTTCTACTAATATTTTTCAGTACCTACTGCTCTTCCACCCAGCCCCAACCTGTCCGCAATTTTACACGAGGTGTGCGAGGCCTAGGGTGGCCCATCCTCTCTTGTCCCATTTGAGGTCCTTATATGACTAATTCTGGAGCCGGACAAACCTTGAGGCACGCAGCACCTCAATTTTAAATTTCTTAGACTTGTTTACAAATCCTTTCATTTCCTCAATCCTACTCATCTCTGCAACTTGCTCAAATCCTACAACCTTCCAATATCTCTGCACTTTGTCAGTTCTGGTCTCTTGTATTTTTCTGGTGTCATTCGTTCCATCATTGGCGCCTGTGCATTCAGCTGCCTGGGTGCTAACCGCTGGAATTCCCTTTCTAGGATCTTCGCTTCTCCTCAGGTGCTCGTTAAAACTTTCCTCTTTGACCAAGTTTTTGGTTAGCTACCCTAATATTTCCTTAAGTGGCTCTGTGTCTGATAAGGCTCCTGTGATGTTCTTGAGGACATTTACTCTGTTAAAGGGGCTATATCAATGCAACTGTTGTTGTTGTTAATATATTTACAGAGTACGATTTAGCGTTAGGATAGGAACGAGATGGCTGAAATAACCATACATGACAATAATACTGTGTGAGGCAACCCACTGTTAATACCACTGACCAGAAACTGAACTGGACTAGCCATATAAATACTGGGGCTACAAGCGCAGGCCAGAGGCTAGGAATCCTTCAGCGAGTAACTCACCTCCTGACTCCCCAAAGCCTGTTCACTATTTACAAGGCATGAATCAGGAACATGATGGAATGCTCTCCACTTGCGTGGATGAGTGCAGCTCCAACAACACTCAAGAAGCCCGACCCCATCCAGATTGAAGCACCCCGCTTAGTTGCCGTTCCATCCACAGACATTCACTCCCTCCACCTCCGGCGCACAATGGCAGCAGTGTGTACTATCCACAAGACGCAGTGTAGGAACTCATCCAGGCTTCTTAAATAGCAGCTTCCAAACCTACAATGATTAGCATCCAGAAGGATGAAGACAGCAGATGCATGGGAACACCACCACATGGAGGCCACTCACCATCCTGAATTGGAAATATATTGTCATTTCTTCACTGTTGCCGAGTCAAAATTGTGGAACTTCCTCCCTAACCGCAATGTAGGTGTAGCTACAGCACATGGAGTACAGCTGTTTAAGAAGGCCCACAACCCGTGAATGAATAAAAAATATATAATTACCACACATCTTGGATTCAACATCTTGTTTCTTTACATCCATGTTCTGTTGTTTCTCTGAAGATCGTTTTGACTCTGGGTTTGTTAACTTATTTTGTTCACTATTTGATGGTGCAGGGTACTCTGAAAATAAAATAGAATTGAATTTAATAAAACAAGCAAATAGCCTTTTGCTTAGTTTACGTTTCTTTGCTGGTTTTAATTTTCTTCACCCATCACAGCTCAATCTTGGAGCTGGATTTTCAATAAAGTGCCACCAGGTGCAGGTGCTCATTGAAAATAGTGTACTCGAATGGCATCAAAGACATCTGACACCTTTGAAACGTGCTGGAATTTTTAAAGGAAGGGTGGAGGGTGTGTGTGTGTGGGGGGGGCGTGCTGACAACCCACCCACACACCATGAATTAACCTGCTGCTAAGTTCATTGATGAGCTTGTTAAAATAAAAGGCTGAAGGGGGAAATAATCAAATTTTTAACGTTAACAGAAAGAATGAACAATCTGGGGCATATTGGTGCACAGCAGTTGGGACCACATTGGGGAGCCATTATTTTATTTTTATTTTTTAATTTTTGTATTCGCCTCCTTTTTCACATTTTCTCCCACATTTACATCCATCAACAATAAACAATAATCAGCAAGATATGTCAGTCCCCATAATAACAACGATCCCATCTACCCACCGACCCCCAAACCTCAACCCGCATGTTTACATAAACAAATGACAAAAAGGAATCAGGGATTACCCGTAGTAACCCTTAATCTTACACAGCCCCCCCCCCCCCCCCCCCCAGGTCTCCAGCTCCTCCCATCCACTGCCTCTTGTAAAACTCCTCCTCCCAACCTCGGTTCCTTCCCCCCAACTTTCCACCCCGGCTAGACCACTCGGACCCTGTTCTGCCAGGCTCCGATGGCCACAGCCCCTCCCCCCACCTCACTCCCGTTCACTGGCCGGCTTAAACCGGCCAGCGTGGAGGCCCCCGCCCGGGTCCCTTTCCCACTTGCCCGGCCCCAGGAAAGCCCAAAGATCCCCTTTTAGCACACAAACCCCGCATATCCACCTACACCCCAAAAAACCCTCATTTCGAGTGAAAGTCCCGTCCCTTCCCTTGTCCAAATATATACAACATTGGCTCCTTTAGCCTCTACACCTGCGCGCAGTGATACAAAAAGGAAGAAAATACAGTCATGAGGTTACATCGGCAAATGGCCATTCCTCAATTTGTCAGTTCTGCCACAGTCCTTCTGCTTTCGCAAACTTCTCCGCTGCTTCCGCCGTTCCAAAATAAAAGACTCTGAGCTTGTAAGTCACCCTCAGCTTCGCTGGGTATACAATGCCGCACTGCGCCTTGCTAATGTACAGTGCCCTCTTCACCAGGTTGAAGGCAGCCCGCCTCCTCGCCAGCTCCACCGTAAAGTCCTGGTATACACGTATACCAGCTCCAGCCCACTGCACCACCCGCTTCTGCTTGGCCCAGCTCAGGACCTTCTCCTTCACACTGTACCTACGGAAGCACAGAGTCACTGCCCTTGGCGGCTCACACGCCTTTGGTACAGGCCTCCACGACTGATGAGCCCGATCCAGTTCATATCAGGAGGGATCCTCCCCCTCCCCCAATAGTTTTGCCAGCATCGCGGCAAAATACTCAGTCGGCTTCGGTCCTTCAACTCCTTCGGGCAGCCCCACAATCCTCAAATTCTGTCGCCTGGATCTGTTTTCCAGGTCTTCCATTTTTCCTCGCAGATCCTTGTTAGTGTCCATCACCTTCCGCATCCCCTTCCCCATCGAGGCAAGTTGATCACCGTGCTGCAATAACGTCTCCTCCACTTCCTTCAGCGCCTCCCCTTGCTCTCGCACCTCCGCCACTGCACTCGCCACTTCCGTCCTCACCGGGGAAACCGCCTCCTCCACCAGCACACTCAAAACCTCCCTCATCTCCTTCCTCACCGTCTCCATGCATTTCGCAATCTGCGCCAACTGCTTTTCGAATTCCGCAGCCATCACCTTAGTTATTTCTTCAGCCGTAAGCAATGCGGCCTCCCCTGGTGCTCCAGCCTCCATTTTCTTTGGTGACCCCGCGGTGACCTTTCCTCTCCCCGACGGACCTTCAGCTGTTTTTTTTACGGCCGTTTCTTTGCTCACCCTCGACATTTTTTTTTTCTTTTTCTGTGCCTTCACTGTGCCTCCTCCGTGCCTTCTCCCTGCTTCTGCCGCCTCCGTGGACCCTGGGACCGGGCTTAAAGCCCCGAAAATGCCGTTCCCGAACGGGAGCCCTCCATTGTGCGGCTGCCTCCAGCCCGCCGTCACCGGAAGTCATTGGGGAGCCATTATGCGGTGTGGCTGATGAAAATTGCAGACATAAATAGAATAGTCAAATTGATGTGATCATGCAATTACACAAAGATTTGATCTTAAGAAAATAAGAACATAAGAACTAGGAACAGGAGTAGGCCATCTGGCCCCTCGAGCCAGCTCCGCCATTCAATGAGATCATGGCTGATCTTTGTGGACTCAGCTCCACTCTCCGGCCTGTACACCATATCCCCGAATCCCTTTATTCTTTAGAAAGGTATCTATCTTTTTCTTAAAAACGTTTAAAGAAGGAGCCTCAACTGCTTCACTGGGCAAGGAATTCCAGAGATTCACAACCCTTTGGATGAAGAAGTTCCTCCTACACTCCGTCCTAAATCTACTTCCCCTTATTTTGAGGCTATGCCCCCTAGTTCTGCTTTCCCCGACCAGTGGAAACAACCTGCCCGCATCTATCCTATCTATTCCCTTCATAATTTTCTATGTTTCAATAAGATCCCCCCGCATCCTTCTAAACTCCAATGAGTACAGTCCCAGTCTCCTCAACCTCTCGTCATATTCTAATCCCCTCAACTCTGGGATCAACCTAGTGAATTTCCTCTGCACTCCTCCAGTGCCAATATTCTCAGGTAAGGAGACCAAAACTGAACACAATACTCCAGATGTGGCCTCACCAACACCTTATACAATTGCAGCATAACCTCCCTAGTCTTGAACTCCATCCCTCTAGCAATGAAAAAAAACTCGATTAGCCTTCTTAATCACCTGTTGCACCTGTTCACCAACTTTTTGCGACTCGTGCACCAGCACACCCAGGTCCCTCTGCACAGCAGCATGTTTTAACATCTTACCTTTTAAATAATAATCCATTATGTTGTTATTCCTCCCAAAATGGATAGCCTCACACTTGGCAACATTGAATTCCATCTGCCAGACCCTAGCCCATTCACCTAACCTATCCAAATCCTTCTGCAGACTTCCGGTATCCTCTGCACTTTTTGCTTTACCACTCATCTTAGTGTCGTCTGCAAACTTTGCCACATTGCACTTGGTCCCCAACTCCAAATCATCTATGTAAATTGTGAACAACTGCGCGCCCAACACTGATCCTTGAGGGACCCCACTAGTTACAGGTTGTCAACCAGAGAAACTCCCATTTATCCCCACTCTCTGCTTTCTGTTAGTTAACCAATCCTCGACCCATGCTACCACTTTACCCTCAATGCCATGCATCTTTAGTTTATGCAGCAACCTTTTGTGTGGCACCTTGTCAAAAGCTTTCTGGAAATCCAGATATACCACATCCATTGGCTCCCCGTTATCTACTGCACTGGTAACGTCCTCAAAAAATTCTACCAAATTAGTCAGACACGACCTACCCTTTATGAACCCATGCTGCGTCTGCCCAATGGGACAATTTCCCTCCAGGTGCCCCGCTATTTCCTCCTTAATGATAGATTCCAGCATTTTCCCTACAACCGAAGTTAAGCTTACCGGCCTATAATTACCCGCTTTCTGCCGACCTCCTTTTTTAAACAGTGGTGTCACGTTTGCTACTTTCCAATCCTCTGGGACCACCCCAGAGTCTAGTGAATTTTGATAAATTATCACTAGTGCGTTTACAATTTCCCTAGCCATCTCTTTTAACACTCTGGGATGCATCCAGTCAGGGCCAGGAGACTTGTCTACCTTTAGCCCCATTAGCTTGCCCAATACTGCCTCCTTTGTGATTACAATCATCTCAAGGTCCTCACCTATCATATCTTTATTTCCATCAGTCACGATTGCATCATCAGATCGATTGAGCAGAGTGGATTAAGTACTTGAGGAGTGAAAGTTTGGCCATTTGTATGCACCATATTGGCCCTCTGATGCCTCTTTCATTCTTCCAGGCAATGGCTACCGTTTACTTTTTAGAATCACTCTCCAACAGGAGGTCTTGCCTTCAAGTAGTCGTTCCAGTGCCACTAATTGATTACCAAACTCTCCTCCAGGTCAATTAGGGTCTTTGTCTTTAAAAATCACGCTGCCTCACAGACGCTGACGCACTGTGAGATTGAGGCCCAGAAATAATCCGGCCATCAGACTCTGAACCCTAGACTGAAAATCTAGCCCCAGATTCCTAATTTATCCCTGTCGTTTTTCCAAACTAGCTGTATATCAAGAAAAATTTCCTTTGGTGCAATACAAATGGAAGCAATCAAGTTAATGTGTTAAATGAGATTTGACTGCAGTTTTACACAAAAAATGTTTAACAAAATATTACAAAAAGCTTTTAAAGAAAAGAGCACACTTGTTACAAAAAAATATACATACGTGTTTTGGAAGTATTATTGAAAATCCCCCTCTAAGCCATGTGCCATCCCGACTTGGAAATATATTGCTGTTCCTTCACTGTCACTGGGTCAAAATTCTAGAACTCCCTCCCTAACAATACTGCGGGAGTACCTACGCCACATGGGTTGCAGCGGTTCAAAAATACAGTTCACCACCACTTTGTCAAGGACAATTAGGGATGGGCAATGAACACTGGCCTAGCCAGTGAAACCCACATTCCTTGAATGAATTTTTAAAATAAATTGGCAGAGTTAAAATAATTTCAATGCATTTTCACTATGCCAAGTAAATAAAACACAGAAATGAAGTATATATGATTCTGTATGGTGTTGACAAGGTGCGGAAAGGACGGTTTTAAATTTAGGGGTTCCCTTTATAGGACAAAGAGTCTGAGGGCTGTGTAACTCTCTCCCTCAGAAGCTAATGGAAGCAGGGTCATTGAATATTTTAAAGATAGAGGGAGGTAGATTCCCATCAGACGGACACCAAAGTTTACCAGTATCAGATGGGAATGTGGCACTTTAAAACAAACAAATCAGCCATGATCTTATCGAATGACAGAGTAGGCTCGAGGGCCAAATGGCCGTAGCTCCTACTTCGTATGTTCGTAAATGTGAAGATTTGGTCGTTTTTTATTTAATTGCTTGTTAGGTTTCTAAAGATACGCAAGCTAATAATCTGCTGATAGTACAATTCAACAAGAAGGCAGATTGTGCAATTGGAAATGAAGTGCTTTGGAGCACAAACAAGAGCAACAATTCTTACAATTGTTCATAATTCTGGGGATACATGAGACCTATTGCACACTTTGTCATTGTTGCTAATTGATTAATTGGTACAGAGGAGCAATACAAAGTTTACCATGCTGGTGTGCGGCACGGGAGCACAGTGGTTAGCACTGTTGCTTCACAGCGCCTGGGACCTGGGTTTGATTCCCAGCTTAGGTCACTGTGCGGCGTCTGCACGTTCTCCCCGTGTCTGCATGGTTTCCTCCGGGTGCTCCGGTTTCCTCCCACAAGCCCTGAAAGACGTGCTTGTTAGGTGAATTGGACATTCTGAATTCTCCCTCAGTGTACCCGGACAGGCGCGGAGTGTGGCGACTAGGGGATTTTCACAGTAACTTCATTGCAGTGTTAATGTAAGCCTACTTGTGACACTAATAAAGATTATTATTGCAGCTGTAATTGTTTTCTTGAACAAGAACACCTGATGTCCAGGGTCAAACCTGCTATGAAAACAGATTCAGGCCCACCAATCTTTTACGAAAAATGTAAAAGACAGTAAAATGCTGATGGAACTTCTCTATCTGCAGGGATTTGAGCAACCCTAAGCTAAGGCAAAATCCTCCAGGTTCTTTGGTTGTCAAAAAATGTCAGTGAGATCTCTGCATGTTGTAACGCATCGGCAGTTTTTCAATTGTTCCCAAGTGTAATGTGAAAGAACTCTGACCAGGTCAGGCACCATCTCAAAAAAGCAGACATTATCCAATTGCCCTAACATGGTTGTCTATACCAGGAAGGACATACTGGCACTGGAGCGGGTCCAGCGGAGATTCACACGGATGATCCCAGGAATGGTAGGCCTAACATACGATGAACGTCTGAGGATCCTGGGATTATATTCATTGGAGTTTAGGAGGTTGAGGGGAGATCTAATAGAAACTTACAAGATAATGAATGGCTTAGATAGGGTGGACGTAGGGAAGTTGTTTCCATTAGCAGGGGAGACTAGGACCCGGGGGCACAGCTTTAGAATAAAAGGGAGTCACTTTAGAACAGAGATGAGGAGAAATTTCTTCAGCCAGAGAGTGGTGGGTCTGTGGAATTCATTGCCACAGAGGGCGGTGGAGGCCGGGACGTTGAGTGTCTTTAAGACAGAAGATAATAAATTCTTGATTTCTTGACGAATTAAGGGCTATGGAGAGAGAGCGGGTAAATGGAGTTGAAATCGGCCATGATTGAATGGTGGAGTGGACTCGATGGGCTGAATGGCCTTACTTCCGCTCCTATGTCTTACGGTCTTATGGTCTTATGATTATTTCATAATTTTTCACTTGGGTAAGCTCCAAATTTGCTATTGAAGCTTCAGTTTCTCAAACTAAAATAGACTAAAACCAGTCCTGCAAAAGCTCAAGAAAAGTTATCTAAACTCTTTGGTTCTTATCAATCATAGTGGACCCAGTTTGGAAAAATGGGTAAATTAGGAATCAAGATTTGGAGATGGTGATCAGGAGAAAGGGTAAAACACAAACACAGCAAAAAATATGAGAAAGCGTCCACAACTTGGGTACAGGTGTCAATTTGAAATGTATTACTTTTAAAATTTGAGAGAGGGAATCCGTTATCTATCAATACTCTAAAAGATTGTGGCAGCACGGTGGCGCAGTGGTTAGCATTGCTGCCTCACGGAGCCGAGGTCCCAGGTTCGATCCAGGCTCTGGGTCACTGTCCGTGTGGTACAAAGAACAAAGAAAAATACAGCACAGGAACAGGCCCTTCGGCCCTCCAAGCCTGTGCCGACCATGCTGCCCATCAAAACTTAAATCTTCTACACTTCCAGGGTCCGTATCCCTCTATTCCCATCCCATTCATGTATTTGTCAAGATGCCCCTTAAACGTCACTATCGTCCCTGCTTCCACCACCTCCTCTGGTAGCGAGTTCCAGGCACCCACTACCCTCTGTGTAAAAAAACCTGCCTCGTACATCTACTCTAAACCTTGCCCCTCTCACCTTAAACCTATGCCCCCTAGTAACTGACCCCTCTACCCTGGAAAAAAGTCTCTGACTATCCACCCTGTCTATGCCCCTCATAATTTTGTAGACCTCTATCAGGTCGCCCCTCAACCTCCGTCGTTCCAGTGAGAACAAACCGAGTTTATTCAACCTCTCCTTATAGCTAATGCCCTCCATACCAGGCAACATCCTGGTAAATCTCATCTGCACCTTCTCTAAAGCCTCCACATCCTTCTGGTAGTGTGGTGACCAGAATTGAACACTATACTCCAAGTGTGGCCTAACAAAGGTTCTGTACAGCTGTAACATGACTTGCCAATTTTTATACTCAATGCCCCGGCCAATGAAGGCAAGCATGCCGTATGCCTTCTTGACTACCTTCTCCAGCTGTGTTGCCCCTTTCAGTCACCTGTGGACCTGTACACCTAGAATCGCTGACTGTCAACACTCTTGAGGGTTCTACCATTCACTGTATATTCCCTCCCTGCATTCGACCTTCCAAAATGCATTACCTCACATTTGTCTGGATTAAACTCCATCAGCCATCTCCCCGCCCAAGTCTGTAAACGATCTAAATCCTGTTGTATCCTCTGACAGTCCTCATCGCTATCCGCAATTCCACCAACCTTTGTGTCATCCGCAAACTTACTAATCAGACCAGTTACATTTTCCTCCAAATCATTTATATATACTACGAACAGCAAAGGTCCCAGCACTGAACCCTACGGAACACCACTAGTCACAGCCCTCCAATCAGGAAAGCACCCTTCCATTGCTACTCTCTGCCTTCTATGACCTAGCCAGTTCTGTATCCATCTTGCCAGCAAGATGGAGTTTGCACATTCTCCCCATGTTTGCGTGGGTTTCGCCCCCACAGCCCAAAGATGTGCATGGTAAGTGGATTGGCCATGCTAAATTGCCCCTTAATTGGAAAAATGAATTGGGTACACTAAATTATTAATTTTTTTTAATATTCTAAAAGATTAAAATCATGCCTCATCATAAACATTGGCAATAGAAATTGAAAACTGCAGACCTAATCCAAATTGCAAGGAAGCGTTATCATTTCCGGTAAACTAAGAAAATATATCAACCAAAGCTGGCATTATTGGGCAATTTGAAAGAAATAATTGAAAAACTAGTCTAGGGATTAGTGGGTTTCCATCCTTTCACACTTCGACTAAAATCAAATCCAAACAGATGGGATAAACAGATGTCTCTCAATCTCTTCTTCCATGGATTGAAGCGAAACAGGTGTTTTCGGTCTCAGTTAATTCTTCTTGCAATATCAGAAGGTTCAAATAATGTTGCTTCGTTATTCCAAGAACAAAAATTGAATTGCACAGTTTGAGATCCACTAATTTCATTCTTGCTCCCATTCCCACCAAACCAATGATCAGTTATAATAATAATCTTACACAAGTAGGCTTACACTAACACTGCAATGAAGTTACTGTGAAAAGCCCCTAGTCGCCACATTCAGGTGCCTGTTTGGGTACACAGAGGGAGAATTCAGAATGTCCAAATTACCTAATAGCATGTCTTTGCTATTTTCTTTGCTATATTTGCCATTTTCATTTCATTTCATTTCATTTTGGGACTTGTGGGAGGAAACCAGATGATCCAGAGGAAACCCACTCAGACACGGGGAGAACATGCAGACTCCACCCACATCGACACTACGACCAAGAAAGCACAAGAGCGCCTCAGGAAACTAAGGTAATTCAGCATGTCCACATTGACTCTTACCAATTTTTACAGATGCACCATAGAAAATATTCCATCTGGCTGCATCACTGCCTGGTATGGCAACTACTCGGCCAAGACCATAAGAAACTACAAGAGAGTTGTGAACACAGCCCTGTGCATCACGCAAATCCGCCTCCCATCCACTGACTCAGTCTACACCTCTCGCTGCCTTGGGAAAGCGGGCAGCATAATCAAAGACCCTTCCCACCCGGGTTATTCTCTCTTCCATCGGGCAGGAGATACAGAAGTCTGAGAACATGCACTAACATGTTCAAAGAGTGCTTCTTCCCCGCTGTTACCAGTTCTTATGGACTGAACTAATCTCTCCACATATCTTCTCTGCTGAATAGTAACACACTCCGTATGCTTCACCCGATGTCTGTGTCTATGTATTTACATTGTGTATTTATCGTATGTCCTATGTTTTTTCATGTATGGAACAATCTGTCTGGACTGTACGCAGAACAATACTTTTCACTGTACCTCGGTACACGTAACAATAAATCAAATTGAATCCATTCCAGTTATCTTCCCTTCCTGGCCCCACATTAGCTGATGTTGTTGAGAGTTCCCTCTCCTCAGATACTTTCCTCTCCAATTGAAATCTGCCAGTATCACCCAACTTTGCCCCTTGGTTCTTGCAAATTACCTCATTTATGACCTCACTTTCTTCTTCAAAGTCATGGAATGTATTGTTGCTTGCAAATCTGTGGTGATCCAAGTTTTTACACCTCCAATCATATTTCCATCCCCACTGTAGCACTAAAACCACCCTTATCAAAGTAACAAATGACTGGGCAGCATGGTGGGTGCAGTGGTTAGCACTGCTGTCTCACAGCGCTGAGGACCCTGGTTCGATCCCAGCCCTGGGTCACTGTCCATGTGGAGTTTGCACATTCTCCCAGTGTTTGCATGGGTCTCACTCCCACAACCCAAAAATGTGCAGGGTAAGTGGATTGGCCCCGCTAAATTGCTCCTTAATTGGAAAAAAAATTGGGGACTTTGGAATTAACCCCTCCTCCAAAAAAGAAACAAATGACATCTTAAGTGACAGTAATCATGGTAAAAAATTCACCCTCTTCCTTCAGCACCTGTATACAGTCATCGAGATGGATGATCACACTATCTTACTCCAACACCACTTCTTCACCATATAGGTGGGTGGGAAACACACTCACCTAGGTCCATTCTTACACCTATGCAGTTTTAGCCAGGGAATCATTTGCAACAGGTTTCCAATCCTGCTCCTGCACATCACGGCTCCCTCCTATTTCTCATCTACTTATTCCTTCTCAGTGGCATTACTCTAAAACATAATAGGTGTCACATGTCCGCTAATATCACCTAGCTCTACCTCATCGCCACCTCTCTCGACTTCTCCATTGTCTCTGACAGTGCTTGTCCAACAGCAGATTGGAATGCTGAGGTCACTGTCTTTGACCCTGGTTATAAACTCTGTTCTCTAGACCCTTCCGCCATTCCTTTAACCCGTCAATTTGAGGCTGAACTGAACCGATTGCATCCTTGGCATCCTATTTGACATCATGGTGAACTTCTTTTTTTCCCAGAAAATATTTTATTGATGCATTTATAATTTTAACAATTTTACACATGAAATTTTCAACAAAAAGAAAAACACAGCCATACAACCAACAAACCCCCCCGAGCACTGACCCCAGCCAACATGGCTTACACACAGTGCCACCTTCCCCAACCACCCCTCCATTGGTTCTCCTATCCTTATTCGTCTCACCCATGCCTCCCTTTCCCCCACACTCCACCCCCCCCCCCCGCCCCCCTGCTGACAGCTTAATTTTTCTCAAAGAAGTCGGTGAACGGCTACCACCTCCGAGCAAACCTCTGCAATGACCCCCTCAAGGCAAATTTAATTTTCTCGATTGTGAGAAACCCTGCCATGTCGCTAACCCACACCCCCGACTTTGGGGGCTCTGAGTCCCTCCACCCTCGTAGGATCCGTCTCCGGGCCACCAGGAAAGCAAAGGCCAGGACGTCGGCCTCTCTCACCCGCTGGGTTCCCGGGTCTTCTGACACACTAAAGGTCGCCACCTCTGGGCTCGGAACCACCCTCACTTTTAAGACCTCTGACATGGGATCAGAAAATTCCAGCCAAAAACCCCTCAGCCTCGGATATGCCCAAACATATGGACATGGTTCACAGGAACCCCCCCACACAGCGCCCTCACCTATCTTCTACCTCCTCAAAGAACCTGCTCATTCAGGCCACAGTCATATGTGCCCTATGGACCAACTTAAACTGTATCAGGCTGAGCCTTGCGCATGTCGAGGACGCATTAACTCTCCTCAGGGCCTCCTCCCATAACCCGGCCTCCAACTCCTCACCCAGCTCTTCTTCCCACTTTCTCTTCACCTCCGGTATTGGGGCTCCTTCCCGCTCCATCAGCTCCTTATAGATCCCTGAGACCTTCCCCTCTCCTACACCTGTTGTCGACACCACTTTATCCAGTAGCCCCTGGGGCGGCAGGTGCGGGAAGGTCGAAGCCTGCCTTGGTACAAATTCCCTCGCCTGCAGATACTGGAACCAATTCCCCCGGCAACCTAAACTCCTCCTCCAGCTCCTCCAAACTCAGAAACATCACAAATAGATCCACAAATCTCTCGATCCCCAGCCCGCTCCTATCTTCGAAACCCCCACACAGCCCCCCCCCCCCCCCCCCCGCCCCCCCCCCCCCCCCCAGCGAACCGATGGTTATCACATATCGGTGCCCACACCGACCTTCCCTCTAACCCCATGTGTTGTCTCCACAGTCCCCAAACCCTCAGGGCTGCCGCTACTACCGGGCTTGTGGAGTACCGAGCCGGCGAGAACAGCAGAGGTGCCATTAACAGTGCCCCAAACTCATGTCCTTACATGATGCCTCCTCCATCCGCTCCCATACCGATCCCTCCCCCACTACCCACTTCCTGACCATCGCAATATTCGCCGCCCAGCAGTAGTTAATGAAACCTTGGGAGGACCGTCATTTTAACTGTCTGTACGCTCCCCGCCAATGACAACGGGGGTGCATCCCACCTCCGAACGTCCCCCTCATCTGATCCACCAACCAACCCAAATTTAATTTATGTAGCTGCTCCCACCCCCGCACCACCTGGATACCCAAATATGGAAACCTCCCTCCCACCACCTTGAACGGCCTTTCACCCAATCTCTTCTCCTGCCCCCTCGCCTGAATCGCAACTACCTCACTCTTACCCATATTCAATTTGTATCCCGAAAACCGACCAAATTCTTCTAATATCCCCATAATCCCTCCAATTCCCCCCAGCAGGTCCGATATGTACAACACTAGATTGTCCGCGGAGAGTGAGACCCTGTGTTCCACCACCACCCACCCCCCGTACTATCCCCTGCCAGACCCTTGACGCCCTCAATGCCAATGGCAACGGCTCTATAGCCAAGGGCGGGAAAATGGACATCCCTGCCTCGTCCCCCGGTACAATCTGAAGTAGTCCTATCTCACCCGATTCGACCGCACGCTCGCCACCGGTGCCTGGTATAGCAAACGAACCCAATCCACAAATCCCTGCCCAAACCCAAACCACCCACAGGACCTCCCATAAGTATTCCCACTCCACCTGATAAAAGGCCTTCTCTGCGTCCATGGCCACCACCACCTCAACCTCTGGAGGCATCATAATTACATTATGCAGCCGCCTAATGTTGGTTGCCAAGTACTGCCGCCTAACAAACCCCATCTGGTCCTCCCCTATTACCCCTGGGACGCAGTCCTCGGTCCTTGTGGCCAGGATCTTCGCCAATAGTTTGGCATCCACATTTAACAGGGAGTTCGGCCTATATGACCCACAATTTTCCGGATACTTATCCCCGTTTTAAGAAGCGAGAGATGGACGCCTGTGACAATGTCGGGGGAGAGCACTCCCAACTCCTTTGCTTCATTGAAGGCCCTTACCAGCTGTGGTGAATGTATTACTGCGACCATTCACCATTCTATTACATTACATTACACTGTATTATGTTGATGCCCTTGTGGGCTCCACCTATGGCCCGCCATTGTATTACATTACATTACACTGTATTGTGTTGGTGCCCTTGTGGGCTCCGCCTATTGCTCCACCCCCTCGGGGGAGGTCTAGAGATCTGTAACCTGTAGGCGGCACTCAGTACAGAGCAGTCGCAGGCAGGCACAGTTCCAGCTGATTTAAACCACTGTTCACTTCAACTCTCCGTCTCGTGTGAATTGATGGTCGCATCACGAGCACCGGACCCAAAACCACCGCTCACACATCTCTTCCTCCACTAACAGTCCCACATTCAGCCTCCATAGCGGGCGCTGGCGCTGGCCCCCTCCCTTGCTCACTCGTAAATCCACTCAGTGCAGGGCATGGTCCGACACCGCTATTGCCGAATATTCGACATCCACCACCCCTGCCACTTGTCTTTGCAGGGGCAGGCCAGTCGATTTCGGCGTGAGAACAGCTGGTGAGTCAGTTTCAGCGGGAGCATTGCGGAAGTGGTTGCTGGGAGGTAAGTCTGTCCTTTAAAAGCACTTGTCTTTGCAGGGGCAGGCCAGTCGATTTCGGCGGGAGAACAGCTGGTGAGTCAGTTTCAGCGGGAGCATTGCGGAAGTGGTTGCTGGGAGGTAAGTCTGTCCTTTAAAAGCACTTGTCTTTGCAGGGGCAGGCCAGTCGATTTCGGCGGGAGAACAGCTGGTGAGTCAGGTTCAGCGGGAGCATTGCGGAAGTGGCTGCTGGGAGGTAAGTCAACCTTTAAAAGCACTTGTCTTTGCAGGGGCAGGCCAGTCGATTTCGGCGGGAGAACAGCTGGTGAGTCAGTTTCAGCGGGAGCATTGCGGAAGTGGTTGCTGGGAGGTAAGTCTGTCCTTTAAAAGCACTTGTCTTTGCGGGGGCAGGCCAGTCGATTTTGGCGGGAGAACAGCTGGTGAGTCAGTTTCAGCGGGAGCATTGCGGAAGTGGTTGCTGGGAGGTAAGTCAACCTTTAAAAGCACTTGTCTTTGCGGGGGCAGGCCAGTCGATTTCGGCGTGAGAACAGCTGGTGAGTCAGTTTCAACGGGAGCATTGCGGAAGTGGCTGCTGGGAGGTAGGTGTCCTTTAAAAGCACTTGTCTTTGCAGGGGCAGGCCAGTCGATTTCGGCGTGAGAACAGCTGGTGAGTCAGTTTCAGCGGGAACATTGTGGAAGTGGTTGCTGGGAGGTAAGTCTGTCCTTTAAAAGCACTTGTCTTTGCAGGGGCAGGCCAGTCGATTTCGGCGGGAGAACAGCTGGTGAGTCAGTTTCAGCGGGAGCATTGCGGAAGTGGCCGCTGGGAGGTAAGTCAACCTTTAAAAGCACTTGTCTTTGCAGGGGCAGGCCAGTCGATTACGGCGTGAGAACAGCTGGTGAGTCAGTTTCAGCGGGAGCATTGCGGAAGTGGTTGCTGGGAGGTAAGTCTGTCCTTTAAAAGCACTTGTCTTTGCAGGGGCAGGCCAGTCGATTTCGGCGGGAGAACAGCTGGTGAGTCAGTTTCAGCGGGAGCATTGCGGAAGTGGTTGCTGGGAGGTAAGTCTGTCCTTTAAAAGCACTTGTCTTTGCAGGGGCAGGCCAGTCGATTTCGGCGGGAGAACAGCTGGTGAGTCAGTTTCAGCGGGAGCATTGCAGAAGTGGTTGCTGGGAGGTAAGTCTGTCCTTTAAAAGCACTTATCTTTGCAGGGGCAGGCCAGTCGATTTCGGCGGGAGTGGAGCTGGCTGGTTAGTCAATTTCAGCAGGAGCTGAGAATTTTTCTTTTTTTTTTTTAAATTAGTTTTTTAGGCGGGAACAGGAAGTCGACCCGCGGACGTCTGGGAAGACCCTCACCAATAAATTCTGGTGGAGAGGAAACCCGAGACACTACACGTGTAGTGTCTCCCACCCGCCCTCCTCCTCTAACCTAATAATAAAACCCATTGGTCTGAGGTAAGTACCATATTTTATTATATTATTATTATTTTTTATAAAAATTTAATTTAGTTGTTAGCCAGATCTTGGTAGAAAGTTAGAGGAATGGCAGGGAAGGGAGTAAAATGTTCCTCCTGCAGGATGTTTGAGGTGAGGGATGCAGTTAGTGTCCCTGCTGATTTTACCTGCAGGAAGTGCTGCCATCTCCAGCTCCTCCAAGACCGAGTTAGGGAACTGGAGCTGGAGTTGGAAGAACTTCGGATCATTCGGGAGGCAGAAGGGGTCATAGATAGCAGCTTCAGGGAATTAGTTACACCAAAGATTGGAGATAGGTGGGTAACTGTAAGAGGGACTGGGAAAAAGCAGTCAGTGCAGGGATCCCCTGCGGTCGTTCCCCTGAGAAACAAGTATACCGCTTTGGATACTTGTGGGGGGGGACGACTTACCAGGGGTAAGCCATGGGGTACGGGCCTCTGGCACGGAGTCTGTCCCTGTTGCTCAGAAGGGAAGGGGGGAGAGGAGCAGAGCATTAGTAATTGGGGACTCTATAGTCAGGGGCACAGATAGGAGATTTTGTGGGAGCGTGAGAGACTCACGTTTGGTATGTTGCCTCCCAGGTGCAAGGGTACGTGATGTCTCGGATCGTGTTTTCCGGGTCCTTAGGGGGGAGGGGGAGCAGCCCCAAGTCGTGGTCCACATTGGCACTAACGACATAGGTAGGAAAGGGGACAAGGATGTCAGGCAGGCTTTCAGGGAGCTAGGATGGAAGCTCAGAACTAGAACAAACAGAGTTGTTATCTCTGGGTTGTTGCCCGTGCCACGTGATAGTGAGATGAGGAATAGGGAGAGAGAGCATTTAAACACGTGGCTACAGGGATGGTGCAGGCAGGAGGGATTCAGATTTCTGGATAACTGGGGCTCTTTCTGGGGAAGGTGGGACCTCTACAGACAGGATGGTCTACATCTGAACCTGAGGGGCACAAATATCCTGGGGGGGGAGATTTGTTAGTGCTCTTTGGGGGGGGTTTAAACTAATGCAGCAGGGGCATGGGAACCTGGATTGTAGTTTTAGGGTATGGGAGAATGAGAGTATAGAGGTCAGGAGAACAGATTTGACTTCGCAGGAGGGGGCCAGTGTTCAGGTAGGTGGTTTGAAGTGTGTCTACTTCAATGCCAGGAGTATACGAAATAAGGTAGGGGAACTGGCAGCATGGGTTGGTACCTGGGACTTCGATGTTGTGGCCATTTCGGAGACATGGATAGAGCAGGGACAGGAATGGATGTTGCAGGTTCCGGGGTTTAGGTGTTTTAGTAAGCTCAGAGAAGGAGGCAAAAGAGGGGGAGGTGTGGCGCTGCTAGTCAAGAGCAGTATTACGGTGGCGGAGAGGATGCTAGATGGGGACTCTTCTTCCGAGGTAGTATGGGCTGAAGTTAGAAACAGGAAAGGAGAGGTCACCCTGTTGGGAGTTTTTTATAGGCCTCCTAATAGTTCTAGAGATGTAGAGGAAAGGATGGCAAAGACGATTCTGGATATGAGCGAAAGTAACAGGGTAGTTATTATGGGAGACTTTAACTTTCCAAATATTGACTGGAAAAGATATAGTTCGAGTACAATAGATGGGTCGTTTTTTGTACAGTGTGTGCAGGAGGGTTTCCTGAAACAATATGCTGACAGGCCAACAAGAGGCGAGGCCACGTTGGATTTGGTTTTGGGTAATGAACCAGGCCAGGTGTTGGATTTGGAGGTAGGAGAGCACTTTGGGGACAGTGACCACAATTCGGTGACGTTTACGTTAATGATGGAAAGGGATAAGTATACACCGCAGGGCAAGAGTTATAGCTGGGGGAAGGGCAATTATGATGCCATTAGACGTGACTTGGGGGGGATAAGGTGGAGAAGTAGGCTGCAAGTGTTGGGCACACTGGATAAGTGGAGCTTGTTCAAGGATCAGCTACTGCGTGTTCTTGATAAGTATGTACCGGTCAGACAGGGAGGAAGGCGTCGAGCGAGGGAACCGTGGTTTACCAAGGAAGTGGAATCTCTTGTTAAGAGGAAGAAGGAGGCCTATGTGAAGATGAAGTGTGAAGTTTCGGTTGGGGCGATGGATAGTTACAAGGTAGCGAGGAAGGATCTAAAGAGAGAGCTAAGACGAGCAAGGAGGGGACATGAGAAGTATTTGGCAGGAAGGATCAAGGAAAACCCAAAAGCTTTCTATAGGTATGTCAGGAATAAGCGAATGACGAGGGAAAGAGTAGGACCAGTCAAGGACAGGGATGGGAAATTGTGTGTGGAGTCTGAAGAGATAGGCGAGATACTAAATGAATATTTTTCGTCAGTATTCACTCAGGAAAAAGATAATGTTGTGGAGGAGAATGCTGAGCCCCAGGCTAATAGAATAGATGGCATTGAGGTACGTAGGGAAGAGGTGTTGGCAATTCTGGACAGGCTGAAAATAGATAAGTCCCCGGGACCTGATGGGATTTATCCTAGGATTCTCTGGGAGGCCAGGGAAGAGATTGCTGGACCCTTGGCTTTGATTTTTATGTCATCATTGGCTACAGGAATAGTGCCAGAGGACTGGAGGACAGCAAATGTGGTCCCTTTATTCAAAAAGGGGAGCAGAGACAACCCCGGCAACTATAGACCGGTGAGCCTCACGTCTGTAGTGGGTAAAGTCTTGGAGGGGATTATAAGAGACAAGATTTATAATCATCTAGATAGGAATAATATGATCAGGGATAGTCAGCATGGCTTTGTGAAGGGTAGGTCATGCCTCACAAACCTTATTGAGTTCTTTGAGAAGGTGACTGAACGGGTAGACGAGGGTAGAGCAGTTGATGTGGTGTATATGGATTTCAGCAAAGCGTTTGATAAGGTTCCCCACGGTAGGCTATTGGCAAAAAATACGGAGGCTGGGGATTGAGGGTGATTTAGAGATGTGGATCAGAAATTGGCTAGCTGAAAGAAGACAGAGGGTGGTGGTTGATGGGAAATGTTCAGAATGGAGTACAGTCACAAGTGGAGTACCACAAGGATCTGTTCTGGGGCCGTTGCTGTTTGTCATTTTTATCAATGACCTAGAGGAAGGCGCAGAAGGGTGGGTGAGTAAATTTGCAGACGATACTAAAGTCGGTGGTGTTGTCGATAGTGTGGAAGGATGTAGCAGGTTACAGAGGGATATAGATAAGCTGCAGAGCTGGGCTGAGAGGTGGCAAATGGAGTTTAATGTAGAGAAGTATGAGGTGATTCACTTTGGAAGGAATAACAGGAATGTGGAATATTTGGCTAATGGTAAAGTTCTTGAAAGTGTGGATGAGCAGAGGGATCTAGGTGTCCATGTACATAGATCCCTGAAAGTTGCCACCCAGGTTGATAGGATTGTGAAGAAGGCCTATGGAGTGTTGGCCTTTATTGGTAGAGGGATTGAGTTCCGAAGTCGGGAGGTCATGTTGCAGCTGTACAGAACTCTGGTACGGCCGCATTTGGAGTATTGCGTACAGTTCTGGTCACCGCATTATAGGAAGGACGTGGAGGCTTTGGAGCGGGTGCAGAGGAGAGTTACCAGGATGTTGCCTGGTATGGAGGGAAAATCTTATGAGGAAAGGCTGATGGACTTGAGGTTGTTTTCGTTGGAGAGAAGAAGGTTAAGAGGAGACTTAATAGAGGCATACAAAATGATCAGGGGGTTGGATAGGGTGGACAGTGAGAGCCTTCTCCCGCGGATGGATATGGCTGGCACGAGGGGACATAACTTTAAACTGAGGGGTAATAGATATAGGACAGAGGTCAGAGGTAGGTTCTTTACGCAAAGAGTAGTGAGGCCGTGGAATGCCCTACCTGCTACAGTAGTGAACTCGCCAACATTGAGGGCATTTAAAAGTTTATTGGATAAACATATGGATGATAATGGCATAGTGTAGGTTAGATGGCTTTTGTTTCGGTGCAACATCGTGGGCCGAAGGGCCTGTACTGCGCTGTATTGTTCTATGTTCTATGTATCCACCGCAAATAAAATATATTTGGGAGTACGCCTTGTGCACATGGGAGTAAAACGAAAATTCTTTTGCCCTCGGCCTCCCAAATCTCCACGGATCAACCCCCCCTCCCCCATGTGCTTCATAAACCCCCGAATCTCCTTCGCTGTAGTCGACACCCTCCCTGACCTTGAACTCAACCGGTCCAATCTCGGATTCAGGGCTATTGAAGCACTCCCCCCATAATCAGCCGATGAGAGTCCAGGTCCGGAATCTTCCCCAGCACCCCCCTCATAAATTCCACATCGTCCCAGTTCGGGGCATAGATGTTGACGAACACCACCGGCATCCCCTCAATATCCCACTTACCATAACATACCTCCCCCCAGAAACCGTCACTATATTTCCCACCTCAAACACCACCCGTTTATGGACCAAAATCGCCATCCCTTTTGTTTTAAAATCCAATCCGGAATGACACACTTACCCTACCCATCCCTTCCTCAGCCTAATCTGGTCTCTTGTAGCATGGCCACATCCGCCTTCAATCGCTTTAAGTGTACGAACACATGGGCCCTCTTGACTGGCCCATTCAATCCTTGTCCCTCTTGGGACAGCCTCCGGCCTGTGGCCCGCACCTCCCAGGCCCACCCTCGGGCACCCACCGTCATCAATCCTCCACCTCTTATACTTTAAATACCCGTCCACTGTCAGTAGAACCACCCCCCCCCCCCCCAGATCCCCCAGAAACAGCCTCTGCCCCATCCCCCCACTCACTCCCCATTTCGCTTCCGTGAACTCACCCGCCCAGCTAGCCTACGGCCCCCGCCTATGCCGCTTAGCATCCTACTCCCCTTCCCCCCCGCTCGAACATTAGTGCAAACAAACCAAAAACAATCCATCCCCAAACCCAAACAAAGGGAGACCAACTCCCCATCTCTTAACAAAGGGCAAAAAAACAAACCTGAAGCCGAAAAAGAAAGAAATGGCCCCAAACATAACTTAACCATAACATCATAACAGCATCTCCACCAAAGTTCAAAGTCCACTTTCTCCTGCCAGTCCATTGTCTCTGACAAATTCTACTGCCTCCTCCACTGATCCAAAGTACAGTTCCCGGTTACAGTAGCCCAAACGTCACCCACTTCTTGTAGAGGGCAGCCTTGACCCTGTTGAAGCTCACTCTTTTCTTGGTCAACTCTGCATCTGGGATACTCTGATTTCACTGCCCTCCCAGATACAGCGCCTAGTCTGCCTGGACACCTCATAATTCGCTCCTTGTCCACGAACTGGTGCAACTGCACCACCATTGCCTTCAGCGGCTCGTTCATCTGGGGCTTCTTCATTAGCGCCCTGTGCGCTCGATCCACCTCCAACAACCATGCAAACGCACCCTTCCCAAGCAGCTTCTCCAGCATCCTACCCACAAACACACCAGCATCGGCTCCTTCACTCCCCTCCGGCAGGCCCATGATTCTTATATTCTGCCTGTGTGACCGGCTCTCTAGGTCCTTGACCTTCTCCTGAAGCCGCTTCTGCTGATCACGCTTCAGCCCCATCTCCACTGCCATTGAGGCAAAATGCTCATGTTCCCCTGCTACCTCCTCCATCTTTTGGATCACCTGACCCTGGGCCGCCAGCTTCGTTTCCACGCAGTCGACCATCGCCCTGATCAAATCCACCACCCAGGCCAGGTCCTCCAGACTCTCTTTCCGTTGCTGGCTGAACTTCTCATTTAAGAAGCTCGCCAGTTGGCCCGTCAACCACTGAACCGGCAGGATCACACCCTGTCCCTCCGCCATCTCCACGTGCGTCGTAGGCGCTGCACCAGCTCCTTTTTTTCCGACCAGTTCTGGCTCTCAGCTCCATACATCAGAGGGTCAATCTCTTCCCCTCACTCTCCTGCACCTTTATTCCACCTCACATCCAGCTGTTAACGAGGGAAAAGGTCTGAACAAAACGCCACGAGCAGGAGCCACCAAATGTGCGACCTCTCACTCCATGGTCCCCACTGGAAGTTCATCAAGGTGAATTTCTAACCACAGATCTACCCCATCACCAATCTATTACCATAACATCATGCAACTCTGCCTAACTCAGTTCATTTACTGCTGAAACCCTCATCCATGCCTTTGCTGCCTCTAAGCTAGACTATTCCAATGTTCTCTGGCCAGCCTCCCTCTTCCACCCTCCACAAACTTGAACTCACCCATAATTCTGCTGCCTGTATCCTAACATTGCCAAGTTCTAACTCCTCAGAACCCTGTACTCACTGACCTATAAAAGGTTCTTGACTTGGCGAGTGATTTTGAAACTCAAGAGCCTTTTTTTCAAATAGCCTTGACCATCAGCATCTCTGTAATGTCCTCCAATCTCACAACCAAAAGCAGCCATGCCTCCAGCTGCTTGATCCTTAAACTCTGAAATGTCCTCACTAACCCTCTCTACTTCAATGCCTCTTTTACTCCTTCAAAGAAGCTCCTTAAAACCATCACCTTTGGCAGGATTTTCAGCCACTACCCTAATACCTTGTGTGACTCGGTGCAAGATAGTATTCATGAAACCCTTTTGGATGCTACACTACGCAAAACTTTCTACATTAACAGAACTGTTGCTATTACATTTACAGAAAACTGTTAATCGATCAGTGTTGCAAGTTAAAAAATAAACAAATTACAAAAAATACTGTGCGAAATAATTCATGCCTAATATATAATTACCATTCATCTTGGATTCAATATGTTGTTTCTTAACATTCAAGTTCTGTCGTTTCTCAGAAGACCAGTTTGATTCTTGGTTTACTAACTTCTTTAGTTCACTATTTGGAGATGCAGGCTGTTCTGAAAGCAAAATGGAAGGTAAATAGTTAAAAACAAATAGCAAATATCCTTTGGCAGTATTTTCCTGGATGCATGTGCTTTATGTTTTTTCACATCACCACCCTCTGCTCTGAATCATGATTCCAAACTTGCTGTTGACTTTTCCAAGCAAGTTGCATGTGAAGTAAAATTTTCTTCTGATGGAATACAAATGGAAGCAATCCAGCTAAAGTGTTAAATGACCCAATGACAGAGTTATAATACAAACATTTTTAACATTTTATTTCAGACCATTGTAAAAATATTGGTCTTACTTGTAAAACTTCTTTGTTTATAAATGTTCTGAAAGTACTACTGCTCTTGAGCAAATTTCAAACAATTTTTAGATCTATTTTCAATCTACAAAGTAAATCAAATATTATTTGATTGCTCATCATCAGTCCTCTAATGATCATAATGTGGACTAATATTTCAAAGTCATAATAAGGGTGCATTGAGCTATTGGAAATAACACTTTTTGGATGAGGCATTTAATTGTTAAATATTTCAAGATACAATTCAAAGAGGACGATTTTTTATAATGGATAATAATCCTGGAGATGCAGAACGCCTAGTCATACTTTAACTCCACATAGTGCTGCACCAGCTTCATTCTTGGCCTGTTGCAATGCTCCAGTGAATCCCGGCGCAAGCTAAACGAACAGCATCTCATCTTTTGGTTGGGCATGTGGCAGTCCTCGGGACTTAAATGTTAAATTCAGCAGCTTTAGACTGTGACCTTTCTCCTCCAACTTAATCCCCTTTTTAAAAATATCCCATGCATGTATTGCCTCAAGAGGTGACACGGTGGCACAGTGGTTCGCAGTGCTGCCTCACAGTGCCAGGGACCCTGGTTCAATTCCGGCCTTGGGTGACTGTCTGTGTGGAGTTTGCACTTTCTCCCCCTGGGTTTCCGCCAGGTGCTCCAGTTTCCTCCCACAGTCCAAAGAAGTGCAGATTAAGTGGATTGGCTATACTAAATTGCTCCTTAGATAGGTGGGGTTACAGGGATAGGGTGGGGGAATATGCATAGGTAGGGTGCTCTTTCAAAGGGTTGGTACAAACTCGATGGGCTGAATGGTCTCCTTCTGCACTGTAGGGATTCTATGGATTCAATTCTACCTCCCTCCCCCACAACATGCCATCTGTTCTTAAAGTTGCTACTTTTTGTTGCAATCTCTCACTGATACACTTTAACATCGACACCATTCTACCTCCTTTCAGTTCTGACAAAGAGCCAAAAGGACTGTAAACATTAACTCTGCTTTCTCTTACAGATGCTGCCAGACCTGTTGAGTTTTTCCAGCATCTTCTGTTGTTATTGCAGATTCCAGCATCGGCAGCATTTTGCTCATTATGAACATGCAAATGTTGTTGATGAAATTTCCTTGAATCGGAATACTTGTTGTCCAGTGACAATTTTACTACAAAAACAATAATCAGGAAGCTAATCAAGACCTGCAATCTCATTTAAAAAAAGCGTCTGACTCTCTGTCACACTCATGAAGTTCTCCATCTCAAGGGATTTTCTTACCTCTCAGCCACAGGCAAATCCTGTGTGCCATAGAAACAAATTTGCGTGTTTCCCAACCAGAAACCCTGGATGAACAGGGATATCCACTGCTTGCTGAAGTCTAGGTCTGAGGCTTTCAAGTCAGGCGACCCTGACTTCTCCAAGAAAGCCAGATATGATCTAAGGAGATCCATTAAAGATGCCAAATGACAGTACTTGACCAAGCTTGAGTCCCACATGGACTGCCGCCGACTACGGCAAGGTCTGCAAGACATAGCGGGCTGTAAGATGAAGGCATGTAAAATCACCAGCTCCAATGCACCCTCCCTGATGAGCTCAATGCATTCTATGCACGCTTTGAACAAGAGGTCAGCGAGAGCAAGCCCTCCACCACAGAAGCCTTGGATGACGTATCTGAGGTCACCATTGCAGACGTCAGAGCAGCCCTCGGAAAGCCACTGGCCCGGATGGGGTACCCGGACAGGCACTCAGGTCTTGCGCGGATCAGCTGGCGGGGGTATTCGCAGACGTCTTCACCCTCTCTTTACAACAATCTGAGGTCCCTATCTGCTTCAAGAAGACGACCATCATCCCTGTACCAAAAAAAAGCCAAGCAACGTGCCTTAATGACTATCGTCCAGTGGCTCTGACATCCATCATCATGAAGTGCTTCGAAAGGTTAGTCATGGCACGAATTAACTCCAGCCTCCCGGATTGCCTTGATCCACTACAGTTTGCCTACCGCTGCAACAGGTCCACAGCAGACGCCATCTCCATGGCCCTGCACTCTACCCTGGAATGATGTGGAGATGCCGGCGTTGGACTGGGGTGAGCACAGTAAGAAGCCTTACAACACCAGGTTAAAGTCCAACAGGTTTGTTTCAAACACTAGCTTTCGGAGCACTGCTCCTTCCTCAGGTGAAATTTCATTTCACCTGAGGAAGGAGCAGTGCTCCAAAAGCTTGTGTTTGAAACAAACCTGTTGGACTTTAACCTGGTGTTGTAAGACTTCTTACTGTGTGTCATGATATTCAAACACACACATCATGATGGACACACCAACAGACAAATCAGAACATACAACACCACAACCAATCACACACAAAGACAGGAACCATATAAAAGCACGAACATGACACCTGGTGGACAGTAGGTCTGGGGACAAGGACACGACATGTTTTAACATCACAAACAGGGAATCCCCACGTGCAGAGTATCAAGACAAAACTGTACATAGAAACTTTAAATAAAATAGCGTTGTACCATATACAACTGTGTTGGCTCATCTGTGTGTCAGAACGCCCAACACCACATGGTACAGGAGTGGATCGATACCTGCCAACTAACCTGCCATTCTGGACATGGACCGCACCGACAAACCGCAGCCGTTGCAAGTCGCGGGGAACCTTGGTACCAATTGGAAGCTCTTCAGGCAGCGATTTGACCTGTACATCCGAGCCAACGAGAAACAGAGTGCCTCGGATGAAACGAAGATTGCACTGCTCCTCTTCTACACAGGGCAGCACGCCCTCGACGTCTTCAACTCACTGGTGTTCGAAGACGGGGAAAACCAATCCAAGTATGACACGGTCTTCCTCAAACTGGACCAGCACTTTAATGTTGAAGAGAATGAAAGTTTTGAAAGATACCTCTTTCAGCAACGCCTGCAAGGTAAGGAGGAGCTTTTTCAACACTTTTTGACGCACCTCCGAATTCTAGCGCAGTCCTGCGGTTACGGCAGCACCACAGAGTCCATGATCAGGGACCAGATTGTTTTTGGCGTTGCCTCCAGTGGCCTACGCCAGCAGCTTCTTAAAATAAAAGGCCTCACCTGAGCGTCTGCTGTGGAAGCCTGTGTCCTCCACGAAAATGCAACCAGTCGTTTTGCCCGATTTCAGGCGTCCGAATTGGCACGGAGGGGGTCCCCTGCCGTCGAATCGGCAAGCCAGGCCGCCCACGACGCCGAACGCATCCAGGCCGTCGATTACTTCCCGACCCGCGGCCCCGACGAGAGCGGCCGCTTCCCGCACTTTTCGCGGTCTCCCGTGCTGGTGCGCGCCAAAAATAACGGCCACATCGAGGGACGCACTGCGCAGGCGCGCCCACCGCAAGATCGCACTGCGCATGCGCAGTGGCGCAACGAACGCCGTGACGTCACGACGTACGGCAATTGTAGAGCTGTACACTTAAAAGGGCAATATCCTGCTAAAAACCGTCAGTGCCACAGATGTGGCAAGATGGGCCACTACGCTGCCCACTGTCGTGCGGCTCAACCCATGGATCGTGCACATCCCCGACAATCTCGCAGACAAGTCAGGACCGTCCAGCCCACGCATCAAGACTTCCAGTTAAGTGATGCAGATGACCAGGATGCCTTCCGCATTTCCGTCATCGATGTCAACAAGGTCAATGCCATCAATCCAGCCGATGAGTGGTGTGCCACCCTGACGGTCAACCGATCGCACGTCACCTTCCGTCTGGACACCGGCGCATCCGCCAACCTGATTGCATATTCTGAATTCCAGGCCATGAAGGTCAAACCACCCATCACGCCATCCCGGCTCAAGATGGTTGATTATAACGGGAACGTCATCCCGTCCATAGGATCTTGCCAGCTACAGATAACTCACAAGACGCATACGGCCACACTCCCCTTCGAAGTTGTCGGCTCATCAAAAGACTCGTTACTGGGTGCACAGGCGTGTAAGGTCCTTCACCTGGTACAGCGCATTATGTCTCTCTCTCCAGATGAGATTTCCGACTTCCCGGATGCTGAGTTCCACGCAAATCTCCATTCCCTCCTTGCTCACAACCAGGAGGTTTTTGAAGGCATGGGGACATTGCCATACACGTACAAGATTCGACTCAAACCGGACGCCATCCCTGTCGTTCACGCACCTCGCAGGGTTCCTGCGCCACTCAAAGACCGCCTCAAGTTGCAGCTGCAGGCTCTTCAGGACCAAGGGGTCCTATCCAGGGTCACGGAGCCCACGCCATGGGTCAGCTCCATGGTCTGTGTAAAGAAGCCCTCTGGCGAGCTCCGCATATGTATAGATCCTAAAGATCTGAATAACAACATCATGCGGGAATACTATCCCATCCCGAAACGAGAGGAACTCACCAGCGAGATGGCGCAAGCCAAAATATTTACCAAATTGGATGCGTCCAAAGGATTTTGGCAGATCCAATTGGACCCGGCCAGCCGAAGGCTATGCACGTTCAACACCCCTTTTGGCAGATTCTGCTACAACCGGATGCCATTCGGCATCATTTCAGCATCTGAAGTTTTCCACCGCATTATGGAGCAGATGATGGAAGGCATCGAAGGGGTACGTGTATATGTGGACGATATCATCATTTGGTCCACCACTCCGCAGGAACACATGCATCGTCTACGACGCGTTTTCACCCGCATACGACAAAATGGCCTGCGTCTCAACCGCGCCAAGTATGCCTTCGGCCAGACTGAGCTGAAATTTCTCGGGGACCACATCTCACGATCAGGGGTCCGTCCCGATGCAGACAAAGTTAGCGCCATCACAGCCATGCCACGGCCGGCTGACAAGAAGGCTATCCTAAGATTCTTGGGCATGGTCAACTTCCTTGGGAAGTTCATTTCCAACCTGGCTTCTCATACAACGAATATGCGCCATCTCGTAAAAAAATCAACAGAATTCCACTGGCAACAATCGCATCAGCTGGAATGGGAGGAGCTCAAGCACAAACTGGTCACGTCACCAGTGTTGGCGTTCTTTGACACGGCTCACCCTACAAAGATCTCAACGGATGCCAGCCAATCTGGTATTGGAGCGGTACTCCTGCAAAAAGACAGCACGTCGTCATGGGCCCCGGTTGCATATGCCTCACGAGCCATGACCCCTACCGAACAGCGCTATGCGCAAATAGAAAAAGAATGCCTGGGCTTGTTAACTGAACTGGACAAGTTCCACGACTATGTGTATGGTCTTCCACGATTTACGGTTGAAACTGACCACCGACCCCTGGTCAACATCATTAACAAAGACCTGAACGACATGACCCCTCGCCTCCAACGCATCTTACTTAAACTCAGGAGGTATGATTTTGAACTGATCTACGGATCTCATCGTGGCAGACACGCTCTCCCTAGCAGTGAGCACACCACCAGATGCGGAGGGGTTCGTGCGTCAAATTGAGGCATACGTGACTCTGACAGCAGCAAATCTGCCAGCTGATGACCCAAGTCTGGCCCATATACGCGCAGAGACGGCGACTGACCCCCTTCTACAGCGAGTGATGCGCCACATGGCGGAAGGGTGGCTCAAAGGGCAGTGCCCCCAGTTTTATAATGTGCGAGATGACCTTACCAACATAGACGGGGTCCTTATGAAATTAGACAGGATTGTTATTCCGCACAGCATGCGCCAGATGATTCTTAATCAACTACACGAAGGCCACTTGGGCTTCGAAAAATGCAGACGAAGGGCCCGAAAGGCGGTATATTGGCCGGGTATTAATGAAGACATAGCCAACATGGTGCTCAATTGCACAACCTGTCAGAGGTTTCAGCCGGCGCAACCTCCGGAGACGCTTCTACCACACGAGTTGGTGACGTCGCTCTGGGCGAAGGTGGGTGTTGACCTATTTCACACGCTCGGCAGAGATTACATCATTATTATAGATTACTTCTCAAACTACCCGGAAGTCATGCCTCTACATGATCTGACGTCGTCCGCAGTCATTGGGGCCTGCAAGGAAACATTTGCTCGCCATGGCATTCCAAGGACTGTCATGTCAGACAATGGACCCTGTTTCGCCAGCCGTGAATGGTCGTCCTTTGCCGCAGCATATGGTTTCACTCATGTGACATCCAGCCCTCTACATCCACAGTCGAATGGGAAGGCAGAGAAGGGTGTCCACATTGCCAAGCGGCTCCTGTGCAAGGCGGCTGCTGCCGGATCGGACTTTAACCTCGCCTTGCTGGCCTATCGATCGGCCCCGCTTTCCACGGGTCTCTCGCCAGCGCAGCTCCTAATGGGTCGCTCCCTCAGGACGACGATACCATCCATCCTGGCACCATGAGACGGTTCTTCATAACATGCAAATGCAGCATTATAGCCAGAAAAGTCAGTACGACACACGAGCGACGGACCTGTCCCCCCTGTCCTCCGGAGACAAAGTACGCGTCCATCAACCGTATGGTGGCTGGTCAGCACCGGCCAAAGTCCTCCGACGTGTGGCTCCCCGCTCGTTCCTGATTCGCATGCCGGATGGTTCAGTGCGTCGCCGCAATCGGCGCGCCCTTCGCCGACTTCCACGCTCGCAGCCACACAGTACACACACGCCAGATCTTCAACAGTCTTCCGAGGATGACTTTGTGGAGCTGCTGCAGATCACGCCCTCTCCATCGCCACCCATGGCCACGCTTGCACATCAGTCGGTGGTTCTTGACCCACCCTTGAGGCGGTCAACCCGAACTCGTCGCAAGCCCATTAGACTGGACTTATAAAACCGTTCATATGTTCAAAAAGTTACACACTTCTGTACTATAACCTGTTGTTGTTTATCGTTCCAGATATCGTCTGACTGGACCACTGTTCAAATTTTTTTTCTCGCTCGCATTCATGTTCTGTTATGGTACAACCTTGTTGATGTGACGCACCCGACATCGCCCCATGTAAATAGTTACGTCATATGCACATGCTGTACACAACACACACACACTCTTAGATGCGCTCACGACACGATTATATTTATTACCACGTAGGCACATATCTTTGTAAAAAGGGGGGATGTCATGATATTCAAACACACACATCATGATGGACACACCAACAGACAAATCAGAACACACAACACCACAACCAATCACACACAAAGACAGGAACCATATAAAAGCACGAACACGACACCTGGTGGACAGTAGGTCTGGGGACAAGGACACGGACACGACCTGTTTTAACATCACAAACAGGGAATCCCCTCGTGCAGAGTATCAAGACAAAACTGTACATAGAAAGTTTAAATAAAATAGCGTTGTACCATATACAACTGTGTTGGCTCATCTGTGTGTCAGAACGCCCAACACCACACTGTGCTCTACCCTGGAACACCTAGATAACAAAGACACCTATGTCAGACTCCTATTTATTGACTACAGCTCAGCCTTCAACACCATCATTCAGACAAAACTAATCTCCAAACTCCGTGTCCTTGGCCTCGGCTCCTCCCTCTGCGACTGGATCCTGAGCTTTCTAACCCACAGGCCACAAAAAGTAAGGATAGGCAACATCGCCTCCTCCACGATCATACTCAACACCGGTGCACCACAAAGCTGTGTCCACAGCCCCCTACTAAACTCCTTGTATACCTATGACGGTGTGGCCAAATTCCCCTCCAACTCAATATTCAAATTTGCTGATGACCACTGTAGTGGGTCGGATTTCAAACAATGACGCGACAGAGTACAGGAATGAGATAGAGAATCTGGTGAACTGGTGCGACGACAATAATCTCCCCCTCAATGTCAACAAAACGAAGGAGATTGTCATCGACTTCAGGAAGCGTAGTAGAGAACATGCCCCTGTGTACATCAATGGGAACAAAGTAGAAAGGGTCGAGAGCTTCAAATTTTTAGGTGTCCAGGTCACCAACAACATGTCCTGGTCCCCCCATGCCGACACTATAGTTACAAAAGCCCACCAACGACTCTACTTTCTCAGAAGTCTAAGGAAATTTGGCATGTCAGCTACGACCCTCACCAACTTCTACAGATGCACTATGGAAAGTATTCTTTCTGGTTGCATCACAGCTTGGTATGGATTCTGCTCTGCCCAAGACCACAGGAAATTGCAAAAGGTCGTGAATGTAGCCCAATCCATCACGCAAACCAGCCTCGCATCCATTGTCTCTATCTATAATTCCCGCTGCCTCAGAAAGGCAGCCAGCATAATTAAGGACCCCACGCACCCCGGACATACTCTCTTCCACCTTCTTCTGGAAAAAGTAACCAAAGTACCAACCGACTCAAGAACAGCGTCTTCCCTGCTATCAGACTTTTGAATGGACCTACCTCGTATTAAGTTGATCTTTTCTCTACACTTTGCTATGACTGTAACATTATATTCTGCAGCCTCTCCTTCCTTCCCTATGCACAGTATGCATGGTTTGTACAGCATACAAGAAACAATACTTTTCACTGTATACTAATACATGTGACAATAATAAATCAAATCAAATCAAATCCTCCAAATCTCTTTGTTGTGCAGAAAGGGTCGGATAAATTTGACTTCTTGTAAAGCATCAGCAGTCTTTCAATGATTTTCAAATTCTGTCATTGAATTATCAAGAGACAGACACCATCTGAAGAAAGAGTTCTCTATCCAACTGTCCTCATACATTGAAAACCTCAAACAGTGGTTCACAAACATAGATGTCCAAATCTTGACTTTCACAACTATCTGCTGAAATGAAAATCATGATTGAACTTTCAATTCCTCAAACTGAAGTAGACTAAAGGTAGTTATGCAAAACAAAGCTCAAGAAATCTATATAGAATCTACAGTTAGTTATGATCATAATGGAACTATTTTGGTATAAGGGGCAAATTAGGAATCAAGATTTGGAGAAGACGATTCAGTGAAACAGAAAAACGCATGTAGTAAAAATGAGTAATATCCACAACTTTAGTGCAAGTGTCAATTTGAAATTTATCACTTTAAAAATCCTACAAGGGACTGTGTTACCCATCAATACCCTGGAAAATTAAAATCATACATCATAATAAATGTTGGTAATACAACTTGGAAACTGCAAACCTGATTCACATTGCCAGGAAGCCCTTTCATTACCAATAAACTAAGAATATATCTACCAAAACTGTTATTATTAGGCAACTTGAAAATTACATTGATAAAATACATTGAGGAACAGTAGGTTACTGTTCTTTTCACCTCTATTTAAATCAAACCCAGACACATGCGATAAAACATCATTCAATCTCCTCTCTCCCGAAATGCCCGAATGAAACAGGTTTTTTTCAGTTTCAATTCATTCTTCAGGCAATATGAGAAGATTTTAATAGTGCAGCTTCTTTATTTCAAGAATAATAACTGAATTGCATCAGTGTAAATTGCAACCGTTGACTACTTACCTTCCCTTCCTCGCCCCACATTAGTTGACATTAATAGTTTCTCTGCTCAGATTCTGTGAGGTTGGAGGTGAGGGAGTAGTTTGCAAGAACAGAGGAATAAAGGGTGATCTCTCTGTTCTTGCAAACTACTCCCTCACCTCCAATTTCACTTTTCTCTCCAAAGTCCTGGAATGTATTGCCTGTCCTCTTTCAAATATTTGCCCATCTTTCCACAACTCCATATTTGCTCCCCTCCAATCAGATATCCATCCTTGCCATTGCACTAAAACCACGTTTATCAAAGCCACAAATTGCATGTTAATAATAATAATTGCTTATTGTCACAAGTAGGCTTCAATTAAGTTACTGTGAAAAGCCCCTAGTCGTCTGTTCGGGGAGGCCGGTACGGGAATTGAACCCATTGCCTTGCTGCATTACAAGCCAGCTGTTTAGCCCACTGTGCTAAACCAGCGACTGCAGCCATGGTGAACAATCTGTCCTCATCCTTCAACACCTGTCTCCGACCTTTGTGATGAATGACCACACCATCTCCTCTTACACCCTTCCTTCACTATGCAGCTGGGTGGAAATGCCCTCACCTAGGTGTATTCTTACCTACTCAGTCCTCTCTATTTCTCGTCTACTTACTCCTACTTGGTGACATCATCAGAAAACATGTCAGGTTCCACATCCCTCGTAACAACACCTGCCTCACCTCCCAATGTCTCGAACAGTGCTTGCCCAACAGCAGAAACCTTCTTGAACCAAGTATTCAGAAATCTGAGGATGAGGTTTTTGATCCTGGTCTCAAATTCAGTTCTCTAGGCACTGCCTCCATCCCTCTTCCTGGTCACTTTCTGGGGTTGAACTTGACTTTTGCAACTGTGACATCCTATTTGACATCAAGGTGAACTTCGAACCACAGACCCACTCCATCATCAAATCCATATTGTAACATCAACCAACTCTGACGATCTCAGATCATCTGCAGATGATCATCCATGCCTTTTTTACATCTACAATACGAGATTATTCCAATGCCCTCTGGCTGGTCTCCCTCATCCACCCTCGATAAACTCGAACTCACCCAAAACTCTGTTGCCATACCATATTCATGCCAAGTTCTATTGCCTCATAACATCGGTGTTCCTGTGTTTTGAATCAGGTTTTCTAATACCTCCATGGCCTCAACTCTCCCTATCAATAATAATAATAATCGTTATTGTTACAAGTAGGCTTACATTAACACTGCAATGAAGTTACTGTGAAAAGCCCCTAGTCGCCACATTCCGCCACCTGTTCGGGTACACAGAGGGAGAACTCAGAATGTTGTCCAATTCACCTAACAGCACGTCTTTCGGGACTTGTGGGAGGAAACCGGAGCACCAGGAGGAAACCCACTCAGACACAGGGAGAACGTGCAGACTCCGCACAGACAATGACCCAAGCCGGGAATTGAATCTGGGGTCCTGGAGCTGTGAAGCAACACTGCTACCCACTGTGCTGCCCACCTAGCCAGTTTCCTTGAAATTTCTAAAGCACAACTGAATCCTTCATCACAGTTTCACCCCTATAATTTCACATTAAAAGCTGTCAATTCTTTTTGAAAGTCCAGATCACAAAAGTTTTCCACAGTGCCTCAGTAAAGGAGACTTGTTGGGCTAGATGTTCCCTCATTTTACTTCCCTCTGGCTGCTAAAACTTTTACTGCTTTACCTGTTTACTTGCCACTACCTCAGCTATTCACATGCTCCCCACCTCTAATTATGCTATTTATGGCCTCAGATTAATCCATTCACCCGTTCCTATTTCTTCCTTAAGCACAGATACTCATGCACAGATTGCATGTGTATGTTCATGCTCCCCTCCCTTGGGTCACTTTACAATATTAACAATACTATTTTAATACAATTGTTGTTGTTATTGCATTAAATAGAACACTGGTAATCACTTCTAATATAAAATTACCATTCATTTTGGATTCAACATGTTGTTTCTTAAGATTCAGGTTTTGTCTTTTCTCAGGAGACCTTTTTCCCTCTGGGTTTACGAACTTTTTCAGTTCATTATTTGGTGAGACAGGCTGTTCTGAAAGCAAAATGGAATCAAAATAATTAAAAACAAATAGCAGATATATTTTTTCTGTGTTTATATTTTTGTGCATGTTTTACTTCTCTTCACCTCATCATCCTATGAATCTTGATTCCGAATATCTGGGTTTGAGTCCCACCCCAGGACTTGATGGCCAAGGAAAGTGCATTCATAACACAGCCAAACAGCTTTAGTATCAAGCTGCAAAACCCTTCCAACACATACCAATGGCAAGTGGTAAGAGCGGGAGTAACTCCTGGTCAATCATGCTTGACATGGAGTGGTGACCTATTCCAGGAAAAGCTAACTATGGAAACAGATGAAAGTCTGCCTTGTGCAACACTATGGGCGAGATTCTCCCAACGGGAGTCTAAGTATCGACGCCGGAGTAGAAACCGGAGTGTTTTACTCCGGCGTCAGCGCCCATTCCCAGACCCTATTCTGGGGCCTCCATGAGGCTGGCAGGGGCGTGGCGTGCTTCACGGGGGCAGGGCCTCGGCGCGGCGTTGGAGACCCGGCGCCACATAAAAGACGCAGCGCCGTGGGTCCCGCGCATGAGCAATTGGGGCAGCTCAGTCCTGCGCATGCGCAGTTGGGCCGCGCCATCCTGCGCATGCGTGGGGTACTTCTTATGCGCGCCCATCTGGGGGAGAATCGGCAGCCCCGCCGATTCCAGCGGGCCGCGGCGTGCCAAACGTGCCGCCGCAAATGGCGTTGATTGGCACCTCAGAGAATCGTGCGCCGGCGTCGGGGCGCTGTTGCTCCGATTCTCCGGCCCGGCGCGGGGCTCGGAGAATCGACCCCTATGTGTTGGCACTAGGTGTTGGAAGAGAAACAACAATCGTTAAAAATATTGGTCACATTTTGTTTAAAGGTGTCTTGCATTATGGACAGGAGGGGGGTTAATTTCAACAGCATTAATTTCTCCTCTCGCCACCCATCCGTAAACTTAAAAGTGCTTTTGATTTACAAGCAGTGGCATATTTCCCAACCCCTCAGTTTTGGTGTAATCCAATTTCTACTAATCAACCCACAGAAAACTTGAGATTGGATGAAATCAAAGGGTTAATTTATTTGCACACACCAAACCATGAGAGGAGGGTGCCAACAGTGCCTCCATTGCATTCCTACAGTAAAAGAGGGGTAGAGAAAAAATTTACAGTGCAGAGACCACAGAGAAAGCTATATTATTTAATGTAGGTCCAGAGTCCAGAACCAAAATCCAATGAGGTATTCCATCACGGAGATTGGCACGATGAAAACATAATGTGGTATAATTCACTTTTCCAGTGGTGTTGACTTCACACAATGAGAAAATATGCAGCGATTAATAAGTCTTGTAGCCAACGATTCAGAGGTTCCAGCAGGAATAGTGTAGATGGGGCAAGGTATTTAATCTGGACAGAGGTCCCTTTCTGTGCTGTTAGCTAGATAGTAAAAAGGCAGACTGAGTTTGCAGTACAGCAAGGCAATATAACGGGTTCCACAAGTTAGATGTCCATGTCACATTTCTTCCACCTCTCCACATTGACTTTGACAAGGGATGTATATCCCTCATCTGGGCTCACAAGATCTAAAATGTCTCAACCATTAAGACTTGCAAGGAAGGTTTCAAGCCCTTTCTCCAAGTAGACTCCAATTGGCCATCCTCGGGTATGAAATGCAGATGACTTTTGTATAATTCTCTTTGAATTTGGTCTGTGCAGCTCACAAAGGGGGGGGGGGGGGTCATTTTTGTCTCTTCAGAGATAATGAGATGCATGTTTCCTTGATTCTGCCAGGAAGCTTCTTTTGTTTGAGGGTCCAGACATAAATTCATCCATTCTAAAAGTCTTTGGTCCAGCTTCGAAAATTTTATAAATCGCCATGAGGATATCAATGTATATTTTATAAAAAATATAAAATATACTGCTCTTGAGCAGTAGTTAACATAATGTTTCAATCTGTTTTCAATTTACAAAGTAAATAAAAGACAAAAGTGTAGGGGTTTGTTTAATAAGGACACGGGGAGTCCATACCGAGTAAAATAAAGAAACGTAGTTTTATTTACACACGATATTTATACTGCTTGGTAGATCCTGCCGACCTTTTACACAGTGGTTAATAGAGATCCTCGCGCCTAGCTGGGGGCTCATGCTCCACAAGGACCATGGGGAAGAGAATCATTCCCATCCTGTTGGCCCCATGCGGGCTATTACAGTTTGTTCTGCATTTTCTTTGAGTATTCATCATAAGGCCTATAATGCTATATGAGCTCATTATCAGGACCAATATTTTAAAGTAGCAATACGTCATACATATCTATATATCCACACACCTATGGCTGAGGAGGCAGTTATAGTTTGATATTAGGTTAATAGTCTACTTCTCAGCTTCAGCTGGTGCAGTGTGAATGTCTGAGATGCCACTAGGTATTCATATCATATGGCAGGAGTTTAGTATATGGACATTGATTTGATTTTATGGCCACAGTCACAATTTGAGTTGTTACTCATGTTCCAATTGTGGGCCACATCTTCCCTTGGCCTGCCCTAAAGCGGTTGATAGTGTCCAGATTATCCATGAAAGACTGAAACCTGGGATTTCTCCACTTGAGTCAGTTACGAGGTTGTGATGTTTTCAGTCAACCAAGAGTTGCACCATTGAGAAGTGGGGCTGTTATCGGTTTGTGTGGGATGTGCTCCAGTAGAGGTTATAGGATTTCAGACAATTGCGTTGGGTTTTCTTTCAGTTCCTGTGTCAGCGAGAGTGCTTTGCTAGTTGTCTTCTGATGCCGTTCTTTGAGGAGGATGTTTTCCCTGCAGACACCAGGGGTGGGATTCTCCGTCCTATCGCACCAGTTTTCTGGTGTGGTGCATCCCCACCGGCAGCGGGATTCTCCATCCTGCCAGCTGGCCAATGGGGTTTCCCATTCCTGACAAGCACACTGTCAGGAAATCCCTGGGTATGGGTACGCTGCCGGCGCAACGGAGAATCCAGCCAGTGAAGAACCCAGCGCCAGAGTGGTGGCATAGCGGTTAGCACAGTTGATTCACAGCTTAATTCATAAAAATATATATCTAAACCCTGATTATTTCACAACTTTCAGGTGATATGTAAATCACTATTGAACCTTCAAGTCCTCAAAGTAAAATAGGCTAAAGGTAGTTATGCAGCCCAAGTAATTCTATATAGAATCTGCAGTTAATTATGATCTATGATTCTATCAAGTGTCATTTTGAAATTTATTACTTTAAAAATCCTACAAGGGAATATTTTACCCATCAATACTCTAGAAGATTAATATCATACATCATAATAAATGTTGGTAATGGAACTTGGAACCTAGATGAAGACTTGATTCACATCGCCAAGATGTTTTAACATTACAGATAAACTAAGAAATTATCTACCATGATGGGCATTATTAGTCAAATTGGGGAAAAACCCTGAAAAAGTGTATTCTGATATCAGGAGCAACACTGTTTGGATTTAAATCAAGTCCAGACAGACGTGCTGAAGCATCTCTCAATCACCGATCTTCTGAAATGTCCTAAGTGAAACAGGTTTCATGCCCTTTCTATAATGAATTCTTCAGGCATTATGAGAAGACTGTAATAGTAGTTTCATTATTCCAAGAATGAAAACTGAATTGGATAGTTTGAGATCCACCTCTTGCTCTCGCGACTCTATTCCCATCAAACTGTGAACCACTTATCTTTCCTTCCCGGCCTCAATGTTAGCTGACAAAGTTAACAGTTCTGTCTCTTGAGATACTGTTACCCTACCCATCAAATCTGCTATAATTGGTCATCTTTTATCCATTTTTCTTGGAAACAGTCACCTCATCTCCAAACTTTCTTTCCTCTCAAACCCATGCTCACTTTTCTGACAACTCCATATCTTTACCTCGCCAATTGGGTTTCTACCTTGCCACAGCGCTGAAATGACAGTTGTGACTAAAAGATGGTGGGCTGGATTCTCCGTTTCAGGGACTATGGCCCCACGCCATCGTGAAAACTGTGGCCTTTTACGTCAGAAAAACTGGCGTCAAAAGGCCACATATTCACAGCCCTGTAGGGGGCCAGCAGGGAGCCATCGTGAGGCTCGCAGCTCCAGCTCCAGCTGCAGATACGGTCCCAGGCACTTCCGGGTCAGAGGCCGAGCATGCGCATGGTAGCGGCCTCCAGCGGCCGCATCGTACTCCGTGGCGGACTCAGACTGCAGAGCTGGACCGTGCAAATAGTGTCCCCAATCGGCCGCGCGCTCAACCCGAACCCCCCGCTTGAAAATACCCCGGTCCCGTACAAGGCCCCCACCTGCCTTCCGATTTGCGCACCCCCGACCATGGCAGCCACGGACTGAATCTGCAGCCGCTAAGCAAGTATCCCGAACGGCAGGACGATAAGTGGTCCACACCGTCGGGACTTCGGCCGGTCAGGGGCGGATAATAGCGGGGCGGGCCTCTGACAATGGCCGCTGGTAGAGGATTCGCGGTACGGCATATTTCCCAAGTACGCCGCTTTTCGGGGGCCGGAGAATCGAGGAACCAGTGCTGGACCCGATTCCATGCGTGGAACTGGATTCTCACCCTGGTGCCAGACGCGGTCCCAACATCAAAGTGTCACTGACAGGCTGCAAAATATTGAAATGGGAGAAGGTGAACAACCAGATGTTGTGATGCATATTGGCAGCATCCATAGCGATAGAAAAAGGAATAAGGTCATGCAGGAAGATTTTAGGGTGCTCTGAACAAAATTTATAAAGCAGGGCCTTAAATGTAGAAATCTCTGGATTACTCCTGGTGCCACATGCAAGTGAGTGCAGAAATAAGGTGACAGTGTGGGTGAATACATGGTTAAGAGATTTTGTAGGAGGGAGGGTTTTAGAATCCTAGAGCACTGGGACTAGTTCTGGGGGAGTTGGGACCTGAATAAACAGGATGGGTTGCACCTTAACTGGGCAGAGACTAATATTGTAGTGGGGAGTTTTGTTGGTTGTATTGGGAAGGATTTAATCTAGCTTGGCAGGGGGATGGAAATCAGAGTATAGATTTAGTAGGGAGAGAAGCAAGGCTGGAAATGGAAGGCAGATAATTAGTTAGCAAGTTGGAAGGTCAGAGAACAAAAGATTTAGATGATCGACAACAAAGGATTTGTAATTAGTGGTAAGTAGTTTTTAAAAATTCTTCATGGGATGCTGGCATCGCCAACAAGACCAGCATTTGTTGCCCATCTCTAACTATCCTTGAACTGAGTGGTTTACTAGGCTAATTCAGATGGCAGTTAAGGGTCAACCACATTGCTGTGGGTCTGGAGTCGCTTATAGGCCATATCAGAAAAGGATGCCAGATTTCCTTCCCTAAAGGACATTAGTGAACTAGATGGATTTTTACAACAATTCACAATGCCAGGAAGCCTTATCATTATTGATAAACTAAGAAAATATCTACCAAAATTGCTACTATTGGGCAACTTGAATAAGCTGATAGTTGTCGTGGTCTAAGACTAGCTTTATATTTCAGATTTGTTAAGTGAATTTAAATTCCACCAGCTGCCAAGATGGGATTTGAGCCCATATCCCCAGAGCATTAACCTGAGCCTCTGGAATACTAGTCCAATGAAAGTCCATCTCCTCCAAATACAAGTTCAATGCAAGATCTTTAGTGAATAAGACAGATGAGCTAAAGGCAAAGGATGACACTTGGAAACTTGACATCATAGTTTTATTGAAACGTGGATTAAAGGAGGACAGGAATGGCAGCTCAACATTCCTGGTTACAGGGATCTTAGACTGGTGAGGGCAGGACAAGACAAGATTGGTTCAAGAAATATTCACAGCTGTGAGAAGGGATGATATGCTCAAAGAAGCTTCAAATGAGGCCAAGTGGGTCAAACGGAGGAGGGGAAAAAGAGTCAATCAAATGCTGGGAGAATACTGCAGACCACAAACAATCCAAATAGTCAGCAGGAGATAAAAGAGCAAATAGTTAGGCAAATTGCTGGGAAATGCAGGAACAATGTCCTGGATTTTGCTGCTAGAATGGAAATCTGTAGGGCTGGGACACAAAGGGGGTAGGGGGACCTCCCCCTGTATTTTACCATTGGTATCCAACTACTGGGCTGTCAGCAAAGAAATCGAAAAGTAAGACTTGATCCTAGTGCCAGTGCCTTGCATGAAACTGGGATGTTTAAACACACATGTTTAATGTGTATCGGTCAGCTTGAACCCAGAGGCACATGGGAGGGCATGGACAGCTGACAAGGCAGTATAGAGATGGTCGCAGAAAGAGGAAGGGTTGCCCCATGCTTCAACAACACCTACTTTCTTGGCCTTTTAGAAGCCATCAGCAAAAGGAAGCAGGCCTTCGTTCCAGAGACAGGAGAAAGAGGCCATCAAGTGGTACCAAGAAGCATGGCGGGTGTTGGCAGTCATGAATGCTGAGATGGTGTTGCCAGAATCTGGATCCAACATAGGAAAATAATTAATGACCGACTGTGTCCTGGAAAGGTGAGTAGCATTAATAGTTGACAACTGGCAGCCAAGCATAAAGTGATGGAATCCAGGAAATCTGAGATCAGATGGCAGACCTCGGTATGGGAAAGCACCATGCATCGATATTAACATTATGATATCATGCACGCGAAGCTCAGGCCCAGGAATGGGCGAATGTTGCATTGAGACAGCTGAATGGCTGCCTCATCGTGCCATTCCAGCAGCATGACACTGCATGCTTATTGTGCCTTAAAATGGCACGCACATACTCACCAGGCAAGAGATATGCCTATATTACAGCTCAAAATATCAAACAGCACCAAAAACGGGAGGTAAAATTGCCCTCATCACCACTGTGGTGATATGCATGTACTCATCAATGTACATAGTTGTCTATCAGTGCACATAGTTATCGATACAACCTCCGACCAGCAGGTGGCATTAGAGATCTATCACGTGACTCGGGACACCAGTTAGTTGGTAGCAAGTCATACAAGAAGATTGTCGCACTTAGAGTAGCTCCAGGAAAATTCACTAAATTTATTTAGTAGTCATTGTCTGTATTATAATTCATTTGTTACCTTTTACACGTGCCTGTTAATAAATCATCTTTATAGTTAAACTATATGTTCTGTGTACATCATTACAACAGTTATATCACAGAACACAACATGGTACCAGGAGTGCAGCTCACTAAAAGATAACAACGGAAAAGACGGGATGAAATAGGCTGAAGAACAAAAAGAGATTTGGCCGCCGACCTGATGCTCTACGGCCATCTGCAACTCAACACAACAAAAGACTGTGAAGTTAGAGATGGAAGGTTTGAAGGCACCCCACCAGCTTCAAGTCTCGGGTAACATAGATGAAAATTGCTGTGTGTTCAAGCAGCAATTTAGACTCTATGTTGCAGCCCTTGGCCTGCAGGCACAGCCTGACAAGAGGCGCATTGCATTGCTGCTCACGGTAGCAGGTCCTCAAGCACGAGAAACATACAATACCTTTGCCTTTGACAGCGAAGACGAAAGCAAAAGTTTTGATGTAGTAATACAGTACTTTGATTGGCTTTGCTCTCTGACGAAAAATGAAACATTTGAACATCATCTATTTGGTACGCGCACGCAAAAATCAGATGAACCTATTGATTCTTTTGTTACTGACTTGCGGTTGAATACGCAGTCGTGCAATTTTAGTACTTAAACTCATCGATGATCCGCGACTAGATAGTGTTCGCTGTAGCAAATGACAATGTATGTGCGAGGTTATTGAGGGAAGAGGACCTGAAGTTAGAAAACTCTATCAAGATCTGCTTTGCATGCTAGTGAACTAACTGCACAGATTAGTATGCTCAGCCTGCAACATTTTGGCACCAATCAGGCAGAAGACGCCAGCGCCATAAGCACTGTGACACAGTCAAAAAAGAAACGTGGTCTCAGTGCGGGCGTCCATTTTGAGCACACCATGACGCAGTTGAAAAAGAAACATGGTCTCAGTGCAGGTGGCCATTTTGAGGGCTAGTCAGATCCGCCATTTTGTGCCAGCAATATGGCAATCAACATTTGCACGACGATGTCCCGCACTTGGAAAGATCTGTTACAAGTGTGGCAGAACAGGTCACTTTGCCAGGCGATGTCCTTCACGCCCAACCAGGACCAATTAGTGTGGATAATGAGATATGCATGGCTAATGAACAAGATAGTGGAGGTGGATAGGAAGTACTCGAGGGTGCCCACCATAGAGGGATTGGTGAGGAGGAAAAATTTACAAGGGCAATTTAATAGGTCGACAACGGGGCGGGCGGTAGGACAGCTGCGCAGGGCAAGAGGGGTGCAGCACGAATACGGGGAGAAGGGGAGTCGAATGTGAGTGCATCAACTACGAAGGCAGGCCGCGTCCAGGGAAGTATTGAAGATATAGCACAATTGCTTCACAGCTCCAGGGTCTCAGGTTCGATTCCGGCTTGGGTCACTGTCTGGCGGAGTCTGCACATCCTCCCCGTGTGTGCGTGGGTTTCCACCTCCCACAGTCCAAAGATGTGCAGGTGAGGTGGATTGGCCATGATAAATTGCCCTTAGTGTTGGGTGAGGTTACTGGGTTATGGGGATAGGGTGGAGGTGTTGACCTTGGGTAGGGTGCTCTTTCGAAGAGCCGGTGCAGACTCGATGGGCCGAATGGCCTCCTTCTGCACTGTAAATTCTATGATACGGACTTGGGAAGAGACGTGGTGTCAGAGCCGGGGAAGATAAACAAGGTGTTTAAGGATTATTATAAGGAGCTGTGCAGGGTGGACCGGGAGGGGGGGGGGGGCTGAAGAGGGGGACATGGGACGGTTCTTAGACGAGCTGGAGTTTCCACAGTTGGCAGGAAGAGAAGAGGCAGGCGCTAGAGGAGCCCTTGGGGCTGAGGGAGGTATTGGGCAGTATAAGGAGTATGAAGTCTTAGGATTCCCGGCTGCCGGCCTTTTCCAGCCCGACCCACCCCGCTATTGTGATAGCATGAGCCATGCCCCCAGCATCTTCTTTCCAAAATGTTTGGCAAGCTACACGCCACTTTTCTTGCCCGAGACAACATTTTGGGGGGAAATGGAAAATATCACCCATTGAAAGATCACAGGATGCAACACCATCTGAAGATACTACATAATTTCATTCCTGAACACCTCTGCCAGCACAGAGACGTGGTTGTAGGCGGTTCAAGACTGGCATTTAAATATCCAGGGATTCACAACCTATCGAAAAGACAGAGAGGTGGGAGGAGGGGGCGGGGTAAATAATGTTGCCAGTGGACCCAAAGAAAGGAAATTCATTGAATGTTTACAGGAGGGATTTTGGAACAACTTGTGATGGAGCCCACGAGGGAACAGGCCATTCTGGACTTAGTGTTATGTAATGAGCCAGACTTGAGAAAAGATCTTAAAGTAAGGGAACATTTAGGAAGGGAACACCAAGGAAATAGCTGAGGAACTAAATAAGTACTTTGCGTCAGTCTTCACAGTAGAAGACATGAGTAATATCCCAACAATTCAGGAGAGTCAGGGGGCAGAGTTGAATATGGTAGCCATCACAAAGGAGAACGTGCTAGAGAAACTAAGAGGTCTAAAAATTGATAAATCTCCGGACCCAGATGGGCTACATCCTAGAGTTCGAAAGGAGATAGCTTAAGAAATAGTGGAGGCGTTAGTTATGATCTTTCAAAAGTAACTGGAGTCAGGGAAAGTCCCAGAGGATTGGAAAATCGCTGTTGTAATCCCCCTGTTCAAGAAGGGAACAAGAAAAAAGATGGAAAATTATAGGCCAATTAGCCTAACCTCGGTTGTTGGCAAGATTCTAGAATCCATCGTTAAGGATGAGATTTCTAAATTCTTGGAAGTGCAGGGTCAGATTAGGACAAGTCAGCATGGATTTAGAAGGGGAGGTCATGCCTGACAAACCTGTTAGAGTTCTTTGAAGAGATAACAAATAGGTTAGACCAAGGAGAGCCAATGGGTGTTATCTATCTTGACTTCCAAAAGGCCTTTGATAAGGTGCCTCACGGGAGACTGCTGAGTAAAATAAGGGCCCATGGTATTTGAGGCAAGGTACTAACAGGATTGACGATTGGCTGTCTGGCAGAAGGCAGAGAGTTGGGATAAAAGGTTCTTTTTCGGAATGGCAACCGGTGACGAGTGGTGTCCCGCAGGGTTCAGTGTTCGGGCCACAGCTGTTCTCTTTATATATTAACGATCTCGATGACGGGACTGGGAGCATTCTGGCTAAGTTTGCCGATGATACAAAGATAGGTGGAGGGGCAGGTAGTATTGAGGAGGTGGGGAGGCTGCAGAAAGATTTAGACAGTTTAGGAGAGTGGTCCAAGAAATGGCTGATGAAATTCAACGTGGGCAAGTGCGAGGTCTTGCACTTTGGAAAAAAGAATAGAGGCATGGACTATTTTCTAAACGGTGACAAAATTCATAATGCTGAAGTGCAAAGGGACTTAGGAGTCCTAGTCCAGGATTCTCTAACGGTAAACTTGCAGGTTGAGTCCGTAATTAAGAAAGCAAATGCAATGTTGTTATTTATCTCAAGAGGTTTGGAATATAAAAGCAGGGATGTACTTCTGAAGCTTTATAAAGCACTAGTTAGGCCCCATTTAGAATACTGTGAGCAATTTTGGGCCCCACTCCTCAGGAAGGACATACTGGCACTGGAGCGGGTCCAGCGGAGATTCACACGGATGATCCCAGGAATGGTAGGCCTAACATACGATGAACGTCTGAGGATCCTGGGATTATATTCATTGGAGTTTGGGAGGTTGAGGGGAGATCTAATAGAAACTTACAAGATAATGAATGGCTTAGATAGGGTGGACGTAGGGAAGTTGTTTCCATTAGCAGGGGAGACTAGGACCCGGGGGCACAGCCTTAGAATAAAAGGGAGTCACTTTAGAACAGAGATGAGGAGAAATTTCTTCAGCCAGAGAGTGGTGAGTCTGTGGAATTCATTGCCACGGAGGGCGGTGGAGGTCGGGACGTTGAGTGTCTTTAAGACAGAAGTTGATAAATTCTTGATTTCTCGAGGAATTAAGGGCTATGGAGAGAGAGCGGGTAAATGGAGTTGAAATCAGCCATGATTAAATGGTGGAGTGGACTCGATGGGCCGAATGGCCTTACTTCCGCGCCTATGTTTTATGGTCTTGTAGACTCTTAGCAGTGGGTTGTTTTGCGCATGTAAAATGGGTGATGCAATCTGGTCAGCACTTCACAGACGCGTAGAAGGAAGTACCAAAGGCAGCAACAGCTGCAGCCACTTCCTCTTGGAGAAGCGTGGAGGCTCACCAATGCTCAGTTCCATGTCATGCAGATAGTAAGCCTTGTGTGTCAGCATCAAAATAGCAGAGGCTTCAGCTGGAGCATCAGTGTTTCCAGAAGCAGAAAAGATCCATGCGCAAATGAGACAGCCTTCTATCCATAAGACAAAATGGCTAAATTTCTCTGGTGTGTTAACACATTGTGTTCTCCATTGCGAGTGGTAACCCTCATGGAGATACATGGAGCATAGTAGCAAGTGTGCTCCATGTATCCATGTGCTCCAGGGCAGCACGGTAGCATTGTGGATAGCACAATTGCTTCACAGCTCCAGGGTCCCAGGTTTGATTCCGGCTTGGGTCACTGTCTGTGCGGAGTCTGCACATCCTCCCCGTGTGTGCGTGGGTTTCCTCCGGGTGCTCCGGTTTCCTCCCACTGTCCAAAGATGTGCAGGTTAGGTGGATTGGCCATGATAAATTGCCCTTAGTGTCCAAAATTGCCCTTAGTGTTGGGTGGGTTTACTGGGTTATGGGGATAGGGTGGAGGTGTTGACCTTGGGTAGGGTGCTCTTTCCAAGAGCCTGTGCAGACTCGATGGGCCGAATGGCCTCCTTCTGCACTGTAAATTCTATGATAATCTATGACTATGAAGTGGATGTCGGGGTTTCAAGCAGATTTCCAGAGAACTGTCTCATTCATGAGGCAGTAGAACAATGAATGAGTGAGTTGCGCCAGCCTCGCATCTTCCCAACATCAGGAGCACAACCACTCCAGGCGATCACAGGAGTGAATGTGAGGCCTCAAAAGGGAAAGGAAGCGCAAGTTTCAGGCAACGAGTCTCCTTTCAGAGCAGTTCCACAGATAAAGACACATCTCTCAACCCCTTTTACGGTGACACAATATTGCTCTGATTAAAGAGATGGCCCGCGCAAAAATATAAGTAGTTCCAAATGTGCCAGGCCCCAGTAGGGTACAGGTATCACAAAGCCACGGCCGTTTATTGCACTGGAGCAAGAAAGGCAGCCTCCACATCTGCTTGAGGAACACCCCATAGAAGTTACCTAAGTATGCACCTAAGTGCAAAGCCTAACACTTGAATTTTACTGGGTGATATTATTTTGTAACATTCAAACATTTGTAACGTTTAATGAAAGAAAGGGATGTTGAAATGTAATCAATAGTGAATTGCATATTTATTTCAATGAAACAGGTGTGATGAGCCAGATGTTATATCTGAATGTTCTGTAAAGTTGAGGAGATTATGGGCACTTGTTTGATGAAGGCTTTTGCATTTAGAGACCATGGGGATACAAAAATGCAGAGGGTCTCTGGTGACAGGTCAGGAGACCTGCCTCTGGGAGAGAAATTATTGGCTCAGCTTCTCTCTACTGGTCCGAAACATCTACTGATCAGAGAGGGGAATCTCCCTGCCATATATGTAAGTGTCCTGTGGCCTAGGCTTCGCTGTGCCATCTTCATCAGCTGGTATACGCTGTGGCACCTCATGCTCATCCCCCTTCTGTGAGGATGCGGATTGCGCAGTGCTTCCTCTGGCTTCAGCGCTATTCCCCTCTGGCATGCCAGGTTTCGCAATGTGCAGCAAAAGACAGTGATGTGGGATAATCTTGAGCATGTGTATTGCTGGGCACCCCCAGATCGATCAAACAAATTACAGCAAGTAATCAGGAAAGTTAATAGAAAGTGATAATTTGAGAGGAAAATTGATTACAAAAGTAGGGAAGTTATGCCAGTTGTACAGGGCATTGCTGAGACAACTAGAGTACTATGTTCAGTCCTGATCTAAGCGAAGATGTAAATGCATTAGAAGCAGTTCAGAGAAGGTTTACTGGACAAATACTACGAATGGGCGAGTTGTCTTAAGAGAAAAGGTTGGAGAGGTTAGGTTTGTATCCGCTAGAGCTAAGGAGAGTAAGAGGTGATTTGATCAAAACCTTTCAGATCCTACGGGGTATTGACATGGTGGGTGTGGAGCAATGTTTCCTTTTGTCAGAGAATCTAGAACCAGGGGTCACTGTTTAAAAAAGCAGGGCCGCTCATTTAAGGCAGTGGAAGCTGATGCTTTAAATATTTGTAAGGTACAGCTAGGTAGATACAGGGCATACAGGAGTTAGAAGCTTCGATTTCAGTGGCCTTTATACCCCAGGATGTTTGATGGTCTGAAGAGCTGAGACAACCGAGACTGCCCAAGAATGTAGGAGTCATGGCAGGTTCCTGGAAACCTTGGCAACAAAGTTCCTGAAAACCTTGGCAACACTTACATGAACTGCTTGCAACAGTCATACACTACCTAAATATTGAGTGAGTGGAAGCGCTTTCTGTTCACAAAGCGACATGGCTGCTGTGAGCGAGCCTTGATGCCACAAGAGTACAATTAATACCCCTCTGAATTTGAGGAAATCTGATTGTGGTTCCATGATCATAGAATCATAGAATCATAGAATTTACAGTGCAGAAGGAGGCCATTCGGCCCATCGAGTCTGCACTGGCTCTTGGAAAGAGCACCCTACCCAAGGTTAACAGCTCCACCCTATCCCCATAACCCAGTAACCCCACCCAACACTAAGGGCAATTTTGGACACTAAGGGCAATTTATCATGGCCAATCCACCTAACCTGCACATCTTTGGACTGTGGGAGGAAACCGGAGCACCCGGAGGAAACCCACGCACACACGGGGAGGATGTGCAGACTCCGCACAGACAGTCACCCAAGCCGGAATCGAACCTGGGACCCTGGAGCTGTGAAGCAATCGTGCTATCCACAATGCTACCGTGCTGTTGGCCTTCATCGCAAGGAAATTTGAGTAAATAAATGGTAAATAATCTTTATTGTCACAAGCTTACATTAACACTGCAATTAAGTTACTGTGAAAATCTCCTAGTCACCACATTCCGGCGCCTGTTTGGGTATGCTGTAGGCGTGGTTTCAGGACCTGTGTTTTGAGTCAGCTTCCACGTGGTGTTATTCACGGTGGCTCAACTCAGTACAGAGAGGAACAAACAACAACAACCTGGACAAGATGGCTATTTAATCAAGCTTGTTACGAGTACACGTCAACAGACTGGATATCTGCCAACTGTACTGCTGAACAAAGACCAGAACACAGTACTTATACAACGTTCAAAAATCAATAGCCCACCCAAGTTGGACGTGATCCATTGCTTGCAATTCTATTGGGTGAAGTTTAAACACTGCTTGCAATTCTATTGGATAAGACGTTTAAACTTATCCAATAGAATTGCAAGCATTGTTGAAACTTCACCCAATAGAATTGCAAGCAATGTATAAACTTCACCCAATAGAATCGCAAGCAACCCATGATTAATCCTCAACCTGACAGCTATGTACAATTTCAGCAGCCTGTGCTGACTGTTTGTGAGAAACAGAACAACAAAACCAGCACCCTGGATTGTTTCACAAAGACAGGATGTCAGAAGTAATGTCCTTTTGGTCACGTTAGCCATCCTAAATCCCATTTGATTACTTATTACTGCTATGTCCTAAAAATACATGTTTAATGGTTAATAATGAATACTCAGTACTCTTCCTATAATTCAACTCAATCCTTAATAAAGTAACTTATGTAAAACTACTCTAGTGGCATGCTAACTATTCAGTTTTAAGAAGCATCATCGTTGAACCCCCCCTTCAGGGTACACAGAGGGACAATTCAGAATTCTCAGCTGGTACAGGAATTGAACCCGCGCTGCCGGCCTTGTTATGCATCACAAACCAGCTGTCTAGCCCACTGAGCTAAACCAGCCTCTACTCCCTGGCTCTGCATTAAATAAATAGGAATAAGTGCAGTTGTCTTCCTTTCCGCCTCGTATCAGGGCAGTGAACTGTATTTGGATTAGATTGGGGCAATACCCCTTTTTCACAGCCTTGTATGAACGTTTCAGGAGTAATGATACCTTGTTGCAATTATATAGAGCCTTGTTGAGACCGCATCGGGAGTATTGTGCAGAGTTTTGGTCTCTTATTCACAGAAGGAAATACTTGCCATGGAGGTTCACCAGACTAATCGCTGGGATGGCAGGATTGACTTCGGAGGAGAAACTGAGGTAACTCAGAATTCGCTAGAATTTCAAAGAATGAGAGGCGATCTCATTAAAATGGGCATAGTCTCAGAATAAGAGGCAGACCTTTGAAATGAGGAGGAATTTCTTCAGTTAGAAGGTGGTGAATCTTTGGAATTCTCTACTCCAGAAGGCAGTGGGGGCTGTCATTGAGCATGTTCAAGATAGAGATCAATGAATTTCTAGATACTAATGACGTCAGGGGATATGGAGATAGTCTGGGAAAATGAGGTTGAGGGAGACGATCAGCCTTGATCCAACAGAATGGTCTACTGCTATTTCTAGGTTCCTCGGACCATTTCCAGGTCCCTACCCCGTGCAACATTGCTGCTGGATATCCACTGAGTCCAAGGAGACCACTAATTAGTGCCCATCTGGCATGTTCACCATCCAATTTAGGACAACAGAAATGTTGAGGAGTCAAGATGTAAAAGTGGCAAGCCTAACTTCAAGGGCACCTGACAACCATGATTGTGGATGCCAGCATCCTGGGCGATGGCAGAGGCATGAATGAAGTGGAGCAGCAAAATGGTACTCACACAACAATTTCCTGACACCTCACTGAAAGTCGTTAGAGGTGGTCACAGTCCAGAATAGCGGCCTGTTTCCAGAACGTGGCAGGAAGAGACTAGTCAGTCAGATAAAACAGGCATGGATGAAGGTGGTTCAGATGGTGAGAACCGCACTGTGGTACAGAGCAGGAGTGCCTTAACGACCTTCTGAAGTCTGGCAAGGGGAGTGTGATGTTGCACCCAGCAGACCTCCAGATCTGGACTCACCAGCACAATGAGCAGAGCAGACTGATGGCACAAAATGCTCAGGAGCAGTGAAGGTAAGTGTGTGTTGGTGCACCCCTGAGCTGTGGGAAACACACACACGTGAAGAACATGAGGTGATGACTTTGGACTATGGAAATTATAAGTGAGTAAGCCGCAGGACGTAGTAAAGGATGGAACCATCGTCTTAATTCACTCACTGGAGAAAGAAAGTGTTCAATGCAGTGAAGTGGCACATATCACAACTGTGATATCCAATGGAGGAGAAGGGCCTACAAAGTGCCACAATGTCAGCTCGGCAAAAGGTCAGCGAAGGCAAGATGGTGCTGTCCAAGAAATGGTGAAAGCATGTACCATTTCCATGTGAAGAGGATGGAACTCTGCTGTTGTTTGTATACACCCTGTCTTGGGCTGCTGCAGCTCTGCCTAAGAAGCTAGTGACAGAGGACAGGATTCCTAACCAATATCTCATGCCTCCCACAAGATAAATTGCAGAGCAGCAACCTCAGCATACCACTATGTCAACGGTGGCATCTTCAGAGAATGAGTACCCGAGACACCAGCATCAGTTGCACGTTCCAGTTCCATGTGAGTAGATGTACTCACCTCGGTGGGGCCTCACATCAGTTTAGAATGGGTGGCACAAGATAGCCAGGACTTTGCTTGTGAGCAGAAGGAGGTGACAGAGGCAGAAGTAATTGTGCTCTCTCCCCTTTCGAGAATGGAGGGCAGCTCAGTTGGATAGAGGTGCAGAGTCTCGGGGATCGCATACAAGGCAGGTCATTCGGCAGCAACAAAACAAATGTGTCCAAATTTCGGAGTTCCCCGAGACAATGTGAAGCCTTGGGCAAAGAATGGGGGAGTCCACTTGTGAGAAGTATTCTGAAATGTCTGAGGTATATGTTTACATGAGCTCCTCCACTGTATGAGCGACCGACTGTTTGCAGAACCATAACATGGCATCACTCAAAGTGAATGCAAGAACATGGCACTCCATGCACAGGATGCATGTCATATTCTCCAGCATTGACCAATTTGTTGCACTGATGCAAAGAAGCATGCCCCTAGACATGCATGAGTGCCATAAAAGGGCTGGGCTAGGCAGGGGTGATGTTGAGGGGGATTACCCCCTGTTGGACATTTTCCTCATTAGGAGCCCCCTGACAGAGGAAATCGATCTAAAAAAGCAAGCCCCTGCATCATTGCAGATGAGGCAGCCAATTCGGGTGCTCTTTTGGCACCTCAACACCGGGAACTGGTGCCACAGGCCTCATGCTGGCACAAGCGAGTAACCTGCCTCTGCTTTGTAGTATAAGGGGTTAATCCTAACTATGATAGGCTAATGAGACACAGTAGTTGATGTAATGTCTCATGATCTTGCTCTCTCATGGAGACAGCATGGCAAGGAAGCCGACAGCGAGAAGTATTCCAAATTAGTTGATTTCCTTACCTTAGTAGACTCTAAATATTCTATGTTAGTAAAACAAGATCAAAAATTTAAGACACTGTAGAGTAAAGGGTCTAACACTACTGTAACAATGACTACTGAGCATGTGTGTAAGGAGCTATGTAATGATGATGTCACACTGAAGAGAATGAGAAGAATCTGAGGAGCAGTGACTCTGACCTGGTGATTGGTAATCCTGTACATAGTTGAGTATGTAAACAAAGGTTACTTTGAAAAGGATCTTTGCCTCCAGCCAGATCTCTGGCTGGAGACACCCAACATCTTCCAAGACCATCCAGCAATAACAACAGATGGTGGCAGATGAGGGTGGCATGGTAGCACAGTGGTTAGCACTGTTGCTTCACAGCTCCAGGGTCCCAGGTTCGATTCCTGGCTTGGGTCACTGTCTGTGCGGAGTCTGCACGTTATTCCTGTGTCTGCGTGGGTTTCCTCCAGGTGCTCTGGTTTCCTCCCACAGTCCAAAGATGTGCAGGTTAGGTGCATTGTCCATGTTAACTTGCCCTTAGTGTCCCAAAAAAAAGATTGGGTTGGGTTACGGGGATAGGGTTGCGGTTAAGTGGGGTGCTCTTTCCAAGGGCCGGTGCAGACTCGATGGGCCGAATGACCTCCTTCTGCTCTGTAAATTCTATGATCGGATCCAGAGAAAAGCAGCATAAAAAGGCAGGAAACAGCTTGAAGAGATGCCTATCAGCAGCAGAGAGCAGCATGTGAAGAACAAAGAACAATACAGCACAGGAACATGCCCTTCAGCCCTCCAAGCCTGTACCGGTCATACCACCGTTGGCCAAAACCCTCAGCACTTCCTAGTGCCGTATACCCATCCTATCCATGTATTTGTCGAGATGCTTTTTGAATTCCGTTAATGTATCTGATTCCACAACCTCCCCTGGCTACACGTTCCTGGCACTCACCACCCTCTGTGTAAAAAAACCTGCCTCGCACATTTCCTCTAAACTTTTCCCCACGGATCTTAAACCTATGCCCTATGGTGACTGACCCCTTCCCCCTGGCAAAGAGTGCCTGCCATCCATTCTTTCCATGCCCCTCATAATCTTGTAGACCTCTATCAGATCACTCCTCAACCTCTGTCTGAGTCTATTCAGCCTCTCCACACAGCTAACACCCTCCAGACCAGGCAACATCCTGGTAAACCACCTCTACACCCTCTCCAACGCCTCCACACCCTTCTGGTGGTGTGGCGACCAGAACTGTGCGCGATATGTCAAGTGCGGCCTTACCAAGGTTCTATACAACTGTAGCATGACTTGCCAATTTTTATACTCGAAGGCAAGCATTCCGTATGCTTTCTGGACTACCTAATCCACATGTGTTGCCACTTTCAAAGATCTGTGGACCTGTACGCCCAGATCTCTCTGACTTTCTATATTCCTAAGAGTTTTGCCATTTACGGTATACTTCCCCTCGATGTTAGACCCATCAAAAAGCATTACCTCACATTTGTCTGGATTAAACTCCATTTGCCATTTCTCTGCCCAAGTCGCAAACCTATCCATGTCCTGCTGTATCCTCTGACAATCCTCAACAAGATTTGCCACTCCACCAACCTTGGGTGTCACCGCAAACTTACTAATCAGACCAGCTACATTTTCCTCCAAATCGTTTATGTATACTACAAACAACAGAGGCCCCAGCACAGATCCCTGTGGAACACCATTAGTCACAACCGTCCATTCAGAAAAACATCCTTCTACTGCTACCCTTTGCCTTCTGTGAACAAGCCAGTTCTGTATCCATCTTGCCACCTCACCTCTGATCCCATGTGACTTCATCTTTTGTACCAGACTGCCATGAGGTACCTTGTCAAAGACTTTACTGAAGTCCATGTAAATAACATCCACCACCCTCTCCTCATCAATCATCTTTGTCACCTGCTCAAAAAACTCGATCAATTAGTGAGGCACAAACTCCCCTTCACAAAACCATGCTGTCTATTGCTAATGAGTCCATTTATTTCCAAATGGGTATAAATCTTGTCCCTGAGAATTCTTTCCAATAGTTTACCTACTATCGACATGAGGCTCACTCTCCTTTAGTTTCCTGGATTATCCTGGCTTCCTTTCTTAAACAGTGGTACCACATTAGCTATTCTCCACTCCTCTGGGATCTCACCTGCAGCCAATGAGGATTCAAAGATGTCAGTTAAAGCCCCAGCAATTTCCTCCCTTGCTTCCCTCAGTATTCTGGGGTAAATCCCATCCGATCCAGGAGACTTATCTACCTTAATGTATTTTAAACCACCCAATACTTCCTCCTTTACAATGTCAACATGACCCAGACTGTGCACATGCCCTATCCAAGAATCATCTTCCACAAAGTCCTTTTCTTTGGTGAACAAAGTCCTTTTCTTTGGTGAAAACTTTGAGGACTACCCACTAATCAGGCTAGAGAAGGAAACCACAAGGACAGCCCAGCGACCAGCACATAAAACAGCCTGGGAAACAGAAACCTCGAACCAGGGTGAGCACTGACTTCTACCCTACCTCTCCAGAACTGTTCCAGAACTTAGAGGGCTCCAGACAGGCTGAGCAATGGTAAAACTGGAGAAAGCATTTCACTCGTTATCAAAATGCTTCGGGTCTAGTGAGGAAGACTAACCAGGACTCTCGCACACACTCGCTGCTCTCTCGCACACACTCGCGCGCGCTCTCTCATACACACACTCACCCCACTACAAGATCGACCCACCCACCCACTGACTCAGAGACCTGCACTCCCACTCGCTTCAATGCCCCATCACGCTGCCTCTCTTCCACGCGATCTTTGCTGTTGCCATGGGCCTTTCTGCCCAGCAACAGCGAGATCAAAGAAATCAAATAACCAATCAGAGCAACGTCTCTTGACGCACTGGATGCTAATAGGCTGTGGCCCAAGAGACATTGCTCTAATTGGCCTATTTGATTTTTAAAATTATTTAAAAACATTGCGCATTCAAACTGCCGTTTGCCAGTCATGTGGCGGCCTACAGCTTCATGGATCCCAGTTTAGGAACCCCCGCTGCACATAGTTGAGTGTGTAAATAAAGGTTACTTTGAAAAAGGATTTTGGCTCTAGAAAGGTCTCTTGCTAAGATTAAGACACCCAATCTTTTCCAAAATGACACAGCGACAACAACAGATACTTTTCATTCTCAACCATAGCGGAGCAACCTGCAACAGTTGTACGTCAGACAGTGCTGTACCGGTATTTTTACTTTGGTATTTCACGTGGGTGACCCTTGTAATGTTTCTGTTCACTAACAAATCATCAATGTATTGGGATGGTTCATCGTATCATCCCGATTTCCCCGATGTAGTCCCACTGTTTTGAGTACAATAGGCACCAGCATAATTAGGTGTACATGCAATGCAAAAATAGGTGGTCGGAGACATTGTGTGGCTGGTGGCAATGTGTGTTCCAGCTATTGCGGGGAAAACAGCAGGCTTGTCTGTGTGGGAGACATTTTGAATGCAGCCACCCGGTGTGGGAGAGGTGTGGTGCAGACCTCAATGCAATCCACAACGTGCCATCCTCAGAAGAAGCATGCCAGGTTCAGTATGGCCCAAGCTTCCCAGCCATCCTGGTCAATAGTGATACCTCAGCCAGATCTCAGGAAGTCTTTTCGTTCAAGCTCATCATGCTCCACTACCTCTTCGTCCTCTGAAGGTGTGTGCTGCTCCTCTGTATCACATCATCCTCATGGTTCACAACTCTCTGGGCTGTGTTGTGTAGAATGCAGCCTTGTTATCTCTGTAAGTTCCCTCAACATCTCTGTGCATTCCCGATATTAATAACTCCATTAGTTGCAGTATCTTCAGCTGCCTGGGTCCTAAGCTGTGGACTGTCCTCCATAAACCATTCCACTTATGTCCTCCATTTTCCGTAAACTTTTTGTTTTGACCAAGGTTTTGGGTTATTTACCCACATATCTGTTTATGTGGCTGACTAATAACACTCCTGTGAAGTGCTTTGGAACATGTTCCTTAGTTAAATGGGCTTTATAAATCCAACTGTTGTTAATACATTTACAGAACACTGCTCAATGTTCTGTACAGCAATGATGTGAATGAAATAAGGATAGGCAAGTGACAAATATACTGTTTGATGTAATCCACTAAGAATATATAATTACCACTCATCTTGGGTGCAACATCCTGTTTTTTAACATCCAAGTTTTGTTGTTTCACAGAAGACCATTTTGACTCTGGTTTGGTTATCCTATTCAGTTCACTGTTTGGTGACGCAGGCTGTTCTGAAAGCAAAATAGAACCTAAATAATTTAAAATGAATAGCAAATATTTGTTTATTGTGTTTAGCCTCATTAATGCATTTTAATTTTCTTTACCTCACCATCCCTCCAAATCTTCATTCCTAATTTGCTCTTCTTTATCCAAACTAGCTGTAAATAAAGTTAAGTATTCTTCTGGTGCAATACAAATGAAAATATTCAAGTCAATGTGCTAAACAAGTTTCAACTTAAGAATTATACTGCAGAAACATTAACATTTTATCTCAAACCATTGTAAAAATATTGGTCCCACTTGCTAAAAACATTTTGTTTATAGGTGTCTTGAAAGTATTATCACTGCTCTTGAGCAGTGGTTGAAATAATGGGCTGGATTTTCCATTTGGGAGACTATGGGCTGGATTCTCTGTTTTTGAGGCTAACTGCCAACGGCGGCATGGGAACTGTGGCGTTATATGACGCCAAAATTGGCGCAAAACCTCACTGATCCTGGGACCGGTGGGGGGCTAGCAGCCGCGCTGAGTAAAACTCCCGGTGACACAAATGGCTGGAGAAAGGCCGCACCGTAAAACATGGCGCCGGGCATGAGCGGGCCCAACCTGCCTAATACTGTCCCCCTGGTAACCCCCTAGCCACCCCCACCAGTTCCCCCAGTTTGGAGTTTTGTATCCACCCTGCGAATGGGTGACACACTAGAAACAGGAGTTCTATTTTAACTTGCTGGAGGAGGCGATGGACTTTATGAGGGACCATTGACTGGGAGGAGTTTGAAGACACTGAACTTTGGAGAGGAGCTTTGTGTTCATTATAATGTGTATGGGGTGGGTTACGAAGGGGGGAGTGGTAATGATGAGTGTGCTTTTCAGTTTTCTTTCTTTGTTGCTGGGATTCTCCGAAAATGGGACTATGTCCCCATGCCCGCCGGAAAACGGGCGTGAATCACTCCAGACTTTTTTCCAAAAGTCTGGAGTGATTCTCCGATTTCAAGAGGGATAGCAGGGCCCCGGCGTGTGCTCCACAGCTCCTGCTGCCGTTTTCGCGCCGGCCCCCGCGCAATATGGCGAAGCCACACAGCGGGGCGGCGCGGAAGTAGATAGGTCCCCCCCCCCCCCCACCAGATCGCGGACCCCCCGCCGATCGGTAGCCCCTGATCACGGGCCTGAACATCGTGGAGCCCCCCCCCCCCCCCCGGAGTCTGATCACCCCCCGGACTCTGATCCCTCCCAACGTGGCTGCGAGTCCGAGCTCCCGCCGGGTGGAACCAGGTTGGAACCACGCCGGCGGGAACTCGGCTGGTCGACCGCAGAGAATCAGCGCGGGGACCTCTTTCAACGGCCCCCCGCCGGCGCAGCGTCGACCGCGCACGGACGGCTGGTGGCTATTCTCCGGTCCACGGAGAATCGCGTCACGGGTCTGAGCCCCCATTCTCTGCCCCCGCGCTGAGCGCGATTTCGGCACGGAGAATCCCGGCCACTATTTGGTCTATTTTAATTCAACCATCCAGAAGTACCCTGCAGTTATCCCACTGCAGCATTCTATTGCCTCTTCAATGATTCCTCGGTTTTTGCATTTAGTATATTACATTATCTGGAGTCCATTCCATGCATTTACCCTATTTTGTGTGATAAAGATTTTTTTGTAATAGCCACACATTTACCCTTTACCAGTTTGAATGTGCAATTCCTTGTCCTTGTCTCACAATTTACTTTACGATATCATTCTGGGTCTATCTTTTTACCTCCTACCTGTCTGATTATTTTGTCAGACCCTCCTGAACCCAAGAATAAGTTGCCTTTTTTCTAGAAGCATCAATACTTTGATTTCTTGGGACAACGTTACATGGTTTTAAATGCTCTGTATAACTCACCGAGGTAGTTTCGACTCGCTCACCAAAAAATTTATTTTTCATAAACCTTTGCAGTCTTTTCTACAACAAACACAAAAAGCTTGCAAATCTTATCCAGGGACATTAGCACAGGGCTAACCTCACAAAAATATTACTGTTTGATTTCAACCAACATAGATGAGCACAAACACTCAATATGCAGGAAATAACTGCAGTAAGTTGCATCCACGGATAAAGGAGAAAGGAGCTCAAGAATATAAATATTTAAAGTTTCTATCAGGCTGTGGATATATTTTATTTTACATGGCAGACGTTCTATTTCTCAACAAGCAACTATACAAATAAGGTCTCCTCTACTTCCATTGGTGGTGAGGCAGTGATATGGCAGCACAGTAGCATTGTGCATAGCTTCACAGCTCCAGGGTCCCAGGTTCGATTCCCGGCTTGGGTCACTGTCAGTGCGGAGTCTGCACCTTCTCCCCGTGTGTGCGTGGGTTTCCTCCGGGTGCTCCGGTTTCCTCCCACAGTCCAAAGATGTGCAGGTTAGGTGGATTGGCCATGCTAAATTGCCCTTAGTATCGAAAATTGCCCTTAGTGTTGGGTGGGGCTACTGGGTTATGGGGATAGGGTGGAGGTGTGGACCTTGGGTAGGGTGCTCTTTCCAAGAGCCGGTGCAGACTCGATGGGCCGAATGGCCTCCTTCTGCACTGTAAATTCTATGATAATCTATGAATGATATCACCGATGTTGCCTGGGCTACCTTTTAACCAAATAACCTTTATGATATCAAACAGAGGAGGAATGGTTAAACAGCCTAGCTGTGCTATCAAATAGATCTATGAACTATTCCACGGACAGTAAAGTATTCTGCTGGGCAGCCAAGTGGATACTGCTTAAATTTTAAAAAAGAAATCCTTCAGCACTTTACAACAGGATAGATACTCTGGGATAATTTGCTCCTGTGAGTGCAGACGGCCAACTGATGCAGAGTAGTCAACTGAATGCGGACTAGTGGTTGACTTGGATTAATTATCATTTTGACTTGGACATATACCACTGCTCTTCACCATTAGACCAATATTTTGGAATTTATTTCTTAACTATATCATAGGAGTAGAAGCACCAGAAGGACTGCAGCATTTCAAGGAAGAAAAAAACATCCCTTTTGGGAAAACTGGAGGTGGGCAATAAATTGTAACATGTAGCAGGTGGGCAATAAGTTAAGTTATTCTGTGATTTTTTAAAAATTGTGATAGGAAAAAATGCAGAAGCAGCAGCTGTGAACAAAACTGATCTATGCCCATGGTGTGGTAAATTCACTTCACTTTCTTTAGCCAAAGGCCTTCATTCTAGATTCAACTCTGTAATCACAGATCTATGTAGAGACAGTATCCAAAGCTGACAGAAATAGTTGGAACCCTGCTGATCCCGATATACTTGGTACTTTAGTCATGTTAAACCAAAGTTTTCTTCACTCAATGCAACTTTGGAAGGCTAATTCACCCTCTACATACCAATTTCCCATGACCTGTAACATTAGCTGCAATCAAACCATATTCATTATGAAAGATGGGAAATCACCTTCACAGTCCTCATAAAGTTATGCCTATTTTGTGTGTAGCAAGATCACAAATGATAGATTATCAATACGTTCCTCCATCAGGAATAACAACATTTAAGACAAGAGTAACCCATGATAAATGCAAAAGACTCAGTCCAAAAGAAACAAACTAATGTCCTTATTTTCAAACAAACTATAAAAACAGATAAATCACACAATGCAGAAGAGACCCTTCGGCCCATCGAGTCTGCACCGACGCATGAAAGGCCCTGACCAGCCCATTTGCCAGCACTTGGGCCATAGCCTAGAATGTTATATTGTGCCAAGTACTCATCCAAGTACCTTTTAAAGGATGTGAGGCACCCTCCCAGGCAGTGCATTCCAGACTGTCACTACTCTCTAGGTAAAAACGTTTTTCCTCAAATTCATCTTATACCTACCACCCCTCACTCTGAACTGTGTTCCCTCGTTACCTCAATCAGGTCACCCCTCAGTCTTCTCTGCTCCAGAGAAAACAACCCAAGCCGATCCAACCTCTCTTCATAACTTCCATCCCAGGCAATATTCTGGTGAATCTTCTCGGCACCCCAGTGTAATTCCATCTTTCCTATAATGTAGCAACCAGAATTGCAGACAGTACTCCAGCTGTGGCCTCACCAAAGTTCTATATAGCTCCATCATGACCTTCCTGCTTTTGTAATCTATGCTCCGGTTAATAAAAACGAGTGTCCCATATGCCATTTTCACCAACCTATTAATGCCCTTCTTCCTTCAGAGATCTATGGACAAACACGCCAAGTCCCTTTGTTCTTCTGAACTTCCCAGTGTCAGACCTTTCATAGTATACTTCCTTGTTAAATTACTCCTTCCAAAGTGTATCACCTCACACTTTTCAAAGTTAAATTCCATCTGCCACTTATCCGCCCATTTGACCATCCTGCCTATATCTTCCTGTAACCCAAGACACTCAACTTCACTGTTAACCACCCGATCACTCTTTGTGTCATCCACAAACTTAGTGATCCTACCCCCAACATAGTCATCATTTATATAAATGACAAACAATAGGGAGTCCAGCGCGGATCCGTGGTCCACCACTGGTCACTGGCTTCCAGACACTAAAGCAGCCACCTATCATCAGCCTCTGTCTCCTACCGCTAAGCCAATTATGAATCCACCTTATCAAATCACCCTGTATCTCATGTGCATTTGCCTTTTTAATAAGTCTACCATGTCAGACCTTGTTGAAGGCTTTGCTGAAATCCGTGTAAACTACATCAACTGCAGATGCAGATGGGCAGCACGGTAGCACAGTGGTTAGCACTGTTGCTTCACAGCTCCAGGGTCCCAGGTCAGATTCCCGGTTTGGGTCACTGTCTGTGTGGAGTCTGCACGTTCTCCCAGTGTCTGCGTGCGTTTCCTCCAGATGCTCCGGTTTCCTCCCACAAGTCCCGAAAGACATATTTGTCAAGTAATTTGGACATTCTGAATTCTCCCTCTGTGTACCTAAACAGGCGCACCGGGATATGGCAACTAGGAGCTTCACAGCAACTTCATTGCAGTGTTAATGTAAGCCTACTTGTGGCAATAAAGATTATTATTACTACCCTCATCTATATACTTGGTTACATGCTGAAAACATTCAAACGAATTTGTTAGGCATGACCTCCCTCTGACAAAGCTATGCTGACTATCCCTGTCTTACCTCTCCAAGTGGAGATAGATTCTCTCCTTCAGAATCTTCTCCAGTAGTTTCCCAACCACTGACATGAGACTCACTGGTCTGTAGTTCTCTGGCTTGTCTCTACAATCTTTCTTATATGGGGGGGGGGGGAACACCACGTTAGCTGTTCTTCAATTCTCTGGCACCTCACCCGTGGTCAGAGTAGAAATAAAAATTTGGGTCAGATCCTCGGCAATCTCCTCCCTCGCCTCCCACAGCATCCTGGGACACAATTCATACGGACCTGGAGATTTGTCCACTTTTAAGCTCGCCAATATCTCCAATACCATCACTCCCTATGACAATTTGCTCAAGAACCCCAATCTCTCTCCTCGAGTTCCATAACTACCAGCTCATTCTCTTGGGTGGACAGATATGAAATATTCATTCAACACCCTACCAATGTCCTCTGGCTCGACCCACAGATTTCCCCCTCGGTCCTGAATGGGTCCTACTCTTTCCCTGGTTATCCTCTTCCCATTGATATACTTAGAATATCTTGGGATTTTCCCTAATTTTACCAGCCAGAGCTTTCTCATATCCCCTCTTTGCTCTCCTAATTGATTTCTTAAGCTCCATCCTGCACTTTCTGTACTCCACTAATGCCTCTGCAGACATGCTCCCCTTATACTTGTTAAAAGCCTTGCTTTTTGTTCTCATCGTATCCTGACTGTCTCTGGTGTTCCATGGCTCTCTGGGCTTGTTACACCTTCCTATTACCCTGCAGGGAACATATTGCACCTGTACCCTCCCCATTTCATCTTTAAATGTCCCCCACTGTTCTTCTGTAGGTTTCCCCACAAGTAACGCTTTCCAGTCTACCATGGCCAGATCCTGACTTATTTTGTTAAAATCTACTCTAAAATCAAAAATTAATGAAGCTGAATAGTATACCACATGACATTTATTTGTATGGGGGAAGAATGGGAGGAGAGAAAGAAATAACATATTAGGTATTGACCTTCATATGCAAATTTTTAAAAATATTATATTTTTTATCATCTTTACAAGACAATGAGAAACAAGTTGCTTTCTCTAACTCCTTACTCTTCAGCAAGCTTATTAGTTGGTGTGGGAAGCTAAAGTAAATAACATTGTGAAAAATTAAGGAAATAGAATTTATTCTATTTCATGGCTTTCTTGTATGTCTATAACATATATACAACATGCATTTTTGGCAATAAGCAAAAACATTTTTACAATAACCAAAAGGTGTTCAAATTCATATTTAAAAATAATTACTACCTGTGCGTTCCTGCATATGGGAAGACTGTATTGTATAGGCGTCCGAAATGAGTGATGCATGAGCCTTGCAATGACTTGCCCTCACTGTCAATGTTGAACCATTTTCCATGAACATTCCATTCCTAATACAAAGTGGATTGCACAGTATCAAATATTACTGCAGCTGATAGTGATAGAAAATGCGCATTTTTAAAAGAGGAACCAAGTCAGTAATTTCTTCCAATCGCACAAAGTTCAATAATGACCTCAATATTTATTTAAACAGGTGCGAGAAGAATAATGCATGTAGAGAAAAACATTCTTTCAGCATACACTGCAGTTGCTTAGTTTACATGGCCAAAAATAGCTGTAAATTGTTCAAAATTGTAATTTATCCAACATAACTCAGCAACTCATAAATTAAACATTGTTTAAATGATTTACTGGCTTGGATATTTCTATATTAGTAACGGCCAGATTGTTGATTCTCAGTTATTATTGGACAGAACTGCCAACAATTTCTGGCATCCAAACATGCCCAGTAAAATGAAGAAATCTGAGAGAACTTGTCAGTGATGCTTTGCTCCACCACAAGGTGCACTGTTGCAGTCTTCACTCACAGAATCTGCACAGAGATCACTATAATGGTACACATTTAGGCCCATTACCTATTAATCTCACTCTAAGGACAGATAAAATATTACACTTAGTACCATCATGAGTAACTGATTTTTAAACTATGTAGTAAATGATAATTGTTGATGAACCTGAAAAGCTTTATTAAATAGTGACTTTCTCTCAGAAGAAAATTAATGCAGCAGATTTTTTAAAAATTAAAATAACTTAATAGTTTTTCACTTTTAGGTCTGTGATGAAAGGAGGAGTTCAGGAATATTGGCTTCTAAACATAGGGGCAATTAAATGGTTGAAAAACAGGGGTTGCAGCGTGTTTCACTGTAGTGGTCATGTTTTTAAAAAGGATTTTGCTTTGCAGGGTCTGGGAGCTTTTAGGAGCCAGATGGTGAAGTTAACCAGAGGATTGTGGTTTTCAATCTGGGCTAATGCACTGTGGTTTGACTGGGGAAAGTCCCTGGGGAGTTAATGTGCGATCAGCCTGGAGAGTTAATTTGTTTTTCAACTTGGGGAGGTGATGTCATTGATGGGTGGAGCTAGGGGATACAGGGTCATTTTGGAAAAGTTTTGGAGAGGAGTTGAAGTCTGATCTGTCTGATACTGAGTCCATAATTCTCTCATAGTAGGATAGTTAGGAAAAGAGTAATATTTAAAGCAGAGTAGTTTTGTCTGAGGACAAGGAAGAAGCTGAAACACGCCATGTGAACCAGCTTTTTGCAGAGATTCAGTCAGAGTCTGAAAGGGTTCTAACAGGAGCCAAATCTGTTCTGTAAAGCGAGTATTACTCTGTGCCATGCTGATTTGAAGGTGGATTGAGAGCTGTATGTTTCTTTTCGTGTTGTTCAATGGGAAAGTGAGTCATAGTGTTTAAGGAGTAATTGTAAGCTATTCTTTTCAGTTGTGAAGTTAAAGAGTTTAACATTGTATTCCTAATAAAATTTTGTTTTTAAATAACAAATCCCTCTTTCTTCATGCAATCACTCCTGGAGCGAATCATTATTTCTGCAAAGTCTTACAAATAAACTAAAATATTGGGGTTTCAGTCCGGTACCAAAGCCACTGTTGCGGTCAGGTCTGGGATCGTAATAGCTCTTTCCCTTAATCTCATGTGCATACCACAATCTTTATGCTGCCTCCTGTACAACATTTAAGAATTAATTTAAATGTAATTCATGCGCAATGCAATTGATATTTCCTGATTATCAGTCCCTGCTTTGCAGTCTGCATGGTCATGGTTTTTGGACCAGACTGTGGTTGGAACTGTGCTCATGAGGCAGGCAGACAATGAAGCCTTTTTAAAAAATATTTTTAAGAGAAATTTTTCAACAGAACTAAAGGGAAAACAAATCCAGAGCTCCCTGGGTGATGAAAGAGATAGAGATTAAGATGATGTAGAAAAAGTGTGTGCATGACAGATGTCAGTAGGATAATAAAACTGAGAATATAGACTTTACGGACAGAAATTGAAAAAGCAAAGGAAGTATGAAAAAAGGCTGGCAGCTAACATAAAATTCTTATATAGTATAGAAATCTTCTATAAATAGTAGAAGGGTGGTAAACGGAGGAGTGGGCGTCCCACTGGGGATCAAAAAAGACATTTACGCATGGAGGCAAAGGGCATGGCTGGGCTATTAAATGAATACTTTGCCTCCATACTTACCAAGGAAGAAGATTCTACATAGGTCATAGTGAAAAATTAGGTCGTCCTGGTGCTTCAAGGATTTAAAATTGATGAGGAGGAGACATTGGATAGGCTATCTGTACAAAAAACTGACATGGTACCAGGACCAGATGAGATGTATCAAAGCATACTGAGGGAAATGAGAGTAGAAATTACGTAGGCACTGGCCATTATTTTCCAATCTTTCTGAGACACAGGTACCAGAAGACTTAAAGAAATGCAAATGGTACACTATTGTTCAAAATGCGTATGAAGAAAATCCCAGCAACCTTGGCAGTGGAAAAGCCTCTAGAAATGATAATTTGGGACAAAACTAATAGTCACTTGAGAAAATCTGGGTGAATCAAGAAAATTAGCATGGATTTGTTCAGGGCAAATTGAGTTTATCTAATTTGCTTAAGAATTTTGATGAGATAACAGAAAAGGTTGATGAGGGCAATACCGCTGACATGGTGGTAAACATGGACTTCCAAAAGGGATTTGATAAAGTACCATAAACATTTTTAAAATTTAATTTATGTGAATGTGCATTTCGCTGGTTGGGCCAGCGTTTATTGCCCATCCCTACCTGCCCCCATTTAAGAGTCAACCACATTGCTGTGGATCCGGAGTCACATGTAGGCCAGGCCAGGTGGATGACAGATTTTGTTCCCTAAAGGACATTATTGGAGCAGATGAGATTTTATTATCATCATCACTAGACTTTAAATTCCAGATTTTTTATTGAATTCAAATTTTGCCATAGTGCAAATTGAACCCGGGTCCCCAGATCTTGCCCTGGATCTCTGGATTATTCATCCAGTGACAATACCACTACGCCCTGCCTTGCCTGACAAAGTTAGAGCTCATGGAATAAAATGGACAGTAGCAACATGAAATCAAAACTGGTTGCATGACAGGAAACATTTTAGGAGAAACGACATGGCGAAGGATAATCTAAATAGCGGGGGACCTGGAGGGTTACAAAGTCACAAATCTGGAGGGTGGCAGAGTAAGCTGATATGACAATTTGGAAAGTCTATGGGATACTTGGCTTTGTAAATAGGGCACTGAAAAAAACCTTTACAGCTTATTGGCTTTAGGCCTCAGTTAGAGTATCGTGTACAATTCTGGAATCCACCGTTAGGAAGGATATCAAGGCCCTGGCGAGATTTTGGTGGAGGCTTATCAGGATGTTACCAGGAATAAGGGATTTCAGTTATGCAGAGTGATTGGGGTAGCAAGAGAAATGAATAAAAATGTCTTCACAGAAAGAATTGTAGGGCATAAAAGCACTACTTTAGAATGTTAATTTTAAAATCAATGCCTTGCTGCTTGTTAGCCAACGCAGCTCAATGCACGAACAGAGGTGATGGATGACCAGAACTTGGTGAGAGTTAGGATATTGGCAGTGGAGTTTTGGATAAGTTTGAATTTATGGAAGATGGGAAGCCAGCCAAGAGAGCACTGAAGTTGTCAAGTCTAGAGGGAACAAAAGGCATGGAAGAGGGTTTTAGCAACAAAGGATCTGAATCAGAGGTGGAGATGGGCTATGTTTCAGAGGTAAAAGTAGGTGGAATTGGTGAATAAGTGGATATATGGTCAATAGCTCATCTAGAAAATCAAAGTTGTGAAAAGTCTGACAGTTGCCGGAAAGAGAGATGGTGAGGGAAAGATATTTGCGGCAGGGATCCAACACAATGGCTCCAGTGTTCCCAATATTTACGTGGTAACATTTTTGCTTATCTAGTACTGGACATCAGACAGGTAGTTTAACAAGTTAGAGGTAGCGGAGGGGCTTAGAGAGGTGGTGATGAGGTATAGTTGGGTGCTGACAGAATACATGTGAAAACTGACATTGTATTTTTGAATGATGTTGCGAGGCAGTATGTAGAGAAAAATAGAAGAACTCCAAGGACAGATTCTTCTGAGACGCCAGAGGTAACTGACAGATCGAGAAGAATAGAGACAGATATACAGCCTTTTGACACAGTTGTGTCGTTTGTACTTTGATAAGAGACATTTTGGTGCAGTAGCAGGGTGGAAACATGATTGAAGGTATTCAAATATGGAGTTGCAAGGAAGATGGACATTCAAGGGTTTTGAAGGGGAAAGAGAGGTTGGAAAGGGGCTGGTAGTTTGCAAAGATGGAAGGTGAAGGGTTGCTTTATTGAAGTGAGAGGTGAAACAGCAGATTTGAAGGAGAGGGACAGTGCTGGATGAGAGAGAACTGTTATTAATATGAGCAAAATGAGAGCCAGGAAGGGATTTTAGGTCCCTAAATTGAGTAGTGGGAATAAGGTCAGTACAGCAGGTCCTCTGGACCTGTCAAAGAGTTCAAAGGGGAGTTAGAAGAGAAATTAGAGAAAGGGACTATTCAGGCTAGGGTAGGAGGTGACTTTTGACAAAGTTTGGCTGATGGAGGGAGGGAAGTGGCAGAAGCAAGTGGTTGGAAGTCTAAAACTTGGTGACAAGTAATCCATGTGCTCCTCACACTTGTGTTGGTGGCAAGGATGTAAGAAAGAGAGAAAAAGGATTAAGAAGATGATTTGTACTAGACAAAAAGAGCCACGGGTTATCTTTGCATTCCCAGATGATCCTGTAATAGTGAGCAGTCTTGGTAGACAAGAACAGGACCTGGCAGTACTTCATGCGGTCCAACTAAATTTGGTTGTGAATGGCTAAACCAGTTGTCCACCGTAGCCTTAAATCTGCACCCCATGAACTTAAAGGAACACAGATGAGGACCATACCAGGTTGCCCGGTTAAGGTTAAGAGGCAGTAAGGCTTTTAACGGAGACTATGGTATCAAAAGTGGACGCGAGGGTGTAGCTGAGCAGTTACAGAAATGTTGCGGTGAATCAGAAATCAACATTGCATTAGGAACACTGAAAATGCTTAAATTAAAAACATTCCCATAAGATGATGTTCAATACTGTATACTAGATTACATATTGCATTAATTCCTTTGCTTTGCACACAAGAAACACTTGTGCTTGATGAAAGATAACCAAGAAATTTATTTTCTTAACTATACTATCAAGGGCAGCACGGTAGCCTTGTGGATAGCACAATTGCTTCACAGCTCCAGGGTCCCAGGTTCGATTCCGGCTTGGGTCACTGTCTGTGCGGAGTCTGCACATCCTCCCCGTGTGTGCGTGGGTTTCCTCCGGGTGCTCCGGTTTCCTCCCACAGTCCAAAGATGTGCAGGTTAGGTGGATTGGCCATGATAAATTGCCCTTAGTGTTCAAAATTGCCCTTAGTGTTGGGTGGGGTTACTGGGTTATGGGGACAGGGTGGAGGTGTTGACCTTGGGTATGGTGCTCTTTCCAGGAGCCGGTGCAGACTCGATGGGCCGAATGGCCTCCTTCTGCACTGTAAATTCTATGAAATTTCTATGAAATATACCATGATTGATGTACAACTTTTATACTTGCAATTTGCATCAACATTATTGTAAAACACACTATGCATCTCTTTACAATGACAAAACTAGCCTCCTCCAAATAATAACAAGTCAACCCTTATGTTGTGTTGTACAATTAATTGGTACATAAATCAGCCAAGGCTAATATTCTGTACTGGATTAAAATATCAGGCAACATTTCAGTTCAATCAGAATCTTATTGACTGGATGCACATAAAATTCACAGGGCTTCTAAGTTTAAAATGATAATGAGACAAACATTCCTCGCAAATGGACATCAGAAATATTATTTTATGGCATCATTACTCCAGGCTCATCAGAAACTCATCTGTGATAAACTGAAGAAATTGTGTGCACATTATGTATCAAAGTGACTTAATACCAGATCACTGGACTATATACTGCACATTCAGGTATTTATTGTGCCTTGTTGAAATGCCATGCCATACGATAAGTTAGATTTCCCTGGTTCCCAGCGCCTCAGCACTGGACAGGAACAGCTCATTCAAAGTTTATGACTGTCTTTGAATGTCAGCTCAGGAGTACCCCAGCATAGATCTGTCTCCCCAGTAATTCACAGCAAGAGTAGAAGGAGAAAGAAATTTAAGTTTCAGGTCAGCACTGTTTGGAGAGTCTCCATGAATTATCTGTCTGGCTGGTTGGTGAAGATCAGTGGACAAAAAGGCCCAAATCAGCCTGAAGAAATCCTGTGGTGGGGGTCAATCATCTTATATCTGTACTAAAAAAAAAAATTTGAAGTAATTTTATTTGACAAATTGTCAACATTTTCACAATACAAAAACAACACCAAGCAAAAAGACCCCAAACCCCGCCCTCATAACAGTCAACGGTAACCAACTCCCGAGAGTGCATGATGAACAAACCCCAATAATACTGGAACCCCTCCTCCATCCCCACTCAGCTCACCTTCTCCAGGGTCATAAACTCCAGCAGATCCCCCCCACCACGCCAAGGCACAGGGTGGAGAAGCTGATCTCCACCCCAACAAGACCCTGCAGCTCGGCCAGTCCGACACTCAAGAGTATAGCTTCCAAAAGACCGGGCTCCATGTCCACATGTAAGACCGAGAGATTGTACGAAACACCGTCCTCCAATACCTCTCCAGCTTCGGGAGGATCAAAACATATATGGTTCGCGGGGCCCCTCCCACATCGTTCACAGGCATCCTCCACTCTCTCGAACAACTGGCTCAACCTTGATTTTGTGAGGTGCACCCTGTACACTACCTTCAGGCTGTATCAGCCCCAACCTCGCACACAAAGTCAAGGCAGTCCCCCTCTGCAGCACCTCACGCTACAGTCCCTCTTCCAGTGCCACCCCCAACTCTTCCTCCCACTTGGCCTTAATTCCCTCAATGGACACCCTATCCTACTCCAAATCCTCCCAAAAAGCACAGAGTCCACCCCCTCTCCAAAACCCCCACTGACAGCATCGCCTCCAACACGGAGGCCGGCGCTATCGGGAAGGTCAGGAAAATCTTCCTCAGAAAGTCCCGCACCTGCATATACCTAAACCCTTCCCGTTGCCCCAACCATATTTCTCTCTCAGCTCCTCTAACTCACGAATTGCCCCTCCCCCCTCTCCAGGGACAAGTCCTTAATTTCCTTAATCCCCCATCTCGTCCCATCCCCGAAACCTCACATCCCACAGTTCCCCCTAATCGGTAACCCCCTGACCCAGCCCACAGCTTAAAGTGATGTCTAAACATGCCTCCAAATCTTCAACGTGGCCACCACCACCACACTCACCGTACACGTCCCTGGGGCCATCGGGAGCAGTGCAATTCCACCCCCCAAAAGAGCCTGCCTCCAACTTTACCCACGGAGCCGCCCCCTCCTTGCTCCAGCCCCACACCTCCATATTCGCCGCCCAATAGTAATACAGCAAGTTTGGGAGGCCTAGCCCTCCTGCCACCTGCCGTCCCCTCTGCAGTACCACCCCGCTAATCCTGGTCACCTCCCCGCCGCCCCCCCACCCCAAATGAATGAGGAGATCAGTTTGCCCATCCCCCTGAAAAAAGCCAATGGTAAAAAGACCAGCAGACATTGTAACAAAAACAGGAATCACGGCAAAACATTCATTTTAACTGCCTGCACCCGGCCCACAAACGACAGAGGGGGATTGTCCCACCTCAGCAAATCGGCCTTCACCCTCTCCAACAACCCATGAAATTAAACTTCCAAAGTCCTGCCCAGTTCCGGGCCATCTGCACCCCAAATTCTGAAAGTGGGTTGATGCTGGGCAGCACGGTGGTGCAGTGGTTAGCACGGCTGCCTCACGGCGCCGAGGTCCCAGGTCAGATCCCGGCTCTGGGTCACTGTCCGTGTGGAATTTGCACATTCTCCTCGTGTTTGCATGGGTATCGCCCCCACAACCCAAAGTTGTGCAAAGAATTAGCCACGCTAAATTGGCCCTAAATCTCTTCACTGCCCCTCGATCTTTTCTCTGGTCCCCCTAACCCTTCACATTCCACGTCACTATTCTGAGGCTGGTCTCTCACCACGCTCTCCTCATCCGCCATCATCAAAATACCAGACCATGCTCTTCAGGCCTGACCCGCCCCATCCTTTTGTTACCATCGAACCCCTCCCTCCACTCCCAGAATCCTCCTGGGACCTGGAGGAGGAGTTGCCATGGGGGAATGGTTTTAGGTACCGGGATTTCGTAAGGTGAGTGATGCCATCCTTTTCTGGGCTGCCGCTCCTAGGGTTGCAAGACAACGTGCTGTTGAAAGACGAGATACGGGAGGGGAAGGTGCCCGATGTCTATAAGGGTAGATTGGGAGGGAGCCCTGGTGGGGGACATAAAGCGCAAGTGGGAGGAGGAGCTGGGAGGGGAGGTGGGGGCTAAGACGTGGGCAGGGGCCTTGCGGAGGGTGAATGCATCCTCTTCATGTGCAAGGTTAAGCCTCATCCAGTTTAAAGTGATACACAGGATGCATATAGAACATAGAACATACAGTGCAGAAGGCGGCCATTCGACCCATCGAGTCTGCACCGACCCACTTCAGCTCTCACTTCCACTCTATTCCCGTAACCCAATAACCCCTCCTACCCCTCCTAATCTTTTTGGACAATAAGGGCAAGTTAGCGTGGCCAATCCACCTAACTTGCACGTCTTTCGACTGTGGGAGGAAACCGGAGCACCCGGAGGAAACCCACTCCGCACAGAGAGTGACCCAGCGGGGAATCGAACCTGGGATCCTGGCGCTGTGAAGCCACAGTGCTATCCACTTGTGCTACCGTGCTGCTCATATGATGGTAGCACAGATGAGTAGGTTCTTTGAACGGGTAGAGGGTAGGTGTGGGTGCTGTGCGGGAAGGCCTGCGAATCACCTCCACATGTTCTGGGCATGTCCAAGGCTGAAGGGGTTCTGGCAAGGGTTCGCGGACATGATGTCCAATGTACTGGGGGTGGAGGTGGTCCCAACTCCCATGGTGGCTATATTTGGGGTGTCGGAAGATCTGGGACTTGGGGTAAGAGAGGCCGATGTCTTGGCCTTTGCCTCCCTGATAGCCCGGAGACCGATTTTGCTTGGGTGGCGAGACTTGGAGCCGCTGAAAGTGGGGGTGTGGGTGAGCGACTTGGCAGAATTCCTGTGGCGGAAGAAGGTCAAGTTCGCCTTGAGAGGGTCGGTGGATAGGTTCACCCGGAGGTGGAAGCCATTTATTGATATTTTTAAGGAGGTTTGAGGGATCGGGGGAGATGAGGGGGTTAAAACGGGGAAGGCGGTAGATGAGGAGGAGGTGGTGTTAGAGGAGTGGGGGGGGGGGGGGTTGTATAATGTTGTTTGTTTATCTGAAAATGCCTCGAATAAAATATTTTTTAAAAAAAAGAAATTAAATGCACTGTGTGGTATATGTTACTGGATTTACAGATCTTAAAATCTATACAGTGTTGAACAAATGGGTATGGTTAGCTCTGAAGGAGGTTAAATTAAGATTGTTTGAACCTGTTTAAAGTATTTGTATTGTGTAAAGTCATTGTCATATTGAAGTGTGATTATATTTGACTGTTTTTTTCCCTAGTTCCCCATTTGTTCATAAACATTTACTTCATTGCAAAATTATCACAAGTAGTCAAGGACATCATTTTTGTATTTCGAAACCACTCCTCATACAACACAAATGGCAAAAAACATAAAAGTGAAGGCAGTTGTTTCAAGTTTCCCTTCTGGAATTTGAACAGCTCGGCATTTACAATCAGCTGTGCCGTTAGCAGGAGCATTGGAGTGAGAGTGGTACACACCCCAAAGACCCCTGCACCTCTTGCCACTTCTAACTCTTTCAGATGACCTCCGGTCTACTATCCTGAACTCTGATTGTGATGTGACTCTCTCCTGGAACATAAGAACATAAGAACTAGGACCAGGAGTAGGCCATCTGGCCCCTCGAGCCTGCTCCACCATTTAATGAGATCATGGCTGATCTTTGTAGACTCAGCTCCACTCTCATGCCCATACACCATATCCCCGAATCCCTTTATTCTTTAGAAAGGCATCTATCTTTTTGTTAAAAACCTTTAAAGAAGGAGCCTCAACTGCTTCACTGGGCAAGGAATTCCAGAGATTCACAACCCTTTGGGTGAAGAAGTTCCTCCTACACTCCGTCCTAAATCTACCTCCCCTTATTTTGAGGCTATGCCCCCTAGTTCTGCTTTCCCCGACCAGTAGAAACAACCTGCCCGCATCTATCCTATCTATTCCCTTCATAATTTTATATGTTTCAATAAGATCCCCTCGCATCCTTCTAAACTCCAATGAGTACAGTCCCAGTCCACTCAACCTCTCGTCATAATCTAATCCCCTCAACTCTGGGATCAACCGAGTAAATCTCCTCTGCACTCCCTCCAGTGCCAATATGTCCTTTCTCAGGTAAGGAGACCAAAACTGAACACAATACTCCAGATGCGGCCTCACCAACACCCTATACGATTGCAGCATAACCTCACTAGTCTTGAACTCCATCCCTCAAGCAATGAAAGACAAAACTCGATTAGCCTTCTTAATCACCTGTTGCACCTGCACACCAACGTTTTGCGACTCGTGCACCAGCACACCCAGGTCCCTCTGCACAGCAGCATGTTTTAACATCTTACCTTTTAAATAATAATCTATTCTGCTGTTATTCCTCCCAAAATGGATAGCCTCACACTTGGCAACATTGAATTCCATCTGCCAGACCCTAGCCCATTCACCTAACCTATCCAAATCCTTCTGCAGACTTCCGGTATCCTCTGCACTTTTTGCTTTACCACTCATCTTAGTGTCGTCTGCAAACTTTGACACATTGCACTTAGTCCCCAACTCCAAATCGTCTATGTAAATTGTGAACAACTGCGTGCCCAACACTGATCCTTGAGGGACCCCACTAGTTACAGGTTACCAACCAGAGAAACACCCATTTATCCCCACTCTCTGCTTTCTGTTAGTTAACCAATCCTCTACCCACGCTACCACTTTACCCTCAATGCCATGCATCTTTAGTTTATGCAGCAACCTTTTGTGTGGCACCTTGTCAAAAGCTTTCTGGAAATCCAGATATACCACATCCATTGGCTCCCCGTTATCTACTGCACTGGTAGCGTCCTCAAAAAATTCTACCAAATTAGTCAGACACGACCTACCCTTTGTGAACCCATGCTGCGTCTGCCCAATGGGACAATTGCCCTCCAGGTGCCCCGCTATTTCCTCCTTAATGATAGATTCCAGCATTTTCCCTACAACCGAAGTTAAGCTTACCGGCCTATAATTACCCGCTTTCTGCCAACCTCCTTTTTTAAACAGTGGTGTCACGTTTGCTACTTTCCAATCCTCTGGGACCACCCCAGAGTCTAGTGAATTTTGATAAATTATCACTAGTGCGTTTACAATTTCCCTAGCCATCTCTTTTAACACTCTGGGATGCATCCCATCAGGGCCAGGAGACTTGTCTACCTTTAGCCCCATTAGCTTGCCCAATACTGCCTCCTTAGTGATTACAATCATCTCAAGGTCCTCACCTATCATATCTTTATTTCCATCAGTCACCGGCATGTTATTTGTGTCCTCCACTGTGAAGACTGACCCAAAAAACCTGTTCAGCTCCTCAGCCATTTCCCCGTCTCCTATTATTAAATCTCCCTTCTCATCTTCCAAAGGACCAATATTTACCTTAGCCACTCTTTTTTGTCTTATATATTTGTAGCTTTTACTATCTGCTTTTATGTTCTGAGCCAGTTTACTTTCATAGTCTACCTTACTCTTCTTTATGGCTTTTTTAGTAGCTTTCTGTTGTCCCCTAAAGACTTCCCAGTCCTCTAGTCTCCCACTAATTTTTGCCACTTTGTTTGTTTTTTCCTTCAATTTGATACTCTCCCTCACCCCCTTAGATATCCACGATCGATTTTTCCCCTTTCTACCGTCTTTCTTTTTTGTCGGTATGAACCTTTTCTGAACACTGTGAAAGATCGCTCGGAAGGTTCTCCATTGTTCCTCAACTGCTTCACCATGAAGTCTTTGCTCCCAGTCTACCTTAGCTAGTTCTTCTCTCATCCCATTGTAATCGCCTTTGTTTAAGCACAAAACACTAGTGTTTGATTTTACCTTGTCATCCTCCAACTGTATTTTAAATTCCACCATATTGTGGTCGCTCCTTCCAAGAGGATCCCGAACTATGAGATCATTAATCAATCCTGCCTCATTACACAGGACCAGATCTAGGACCGCTTGTTCCCTTGTAGGTTCCATTACATACTGTTCCAGGAAATTATCCCGGGCACATTCTATAAACTCCTCCTCAAGGCTGCCTTTACCAACCTGGTTAAACCAATCGATATGCAGATTAAAATCTCCCATGATAACCGCTGTACCATTTCTACATGCATCCGTTATTTCTTTGCTTATTGCCTGCCCTACCATCCTGTTACTATTTGGTGGCCTATAGACTACTCCTATCAGTGTCCTTTTCGCCTTACTATTCCTGATTTCCACCCAAATTGATTCAACCTTGTCCTCCATAGCACCAATATCATCCCTTACTATTGCCCGGATGCCATCCTTAAACAACAAAGCTACACCACCGCCCTTACTGTCCATTCTATCCTTTCGTATAGTCTGATACCCTTGGATATTTAACTCCCAGTCGTGACCATCTTTTAACCATGTTTCAGTAATGGCCACTAAATCATAGTCATTCACGATGATTTGCGCCATCAACTCATTTACCTTATTTCGTATACTATGAGCATTCAGGTAAAGTACACTTATGCTGTTTTTTATGTCTTTGTTATGAATCCTAACACCTTGATCAGTAACTTTTCGCAATTTATTTTTCCTCTTACCCTTTCTCCTAATTTTCCTTGTCTTTGAACCCATATCTCTACATAATAACCTGTCACGTAACCTGCTGCCTTGATCTCCATTAACCATTATACTGTCCATAGCTTTACATTTCCCTTCCCCCCAACTTGCTAGTTTAAAGTCCTTGTGACCAACCTATTTATCCTATTCGCTGGAACACTGGTCCCAGAATGGTTCAGGTGAAGACCGTCTCAATGGTACAGGTCCCTCCTGCCCCAGAACTGATGCCAATGCCCCATGAAATGGAATCCCTCTTTCCCGCACCACTCCTTTAGCCACGTGTTAACGTCTCTAATTTTCTCAACCCTATGCCAATTGGCACGTGGCTCGGGTAGTAATCCAGAGATTATAACCCTGGAGGACCTGTTCTTTAATTTAGTCCCTAGTGTTTGATAATCCCCGAACAGGTCCTCTTTCCTAGTCTTACCTATGTTGTTAGTCCCAACGTGTACCACAACAACTGGATCCTCCCCCTCCCTCTCCAAAATCCTTTCAAGCCTATCAGAGATGTCCCTCACCCTGGGACCGGGCAGGCAACATACCATGCGGGACTCTCGATCTGGCTTACAAAGGATGCCATCAATCCCCCTAATTATAGAATCCCCTACAACTACCACTTGTCTTTTTGCTTCCCCCCTCTTGAATGGCTTCCTGTACCACAGTGCAGTGGTCAGTCAACGCATCCTCCCTACAGTCCTCTTCCTCATCCACACAGGGAGCAAGTACCTCATACCTGTTGGACAAGGTCAAGGGCTGAGGCTCCTCAACTCCTAAACTCAGGATCCCCCTACCTGTCTCCCTTGCAGTCACACCACTCTGTCCCTGACCACTGTCCGAATTAACAGTACTTATTCTACCGGGTGTGACTGCCTCCTGAAACAAAGCGTCCAGGTAATGTTCCCCCTCCCTGATGTGCCGCAGTGTGTGTAGCTCGGTCTCCAGCTCATCAATTCTGAGCCGAAGTTCCTCGAGGAGCCAACACTTGCTGCAGATGTGGTCACTGACGGTCTCAATGGGATCCACCAGTTCCATCATCATACAGCAACAGCACATCACCTGTCCAGCCATATTCAACTAGTTAATTAATTTAAATATTATTTTTTTTTTAAATTTTCTTTATAGAACCGCAAGGATAAACCCGAACACCAACAAAAACACAGCCCTCTCTCGCCACTCACCCGAACTCAGTCACTCACCTAAACTCAGATGCACTCTGTTCCAATCAGCACTCCATGACTAAAGGCACTCCTGCCACACCTTTTGTGCACTCACCTCTCCCAGCACTGTCCCAGCTCTCTCCTCCCGCGCTTTTTAAATCTCCCGGCTCTCTCCTCAGGCGCTGTTTTTGCTGTCCCGGCTCTCTCCTCCCGCGCTTTTTAAATCTCCCGGCTCTCTCCTCCGGCGCTGTTTTCGCTGTCCCGGCTCTCTCCTCTCCTCCCGCGCTTTTTAAATCTCCCGGCTCTCTCCTCCGCGCTGTTTTCGCTGTCCTGGCTCTCTCCTCCCGTGCTTTTTAAATCTCCCGGCTCTCTCCTCCGGCGCTATTTCCCTGTCCCGGCTCTCTCCTCCCGTGCTTTTTAAATCTCCCAGCTCTCTCCTCCGGCGCTGTTTTCGCTGTCCCGGCTCTCTCCTCCCGCGCTTTTTAAATCTCCCGGCTCTCTCCTCCGGCGCTGTTTTCGCTGTACAATCTAGGAAACTTGCAAAGTCCCTGATGTCCTGCAAGTGACTCTAGTTGCCCACAAGCTCAGAAGGCCTGAGCTCGACATTAAGCAGCTAGAGACACACAGGCAGCACAGTAGCACAGTGGTTAGCACTGTTGCTTCACAGCGCCAGGGTCCCGGGTTCAATTCCCGCTTGGGTCACTGTCTGTGCGGAGTCTGCACGTTCTCCCTCTGTCTGCGTGGGTTTCCTCTGGGTGCTCCTGTTTCCTCCTACAAGTCCCGAAAGACGTGCTGTTAGATGAATTGGACATATTGAATTCTCCCTCTGTGTACCTGAACAGGCGGCGGAATGTGATGACTAGGGGATTTTCACAGTAACTTCATTGCGGTGTTAATGTAAGCCTATTTGTGACAATAATAAAGATTATTTAATTTAGTATTTCCTTGCTCCCCTAAGACACAGTGTGTTCAGGCAGAGATTCGAGATCTACCTGGTAGCGTCCGACTGAGATGGCGTGGCGGATGCAGAGAAAATAAAGCTGCTACTCACCAACGCGGGTGCAAGAGCAGCAGAAATCTTCGAGACCTTCAAGTACTCCAGAGGGCAAGAAAAGAGCGACTTCCAGGCAGTCCTGGACAAGTTTCAAGAATTCTGCGAGGAAAACACAAAGAGAGAACGGTAAAAGAGGCGCCAATACGCACCACGAGGCGAAGGTAGGCCTGCAAATGCAGAAAACAGCAGTTTTGATTTGCAGCCATCTTGGGAAAGAAGCCGCACATGCGCAGTTGTGCACAGAGCGCACAAAACAGAAAGGTCCGTTTGCGCATGAACTTGGAAGACGCACATGCGCAGTTGCGAAAAAGGCACCAAGTAGAGGAACAGCGATCTGTGCATGCACAATCGCTTCCTACAGTCTACGTCACAAGCGTCATGACGTCAGAGGCCCCGGACCACGCCCACTGAAAGTGGAAATGTCCCAAAACAGTTTTTTTTTAAATTAAAGCTGGAAAACACAATTCGTTCACCTGGAACAACAGCACAATGCCTGAACTCGACCAGTAGCTGAAAGTAACCTCCGCAGAAACCTGCAACAAGCAGTTAGCACCGCCCTAGAAGATGATATGGTCCTTGAAGACTACGACTCAGACGAAGATTTCATCATTGGTCGTGGCGACCCCAGTACCAAATCCGAACCGCAACTAGGGGTGTTGTACATTGAAGACCCCGACGACGAGTTCTTCGGATTGGGGAATCCTCAGCCCAGCATATATGACATCCCAACTCGTGAGTGCAGGATTATGCTGCGGCCTGACGCCAACAGGCAGAGAGTGGTACAAGCCCACAGAGAGAGGCCTGCTGCCACACAGAGAGTGGTCTACACAGTACGAAGAGTCCCCGACTCCACACAGAGAGTGGTCCGCGCACCATGAAGGGTCCCAGCCTCCACACAGAAAGCGATGACAGTCTCCACAGCGAGACCAATGCACGATTCCACACAGGGAACGCTGCAAGACTCCACAGAGTGAAACAAGCCTCCACAGCGAGCTTGTGGACAGACTCCACGATGGAAGCAACGCAAGACTCCAGAGTGCAGTCGTTGCATGAACAAGACCATGAAGGTCTAGCAACCTCAAGTGAACAGCAAGCAGACTATGACAGTCTACCACGCTCAAGTGCACAAGAAGACTCTGACAGTCTACCCAGCTCAAGTGAATGACAAGAAGACACTGAAGCTCTACCCACTGTATGTGAGACAAGTGACGACGGCATCCCACTTCCCATAGCAGATGTGCAATGGGACAGACCTCAACTAGTGTGTACAGAGGCACTCGACAATCACAGTGAGACTACTGGTGACTCCGGTGACACCACGTTAATTCAAACCTCAACTGCTCGAGCCTCTCCACAAGCAAATGCATTCCTGAACGTTTTGACTCCGGACGGGGAGCATCACGAAACCTCAGAAGATTCAAGTGAATATGAAATGACTCCGGGCGGGGAGCATCAAGAAACGTCAGCTGACTCAAGTGAACCTGACATGACTCCGGACGGGGAGCGCCGCGGACTCAGTGACGGCACCTCAAGGAAACAACAGATGCCACAAAGGACACTGACACGAGTAACTGTGTGAAGGACTCGTATTATCCACAGAGGGTGGTCGTTGAGCACAACACACACAACAAAACCAACAACAAAGACAACAACAAGAAGCGTACCAGAGGCAACAACGTCGACAACAAGCACGGCAAAAACAACAACAATGGAACTACGACTGGTACGACATGGTACCAGTCTGCAAATGCGGGTCATTGTTACTGCTCAGCTCAGTACAATGACATATCATGGCAGGACGACACAGATTGCATACATCGCTACCACTTGCATCAAAAGAAAAAAAGAGATCAAATCAGATAACAAAGTGATTTGACCACTTCTTGGTTCCTTAAGCACAGGGACACTGACGGCGTTCACAAGGACATGCCACCATCAACATCACCACTTCACCAACAAAACAAGAAAGCCACTCGACTATACTAATTCATAAACTTTGGACTCATTGTTTGATAATCACTGTCATCATGATTTGTACATGTCATCACTTATCTTACCTATTTTGTTCAATTTTCTTTAACACTGTACAGAAAAAATGTAACATGAAAAAAGGGGGGGATGTGCTGATATGCATCACTGTAAATACACAAGGGGTTAATGTAAATACACTGGGACTAAATAAACACTAGAGTGAGCACCAGAGACATCACGATATACAGACATTCAACCAATAGGTCAGTAAGATAGGACACGACCAATGGGCAGTCAAGACACACTCAGAGGTGACACTACCACAAGGGGGCTACCCATATAAAAGGACAGGGCACACATGCTCTTTCTCTTTCCATAGGCGACACTCAGAGAGACAGGGACAGATCAGGGAAGCTTCACACCCACCACATGGATTAAAGCAGACTGGTTAGTTAGATTGAGTTACTATAGTTAGATTAGCAGGAGAGTCGAACCCAAGTAGGAGAATTGTTAACTGTTCAATAAATGTGTTAAATCTATCTCCAAGTCTGAACCTTCCTTTGTCTCTCTAAACTTTTCTTAAAGGGCAAGGGAAAAATAGGATACAAGATGAGCAGCACCTCGACTGCTCTCTGGGCACATTGGACGCAATTCAACAAAAAAGTTGCACACTAACACAGGAATATAATTCATTTCCTGTTGCCACGGCAATTTTCTCAAGTGCATCATGTTATTCTCTCGGCCTCGTTCTCCAAAATGCTGGTGTTTAGTTCACTTATATAGTGTGGTAGCATTCATTAACAGAGGGATTGAATTTGAGAGCCGTGAGGTGATGATGCAGGTGTACAAAACTTTGGTAAGGCCACATTTGGAGTACTGTGTACAGTTCTGGTCGCCTCATTTTAGGAAGGATGTGGAAGCTTTGGAAAAGGTGCAACGGAGATTTACCAGGATGTTGCCTGGAATGGAGAGCAGGTCTTACGAGGAAAGGTCGAGGGTGCTAGGCCTCTTCTCATTAGAACGGAGAAGGATGAGGGGCGACTTGATAGAGGTTTATAAGATGGTCAGGGGAAAAGATAGAGTAGACAGTCAGAGACGTTTTCCCTGGGTGGAACAAACCATTACAAGGGGACATAAATTTAAGGAGAATGGTGGAAGATATAGGGGGGATGTCAGAGGTAGGTTCTTTACCCAGAGAGTAGTGGGGGCATGGAATGCATTGCCTGTGCAAGTAGTTGAGTCGGAAACATTAGGGACCTTCAAGCAGCTATTGGATAGGTACATGGATTACGGTAGAATAATATAGTGCAGATTAATTTGTTCTTAAGGGCAGCACGGTAGCATTGTGGATAGCACAATTGCTTCACAGCTCCAGGGTCCCAGGTTCGATTCGGGCTTGGGTCACTGTCTGTGCGGAGTCTGCACGTCCTCCCCGTGTGTGCGTGGGTTTCCTCCGGGTGACCCGGTTTCCTCCCACAGTCCAACGATGTGCAGGTTAGGTGGATTGGCCATGATAAATTGCCCTTAGTGTCCAAAATTGCCCTTAGTGTCGGGTGGAGGTGTTTCCAAGAGCCGGTGCGGACTCGATGGGCCGAATGGCCTCCTTCTGCACTGTAAATTCAATGATAATCTATGATCAATCTAGGACAAAGGTTCGGCACAACATCGTGGGCCGAAGGGCCTGTTCTGTGCTGTATTTTTCTATGTTCTATGTTCCATCTGTGGGAGGTACTAGGATGGTTCGAGTTCGGGGCAGGGTTCATTGACTGGGTTAGGCTATTGTATCAGGCCCCGGAGGCGAGTGTAAGGATGAACAGGACGACATCGGACTACTTTAGACTGCACCGTGGGACAAGGCAGGGCTGCCCTCTCTCCCCACTGCTGTTTGCGCTGGCCATAGAGCCGCTGGCAATTGCACTGAGAGCTTCTAGGGGCTGGAAAGAGCTGGGCCGGGGGGAGGGGGGAGTGGAACATAGAGTCTCATTATACGCAGATGATCTGCTGTTATATGTATCGGACCCAATGGTGGGGGTGGATGGTATCATGGCAACCCTGAGGGAATTTGGCCGGTTCTCCGGATACAAACTGAACATGGCTTAGAGCGAGTTGTTTGTAATTCAGGCGAGGGGGCAGGAGAGTAGGCTGAAGGGGTTACCGTTCAGGCTAGTGCGGGAGAGTTTCCGATATTTGGGGATTCAGGTGGCACGGGACTGGGGCAAGTTGTATACGGTCAACCTGTCCCGACTGGTGGAACGAGGGAGGGAGGAGGTCCGGAGGTGGGATGCAGTCCCGCTGTCATTGGCGGGGAGGGTACAGACTGTTAAGATGATGATTCTCCCGTGGTTCTTGGTTGTTTTTCAGTGTCTCCCCACCTTTATCCCACGGTCCTTCTTTAAGAGGCGGAATAAAATTATTCTGCGATTTGTATGTGCAGGGAAGTCCCTGCGGGTGTAGGGGGTGATGCTTTAAAGGAACAGAGAAGAAGGGGGGCTGGCGTTGCCGAACCTCAGCAACTATTACTGGGCGGCCAACATAGCGATGATAAGGAAATGGATGGTGGATGCGGGGTCGGTTTGGGAGCAGATGGAGGCTGCTTCGTGCAGGGGCACTAGCTTAGCAGCCCTGGTCACGGCGCCTCTGCCGCTTCTGCCAGCACGGTACTCCACCAGCCCGATAGTGGTGGCGGATTTTCGGATCTGGGGCTAGTGGAGGAGGCATGTAGGGGAAGCAAGAGCATCGGTGTGAACCCCAATCTGCGGCAACCACCGATTTGCCCCTGGGAACATGGATGGGGGGTATCGACTGTGGAGAAAGGCGGGAATTGTGAGGATAGGGGATCCGTTGCTGGAAGGGAGCTTTCCGAGCATGAGGGCGCTGGAGGAGACGTTTGGGCTGGCAAGAGGGAACGACTTTAGATACTTACAGGTGCGGGACTTTGTACGCAGACTGGTGCCGTCCTTCCCACGTCTCCCCCTGAAGGGGACGCAGGACAGGGTAGTTTCTAGGGGAGAGGTGGGAGAGGGTAGAGTCTCAGATGTCTACAAGGAGCTAATGGGAGCTGAGGATACGCAGACCAAGGACCTGAAACTTAAGTGGGAAGAGGAGCTCGAGGGGGACATGGAGGACGGTGTCTGGGCAGAAGCCCTGAGCAGAGTAAACACGACCGCAACATGCGCCAGGCTCAGCCTGATCCAGCTTAAGGTCACATGACAGTGGCCCGGATGAGCAAATTCTTCGGGCTGGAGGACAAGTGTGCAGGATGCGCCTGAGGGCCGGCTAACCATGTACACATGTTCTGGTCGTGCCCTAAACTCAGGGGGTATTGGCAGGGATTCACAGATGTCATGTCCTGGGTATTGAAAATTGGGGTGGTAATGAGCCCTGAGGTGGCAATCTTTGGGGTTTTGGAGGACCCGGGAGTCCAGGAAGAGAGAGAGGCCGACGTTCTGGCCTTTGCTTCCCTGGTAGCCCAGCGACGAATACTGTTAGCATGGAGGGACTCAAAGCCCCCGAGGGCTTAGGTATGGCTATCGGACATGGCAGCTTTCTTGGCCTAGAGAAAGTCAAGTTTGCCTTGAGAGATTCGCTACTAGGGTTCGCCCGAAGGTGGCAGCCATTTATTGACTTCTTTGCAGAGGAGTAAGTGTCAGCAGGGGCGTGGGGGGGCTGGGGTAGAGTAGAGTAGTGTAGGGGGATATTGAGGCAGGTCCTTGCATGAACAGAGCCATGGGTTGCACTATGTTTAATTTGTGTCTGGACTTCTTTTTTTTTGTACTGTACAATGTCACTTTTTATCTATGCCTAAAATACCTCAATAAAATTGTTTGTTTAAAAAAAAGAAAGGCTGTTAGACATTCTGTTGGAATTGTTAAAAAATAAGAATTACACACGCCTGAGGCTGTTCTTTTGGCGTGAAGACCCAGGTAAGAAAAGTTAAAGTGACTCACCGGAGGGAATTCTACAGCATGGGAGTTCTGACTGAATGCGCATGCCAGACGATCCTAGTTAGCAATCCAACCACTGCTTTCAATCACTCTGCATTTTGGAAGTTCAGCCTACAGCTGCAATGACTTCAACACCCAAAGCAAGGACACTCATCTTCCATTTCATATTTTAATTCCTTTTTTTTCCCCTCCCCCTCTCTCAGTGTGTATCTGTCTTGTGTGTGTTTGGGTAGAGGGTGGGATGGTAAAAGGGGGAGTAGTAGAATAGCTGGCCATTATTCTATGATAATTATTGCATATCTTATCTCTATATTTGTTATAAATAAAGTTATTGGGTTTCACTTACAAATCCACTGCCTGTAAGTGATTGGAGCAGTCAAGGGTCAAAGGTTTCAGAAATGTTATACAAATTATTGGTTAATTCACTTGTATTGGGACTCTGGGGCTGGAATTCACTGTGTACTAGCCCGTGACATAAATTGGGGGCTCGTCGGGCATTGTGGAACATTAGATGGTGAATTTTGGTTACAGCATAAATTAAAAAGAGACATCAGGTTTGTCGTGATATAACAGGATGCTCTGGATGCTGCTAAGCATTTTCTTCAGAGGGAAGACTTAACTCTGGTTTATTTGGAGGGGCTTTTGCAAAGGCCTGTTAGTTTAATTGGCAGGAAAATTAAAACTGGCTGTATCAGTTAAAGCTAAGAAGAAAGTGGTTCTTGAAGCGATTACTAAACATTTGAATTTGATGGAGGTGCTAGGAGCACAAGAGAACTGACGGGATGGTGTAGCATCAGGGACATCTTCTGGTGGGGAAATTGAGCTGGAGTGTGGTTGCTGTTAGAGCATGAGGGGGAATTCAAATAAATAGAAATAGAAATGCAGCCAACCTAAATGGCGTTGGAAATGAGGAGAGGGGAACAAGAAAATGAGAGAAAAGAGCAAGAGAGAAAGAAAGAGAGAGAGGAGCAAGAAAAGGAGAGAGACTTCCAGCTTAGGGTAGTGGAAATAGGTGGCAAGCTGCCAGAATGTAGAGGGGAGCTTAGTCCTAGACGGAACTCAGTGACGATATGTTTAAATTTATGCAGGCTCTGCCAAAATTTGAAGAGAAGGAAGTAGAAATGTTCCTTAGGGCTTTTCGAAAATAGCAACCCAAATAGAGCAGCCAAAAGCAAAGTGGAGAGTAAATTGACGGGATGAACACTGGAAGTTTATGCTGCCTTGTCAGAGCAGAAGTCTAAGGCTATTCTCTATGCATGCGAATTAGTTCCCGAAATGTATAGGCAAAAATTTCAGAATTTGAGAAGACTTATGCAGTATTTGAAAGGGTTAAGCAGAACAATTTTAATAAATTGGTACAAGCATTGGGAGTTGAAACAACCTGAGGCTCTGAGAGAGGTCATTCTCTTAAAAGAGTTTAAGAATTTCTACCTTCTATAACAAGAACCCATGTTGAAGACCAGAAGGGCAAACTGCGAGGCAAGCAGCAATTATGGCTGACGATTATGAGCTCATGCACAAATTTAAACCTTTGTTCCATCACCCCCATCATTCTGAAAAAGATGGGAAGTGGGAGAGTGAGAGGAAGGCAGGTAGCGAAGGTGGAGAATGGATATCTGGGAATGCTTGGAGATCCCCTCCTCAGACCAGGAAGGAAGGCACTTTGTGTGGAAGTGAGACTTGGAAGCCTATATGTTACCACTGTAACTAGGTGGAGCATGTTTGTTCAGCACGTAGGGACTTATGAGGGTTCATAGGGAGGATTCTGAAAAGGGAGCAAAACTGGAGAATACTACAGGGCAGACTGTAACGTTAACTGGACTTAGGAAGCCCGAGGTAATCACTGCTGTGGGAACAGTTGCGAGAAATAAGGTATAGAACATAGAACGATACAGCGCAGTACAGGCCCTTCGGCCCACGATGTTGCACCAAAACAAAAGCCATCTAACCTACACTATGCCATTATCATCCATATACTTATCCAATAAACTTTTAAATGCCCTCAATGTTGGCGAGTTCACTACTGTTGCAGGTAGGGCATTCCACGGCCTCACCACTCTTTGCGTAAAGAACCTACCTCTGACCTTTGTCCTATATATATTACCCCTCAGTTTAAAGCTATGTCCCCTCGTATGTGAGAGGTATGCTGATTTTGAGTAATTTTCCTCAACTGTTGTAGCCAAACCCATAACAATTTAAAGGGACACAGTGGTTCACAAACTCATGTGTTTGAGAAAGATTTGATTTTCATTCCAGAGAGCTCAGTAAAAGCGGAGGTATTAGTGAATGAGATTGGTGTATTTCGTATCCCTGTTCTATTGTATAAAGTATAATTGGAGTGTGATTTAGTGTCAGGTCCAGTAGTTGTTGGAGTGGTTAAGGAATTCCCAGTGGAAGGAGAAGACTTACTTTTGGGGAATGATTTAGTGGGAGTGAAGGTTGTAGCCTCGCCCATGATAAAAAAAATTTTTTTAATAATCTTTAATACAGAAGATCTGAAGGAAGTACTGCAGTTAGCACCTGAGATGCCAATGGTAGGGCATGTGGGAGTTAGGAAAACACATTGGGCAGTAGACGACTCAAAGAGATGTTGATAGTTGGATCTTCACTACAGATATTTATATACATACCCATTTATAAACACCCATTTCTTAAAGGTACGCTCACATGACAATATAAATTTAGAGTACCCAAACATTTTTTTTCCAATTAAGGGGCAATTTAGCATGGCCAATCCACTTACCCTGCTCATCTTTGGGTTGTGGGGGTGAGACCCACGCAGACACGAGGAGAAGGTGCAAACTCCACACAGACAGACACCCAGGGCTGGGATCGAACCTGGGTCCTCGGCGCCATGAGGCAGCAGTGCTAACCACCGTACCACCATGCCCTCTCCTGAACTGGACTTTACTGAAAGTAATTTGTTACCACTTCTTGCAGAAAACCCACTGCCGTTCCCTTCAAGTGAAAGAATTTCCCAGTGTGGGCTTGCTCTGAAGGAAAGTATACCTGACAACACAACATCAGTTAGTCAGGATGAGGACAGTAGACTGTGAAATGATACCATGTGAGCGGATGGTTAATCCACATCCTTTTGAAGCTCTGTAGCACCTCTTTGAGGTTGAAGAAGCAGATAGCAAGGGAGGTGAAGTAATTGGCAGTCAATCCCTTTCAAGAGCTGAAGGGAAGGTGAATGGAGAACTCTATAGTGGTTCCATGCCCACAAATATTAGCAAGAATCAAAACGTTCATTGAGCCAATAATGTACCATACCCTGATTCTGAGAGTCCATATTACTAATTGGGGGTGCAGGTGGTGATTACAAAAACTCCGATGAGGTGGTAAGAGTGGTCAAACAAGAAGTGGTGCATATAAAGTCAACGAAACCGGAGAGGATTGAACCCTTTGCTGCACTTGTTGCTGAAGATAGCCATTTGAAGGCCAAGGGCAAATGCAAAGATGGAAGGGTTGAAAAGAGTCTATTGGTTAAAAGTGAACCCAATACTTCTCTCAGAGTTGAAAATCCTCCTCATAGTTTAGCTGTGGGAGATCCTCGAAATTCGATTAAATGTTCATTGGACAACAGGAAAGACTGACGGTATTAGATGAGCACCCGAGACAGATATAGTACAGGTACTGAAAGAGGATAGATGGAATTGTAGGGAAAAACCAGGGAGCATTCTTAATTACTCATGGTGTGAACTTCAGAAACTTTGAACCAGTAAAGCCACACCCGCCTCGACTAAAACCACAGAGACTGGCTCAGTTAGAGACTGAGGACCAATGCATGTTGGACATGTTGCAGAAACAAGCAATACTGTTGTCCTCCACAGAACGCCAAGGAGAGTTTGGGACATTTACAGCCATGTTGGAGGATGACTTGGCGCTGGTCGCTCTGGACATTCCCAAATCATTGAGCACTTGCGTTTATAGATATTTAAAACATGGAATGCAAGATTAATCTGTTGGAGTTTGTTATTGCAACAGTATGTTTACATATTCCTGGAAAAGATAATTGGCAGGATACGCTGACGGCTGACGCCGAAATTGGGAAAGGCAATTGGGTTGAGAATCTGTTTCGACGCTGAAATCATGACGAACGGTGGGTTCACGGCAAATCACAATTCTCTGGTGCCTCGACAGCGGTGTCAATGTGTTCCACTCAGCACGTACAGCAAACAACACCCATGCCGCGACCAGGGCCATTATCAAGCAGTGCTTTGGCATCCTGAAGTTGCGGTTAAGGTGCCTGGACCACTCTGGAGGTGCTCTCTAGTATAGTGCTGGGAGGGTCACCTGCATCATGGTGGCCTGCTGCGTCCTCCACAACATCACACAGCAGAGGGGCCAAGTGGAGGAGGATAAACGCCAGTTCTCTTCCAACGAGGAGGATGCAGGGGAAGGAGAGGACGGACAGGTCATGGGGCCTGGGCAGGCACGGGAGGCCACACAACCTCTGGTGAGCTCTGGTGCTCCGCATCATTTGACGACGTCTGACTTCTGTCCACAGTGGCACTTTCCACCATCCACCTGGGTGATCCCTGCATGCGAACTGACCATTCCATCACACGGTCCCATCGGATCCCTGGGGTGGCGGAAGTCAAAACGGTGGGGTGGGGGGCGGGGGGCAGGAATGTTGACCTCTGGCTGAACTTTAGCCACTGAGCCAAGCCCACGAAACCCAACCCCAACACCCAACGCCCCCTCCCTATGCGGACAGCCCAGATCAGCCCTCCCATCACACCCTTCTGACAGAGCACCGAGGCAGGTTGTAACATTGTGCTAAACATATATATAGATTCATGCCCTAGCCCCGAGCGCTAAAATGTGCCCTGCACCCGTGCCGACTTAACTGGTGTCTAATTTTCTGGCCTTACGGATGCTGACGCTACGTCTAGGTGGATCCCCAGATGGTGCATCATGAGTGGAAGCGGCCTGTTGTGATTCCCACCCTGTGACCTGGCTCCCCATCGGCTGCAGTCCTGGAGACCCGCTCCCATCTCAATCAGGGTCTGCATGCTCACAGCCATTGAGCACAAGGAATGAACAACCTCCGCCTGGGACTGCGTCACATCACGCTGAGACAGTGCCACCACCTTCTGGGTCTGTGCCACATCAGCAAGTGACAGCACCATCTCCCTCCGGGACTGGGGCACCTTCCACTGGGTCTGTGCCACGTTGGCCAGCACCTGGGAAATGATGCTGACGCTCTCAGCCATGGCCCATGCTCAGGAATGCTGCTTCAATGTCCAGGTGGAACCGGCACATGGCTGCCTGTGAGAGGGCAGCCCTGTCCTGTCCTCGGTCATCGCCTGCACAGAGTGTCCCAGGCCTTAGACATGGCTGAAACTCTCACCCCCAAGCCTCCACCACCGATGCCACCAGTGCGGTGCTGGCCTGGATGGCATGCATGGCCAGCACCATGTCCTGCTCACGTATGGACTCCTCCAGCTGCACCTGTAGGTGCTGGATGCTCACCGCCAACCACTCATGCAGTCCTCGGCTCTGCGACTGACCTCCACAATCGATGGGACCGTCCGTTCCAGAAGCCTGAAACTCGCCTGGACGGCAGCTAGTCCCTGGGGTCGGCCCGCCCTCCAACCATCCACCCCCTATGAAATTTCTGCCTCTACCTACAGTACCGAAGCATGTGTGTGGTGCGCACCAAATAGTGTCCACAAGGGCCTCTTCATGAACATGACGAACCGAGGGGTGCATCTCTGGGATGGGGGAGGAGGTTGGAGACAGCTGTGACAGGAATTCTGTGTCGTCTTTGGACTCGTGGTCCAGGGTGTCCTGGGATGCAGGCCGCTGGTCAGCACCTGGAGTTCTGGTTGTGGTTGGGGACACCAGAAGGGCCGCCTCATCACCAGCAGCTCCTGCACGATACAGGAAAAGATGCATGCTTAGACTGCGGGCCGGGGGGTGTTGCTGTGAGGGTGGTTTGGTGTGAGTGTGGCGTGCCACATGTATCACGGGGAACCGCAATTTAGCAGGGTCTCATTTCCTTGCCCGATGCCGATCTCCACCCAGGCGAATGCCCTTTGCTTAGGTCCACCGACGACTTGCAGAGCCCTCTGTTCTGCTGTGGTGAGGGACCGCAGGTCCAGTGGACCCTAGTAGCTTCAGTGGCCAGGGCACCCGGCCATGGCGGCCGCTATGGGTGCCAGCATGCGAAGCAGGGTGGGATTTGTCCACCTTCTGGGTTGGAGGTACGGGTAGGATTACAGGTGTGTGGGACGAGTGCACAGTACTGCCTACTCTCCCTGGCCACCCTGAGGTCATGCAGTTTGTTCCGGCATTGCTGGCTGGTCAGGGCAGTGTTGTTTATGGCGTTGATGATCTCTGCCACCTGCGCCCAGGCCCGGCAAACAGAGCCAGCTGGCAGACTCCTTCCCAGCCCGGGATACAGATTGCCCACCTCTCCTCCACGGCGTCTAGCAGGGTCTCGAGCTCGACATCCGTGAAACGGGGTGCCATTCTTCTCGCTGCCATCTGTTGGCTGGGATGGAGTGTGTGAGAAGTGAAGTGTGTCTATGCAGCTGCAGCTTGTCAGCCTGAGTGCCAATCCTCCATTTCCCATTGGAATAGAGTGTGTTCCATGTGGCCCCGGTGTTAGCCCCTTAACGGTCATTGAATCGGTCCAGGTGCAGCGGCAGTTTTGCTGTCGTAGAAGTCCATGAATCCTGCCCCAGCTTCAACACTTAGTCTCAGGCATGGAGCATTCTGCTGAGTGTGTTTGTAAATACTTCGTCATGTGTTTAAAAGCTGATTCATTACTAATGTAGAAACAAGGAAAGGGACTTGTATAGTGGGGCTGGTTTAGATAGATGTGCATGTGTTGTATGTCTTGCATACCTCATAATGAAACATCCGTGCCCGGAGGTTTCATTCTTTTGGAGGGGGGTGGTGAGGTATGTCTGGATCCTACTACTAATCCCCGTCTCTCCCTTTTTTTCCTTTTAATTTCTGTTATTCTGCTATTTCAATTTTTGTATCTGGACAATTAATGGGCCCTGACTTATTTAAGGTGGACTTGTTTTCTTCACTTTTAACTTTAAAAAGAACAGGACACTACAGCATGATGTGCTGTTTTGTCTGGCATCAGTAATGACACCTCCTGATGGACCTGACTGGTGGCCAATGAGCTGTGTTACAATTGTCAGGGCTTAGCTGATAATCTATGCCGGTTGGTGTTGACCGTTCTGGTATGTCCCTTCCTCTGTGAGACTGTTTCACGGTTTTAGTTTTGTTTTGAACATAAGCTGGAGGATAACAGCTCTGATTTCTCTTTCACCATAGATTATTTTTGACAGTCCAGATTAAAGACCTTTCTCTCTGCACAGCCAGGTTGAGCTGCAAAGAAAATCCAGACCTTCACCAGCTGCAGGCAGGGTCTGTTGCTTAAAAACCTTCTTGAAATCTTGTGTGGGAAACTCTGATCTTATCTCAGAAAGGCTGTTAGATATTCTGGTGGAGTTGGAAAAAAATAAGAATTACACATGCCTAAGGCTGTTCTTTTTGGAGTGGAGGCCCAGATTAATAAAAGCTAAAGTGACTCCCCAGAGGTAATTCTGACTAAATGTTCATGGCAGAAGATCCTCGTTAGCAATCCAACCGCTGCTTTCAATCACTGTGTCCTGGAAGGACAGCCTACAGCTGCAACGATTTCAACATCCAAAGCAAGGACACTCATCTTCCATTTCATATTTCAATTCCTATAATATTTATCCCTCCCCCTCCCTTGGTGTGTGTCTTGTCTTGTGTGTGTTTGTTTAGAGGGTTGGTAAAATGGAGAGTAGTAGTTTAGCTGGCCATTATTTTATTATAATTATTGCATGCCTTACCTCTTTTTATGCTTTAAATAAAGTTGTTGTATTTCACTTACAAATCTGGTGCCTGTAAGCCATTGGATCAGTCAAGGGCCAAAGATGTCTGACACTTCATACAAATTGTTGGTTAATTCACTTGTGCTGGGACTCTGGTGCCTGTGGGGCTTCAATTGACCGCACACTAGCCCAGGGTGTCGTGACAGTCTCCCCAAGTCTTTTTTTGTCAAAGTCAATGAATTAGTGTCCTCCTTTATTTGAGTGGGTAAGACTACAAGGATCCGTGGGGCTTTGCTCCAAAGAACTAGGCAGTCAGGGGCTTGGTTCTACCCAATTTACTATTTTTCTATTGAGCAGCCAATATTCAGAAGATATTGTTGTGGTTCAGTGATCCTGGTTCCATATGCGGCCAAATGGAGGCGATCTCCTGCACGGTCTCTAGCTTTGGTGCAATAATAACTGCATCGTTGCCTTTTTCTCCGGTAAGATTTTCGCCGAATCCCAGCGGTGTTAGTGGTTTCCACTCTGAGAATTTGAAAGCAATTCAGGTCGCATTTTAAGCTTTGCCCATGTCATTTCTAGCTCCCCTGAGCAACAGCCAATTTTTATGCCAGTGGGTTTGGGCTCGACATTAAGTCATGGGAGGGGAAGGGTTTGGAGACCCGTTTGTGGAAGGGAGGTTTGCCAGTTTTATGGAGCTGTTGCAGAAATTTCAACCGCTTGGTTCCAGTCTTTCCAGATACTTTCAGATGTGTGTTTTTTCACCCAAGGCTTTTTCCTCCTTTCTCTTGGCACCACCCCCTTCCCTGTTGAAGAGGATTTTGACCAGATCTGGTGAAGAGACAATTTTGGGAATATATGGCCTTATCCTCTCAGCGGAGTCAGCTCCGTTGAGTGAGATGAGGCAGAAATGGAAGGGTGAGTTGGGTCCCATTCTGGATGATGAGGTATAGAGGGAGGCACTTCACAGGATCAACTCCACACCTTCATGTACTCGGCTAATTCTGATCCAATTCAAGGTTGTGCACACGTTTGTCATTGGCTGGCCACTGACTTCAGGAAACAAAGTACTGTACACACCCCTGTCAGCATCAACGGGGCCGAGGTGGAGATGGTTAGCAGTTTCAAATTCCTAGGGGTGCACATCTCCAAAAATCTGTCCTGGTCCACCCACGTTGATGCTACCACCAAGAAAGCACAACAGCGCCTATACTTCCTCAGGAAACTAAGGAAATTTGGCATGTCCACATTAACTCTTACCAACCTTTACAGATGCACCATAAAAAGCATCCTATCTGGCTGCATCACAGCCTGGTATGGCAACTGCTCGGCCCAGGACTGCAAGAAACTTCAGACAGTCGTGAACACCGCCCAGTCCATCACACAAACCTGCCTCCCATCCACTGACTCCATCTACACCTCCCGCTGCCTGGGGAAAGCGGGCAGCATAATCAAAGACCCTGCCCACCCGGCTTACTCACTCTTCCAACTTATTCCATCAGACAGGAGATACAGAAGTCTGAGAATATGCACAAACAGACTCAAAAACAGCTTCTTCCCCGCTGTTACCAGACTCCTAAATGACCCTCTTATAGACGGACCTCATTAACACTACACCCTGTATGCTTCATCTGATGCCGGTGCTTATGTAGTTACATTGTATAGGTTGTGTTGCCCTATTATGTCTTTTCTTTTATTTCCTTTTCTTCCCATGTACTGAATGATCTGTTGAGCTGCTCGCAGAAAAATAGTTTTAATTGTACCTCGCTACACGTGACAATAAACAAATCCAATCCAATCCAACAGGGCACATTGGACTAAAGAGAGGATGAGTGGACTTTTCTCTGGGGTGGAGGAAAAGTGTGAGCATTGCTCTCGGGGGTCAGCTAACCACACTCGTATGTTCTAGTTTTGTCCCAAATTGGTAAGCCTTTTGGCCTCTTTTTTCAACACCATGTCAGAAATATTCAATGTGGATTTTGATACACAATACCCCAGAAATGAACACCATTTCTGGGGTATCAGACATCGTCGGCATTTCAAAACAGGGGTGAAGGTGGATTTCCTCGCTTGTTAATAGCCTGGAGATGACTTTTTTTTTAATAAACATTTTATTGAGGTATTTATGGTTTTACAACAACAAAATAAACAACGCACATGAAAATATAAATATGGTGCAAAAGCCGTCTTCCTCCCTCAGGGGTCCCACCTTTACTAACCCCCTACTCTAAACTAAGCTAACCCCCAGCCCCAGCCCCCCCACCCCCACCCACCCACCCCCCACCCCCCCCTCTGCTGACGGTTAATTTTCCCCAAAGAAGTCGACGAACGGCTGCCACCTCCGGGCGAACCCTAACATTGACCCTCTCAAGATTTTCTCCAGAGAAAGCTAGCCATGTCAGTTAGCCAGGTCTCCGTCTTCGGGGGCTTTGGGTCCCTCCAAGCTAATAGTATCCGTCTCTGGGCTACCAGGGAAGCAAAGGCTAGAACGTCTGCCTCTTCCTCCTCCTGGATTCCTGGGTCTTCCGACACTCCGAAAATCGCCACCTCTGGACTCGGTGCCACCCTTGTTTTTAATATCTTGGACATGACATCCGCAAACCCCTGCCAGAATCCCCTAAGCTTCGGGCATGCCCAGAACATATGGACATGGTTCGCTGACCCACCCGCACACCTTGCGCACCTATCTTCTACCCCAAAGAACCTGCTCATCCGGGCCACTGTCATGTGGGCCCGGTGAACAACCTTAAATTGTATCAGGCTGAGCCTGGCACATGTTGTGGACACGTTGACTCTACTTAACGCGTCTGCGCAGAGACCATCCTCTATCTCTCCTCCTAACTCCTCTGCCCACAAACGTTTCAACTCCTCGGTCTGCGTCTCCTCTGACCCCATAAGTTCCTTGTCAATGTCAGAAACCCTCCCTTCTCCCACTCACACTCTGGAAACTACCCTGTCCTGCATCCCCCTTGATGGTAGGAGCGGGACGGTTGAGACCTGCCTGCGTAGGAAGTCCTGCACCTGCAGGTACCTAAACTCATTTCCCCTCGCCAATCCAAATTTCTCCTCCAGCTCCCTCAGGCTAGAAAAGCTCCCCTCCATAAACGTATCTCCCATCCTCTCAATCCCTGCTCTCTGCCATCTCCAGAACCCTTCATCCAGCCTTCCCGGGGCAAACCGGTGATTATTGCAGATTGGAGACCAGGCCGATGCTCCCTCCGCTCCCACATGTCTCCTCCATTGCCCCCAGACCCTTAGGGCCGCCACCACCACGGGGCTGCTGGAGTACTGTGCCGGCGGGAACAGCAGGTGCTGTTACCAACGCCCCAAAACTGGTGCCCTTGCATGATGCCAACTCCACACACTCCCATACCGACCCCCCCCCCACCACCTACTTCCTGATCATGGCTATCTTCACCGCCCAATAATAATTACTAAAGCTCGGCAGCGCCAGCCCGCCCTCCCCCCGGCTCCGCTCCAGCATCCCCGTTTTTTCTCGCGGGATCTTACCCGCCCATACAAAGCCAGTGATCACCTTATTGACACGTTTAAAGACGGACCGTGGAATAAAGATTGGGAGACACTGAAACACAAACTGGAATCTCGGGAGGACCACCATTTTGACTGTCTGCACCCTCCCAGCTAGTGACAATGGAAGCACGTCCCACCTTCGCAAATCGTCCTTCATTTGGTCTCCTAATCGGGCCACATTTAACTTGTGTAGCCGTTCCCATTCTCGTGCCACCTGGATGCCTAGGTATCGAAAGCTTCCCCCTACAACCCTAAACGGCAGCTCCCCCAATCGCCTCGCCTGCCCCCTTGCCTGGACCGCAAACATCTCACTTTTCCCCAGATTTAGTTTATACTCTGAAAATCGGCCAAATTCCCCCAGAATCCTCATAATTTATTCCATCCCCTCTAGTAGGTCCGAAACATACAGGAGCAGGTCGTCTGCGTAAAGCGAGACTCTGTGTTCCACCCCCCCCCCCCCCCCCCCACCCCCCCGAACAGCCCCTTGAGGCTCTCAGCGCAATTGCCAGCGGCTCGATGGCTAACGTGAACAGCAATGGGGAGAGGGGGCATCCCTGTCTTGTCCCCTGATGCAGCCTGAAGTAGTCCGAGGTTGACCTGTACGTCCGTGCGCTCGTAACAGGAGCCTGATACAACTGCCTGACACAGTCAATAAAGCTCCGCCTAAATCCAAACCGCCCCAGTACCTCCCACAGATATTCCCATTCCACCCGATCAGCAGCCTTCTCTGCGTTCATTGCGACTACTAGCTCCACATCCCTACCTTCTGGGGGCATCATAATCACATTTAACAACCTTCTTACGTTGGTCGCCAACTGCCTACCCTTAACAATTCCCATCTGGTCCTCCCCAATCACGTCTGGAACACAGTCTTCAAGATTTTGGCCAGCAGTTTGGCGTCCACATTTAGTAGGGATATCGGCCTGTAGGATCCGCATAGCTCCGGGTCCTTGTCCCGCTTCAGGATCAATGAGATAGTGGCCTGTGACATCATCGGGGGAAGCACCCCACGTTGCCTTGCCTCATTGAATGTCCTCATCAACAGCGACCCCAATATCCCAGAGAACCTTTTGGAGAACTCAGCTGGGTACCCGTCCAACCCCGGGGCTCTACCCGACTGCATGGCCTTCAGTCCCTCTGTTATTTCCTCCAACCCGATCGGGGCCTCCAGCCCTTTTGCCAACTCGCCCATCCACCTTCGGGAAATTCAGCCCTCCTACAAAGTGCCTCATCCCTTCCGGACCAGCTGGGGGCTCCGACTCATACAACCTACTGTAAAACTCCTTGAACACAGTATTAACCCCTGCTGAGTCTCCGACCAGGTTCCCATCTCCATCCTTTACATTCCCTACCTCCCTGGCTGCCTCCCTCTTTCTAAGCTGCTGCGCAAGCATTCTGCTGGCCTTCTCCCCATGTTCATAGATCGCCCTCTTCGCCTTCCTCAGCTGCTCCACTGCCCTCCCTGTAGTTAACAAGCCAAACTCCGCCTGTAGCCTCTGTTGCTCCCTTAGAAGCCCTGCCTCTGGGGTCTCCGCATACCTCCTGTCGACCAGCAATATCTCCTTTATCAGTCGGTCCGTCTCTGCTCTGTCTGCCTTCTCCCTGTGGGCCAGTATCAAGATCAGCTCCCCTCTAACCACCGCCTTCAATGCCTCCCAGACCACCGCCGCCGAAACTTCACCTGTGTCGTTGACTTCCAGGTAGTTCTAAATACATTTCCTCAGCCGCCCGCACACCTCTTCATCAGCTAAAAGTCCCACGTCCAGCCTCCAGTGCGGGCGCTGGCTACTCTCCTTGCTAACCTGTAGGTCAACCCAGTGCAGGGCATGATCTGAGATTGTGATCGCCAAATACCCAGTGTCCACTAACCCCGTCAGTAGAGCCCTGTTCAAAATAAAGAAATCAATCCGGGAGTACACTTTATGCACATGTGAGTAGAAGGAGAATTCCTTCACTTTCGGCTGCCCAAATCTCCATGGGTCCACCCCCCCCCCCCCCCCCCCCCCCCCCCCATTTGCTCCATGAACCCCTTTAGCATCTTCGCATTGCTGGCACCCTGCCCGTCCTTGAGCTCGACCGGTCTAACTAGGTGTTAAAGTCCCCTCCCATGACCAGCTTATGCGAATCCAGGTCCGGGATCTTCCCCAACATCCTCTTTATAAACTCCACACCATCCCAATTTGGCGCGTACACATTCACTAGTACCACCGGCAACCCCTCCAGCTTCCCACTGACCATAATGTACCGACCTCCCACATCCACAACTATTCTTCCCGCCTCAAATAGCACTCGCTTATTAATCAGAATCGCGACCCCTCTAGTCTTCGGGTCCAGCCCCGAGTGAAAAACTTGTCCGACCCATCCCTTCCTTGATCTAATCTGATCAGTTACTCTAAGGTGCGTCTCCTGTAACATTATCACGTCCGCCTTCAGTCCCCTCAAATGTGCGAACAAGCGTGCCCTCTTAACCGGCCCATTTAGCCCTCTCACATTCTATGTGATCAGCCTAATTGGGGCGATCACCCCCCCCCCCCCCCCCCCCACCTTCGCCGATCAGCCATCACCTTTCTTGGGCCAGTCTCCAGCCCGCGCTCCACGCAGCCGCCAGCCCGCCCCCAGGTATCCTCCGCCCCTGACCTCCTTTCTGTTCCGCAGCAAACGTCCCTCCCCCATCAGCAGAACATTTTCCCCCCTCCACCCCTAGTAACAGCACTATGTAAACCAACCCCTTCAAGAAGTATAACATCTGCTCAACCCCCACTGCGCTTCCGTGAGCTAGCCCGCACAGCTAGCTTGGTGACCCCCACCCATGGCGCCAGACATTCTCCCACCTATTGTTTCCCCCCCCCCCCTCCCGCTCGGACACACATATTCAAAAGAAAAACAATCCCAACACAATTGCTCGAAAAGAAATCACGAACAACAAAGAAAAGATCAAACGGAAGATCCAACATCTAACAAACACACCTCCATCCCCTATCAGCGCAAATGTAAACTTTAGCTCACTCAGCTCTGCAACTGGCCCCAAATCAATACAGAAGGCATTACTGATAATGTCCAAAAAACAAGAAACTTTTTTCAACATGAGCGCTGCAGCAAAGTTCAAAGACCTCAGTCCGCCGCCAGTCCTTTCCTTCCAGCGAAGTCCATCGCTTCCTCGGGCGACTCAAAATAAAAATGTTGCTCCTCATACATGACCCAAAGACGGGCCGGATACAGCAGTCCAAACTTAACCTTTTTCTTAAAATGGGTTGACTTTATCTGATTGAACCCCGCTCTTCTCCTGGCTACATCCGTACTCAGATCCGGACAGATCCGCAGGATACTGTTCTCCCATTTACAGCTCCGTGTCTGCCTGGCCCACCGTAAAATACGCTCCTTGTCCAAGTACCTGTGGAATCTCACCACCATTGCCCTCGGGGGGGGGGGGTTCCCACTCGCAGCTTCCTCGCGAGTGCTCTGTGAGCCCTGTTCACCTCCAAGAGTCGGGAGAACATCCCATCCCCCAGTAACTTCTCAAACATGCCCGCTATGTATGCTCCAGTGTCCACTCCTTCGGACCCCTCCGGGAGGCTGACAATTCTCAAGTTTTGCCGGCGGGACCTATTCTCTAGGTCTTCCACCTTCTCCAGGAGCCTTTTCTGCTGGTCTCTCAGCATCCACACCTCCAACTCCACCGCTGTTTGATGTTCCTCCTGCTCAGCCAGTGCCTTCTCTACATTCTGGGTCGCCCAGTCTTGGGCATCCAGTCTAAGTTCCAGCCGCGCAATCGATTCTTTAATCGGGTCCAAGCATTCCTGTTTCTGCTTGGCAAAGCCCTCCTGAATAAATCGCATCAGCTGCTCCGTCGACCGCTGGGTCGACAAGTCAGGGCTCCGGTCGTCCGCCATAGATTTAATAGAATTTACAGTGCAGAAGGAGGACATTCGGCCCAGCAGGTCTGCACCGGCTCTCGGAAAGAGCACCCTACCCAAGGTCCACACCTCCACCCTATGCCCATAACGCAGTAACCCCACCCAACACTAAGGGCAATTTTGGACACTAAGGGCAATTTATCATGGCCAATCCACCTAACCTGCACATCTTTGGACTGTGGGAGGAAACCGGAGCACCCGGAGGAAACCCCCGCACACACGGGGAGGATGTGCAGACTCCGCACAGACAGTGACCCAAGCCGAAATCGAACCTGGGACCCTGGAGCTGTGAAGCAATTGTGCTATCCACAATGCTACCGTGCTGCCATATTGTGCTTTCTCCCACTGCAGCTTCAGCCCAAGCCTTCTCTGTTCGTCTATTTCTTCCTTTGTGAGCACTTCTAATCCGCCTCTCCATGCACTGATGTAGGAATCCACTCCACAATTGCATCCACCATCAATTTACTGCATCAAGTCCGACAAAAAAATCGGGGAAAAGGTCCAAAGGTCCGACCCGAGTGGGAGCCACCAAATGTGCGACCTACTCCTTCATACCCACCACCGGAAGTCCCTGGAGATGACTTTTGATTAGAACATAGAACATAACAGCGCAGTACAGGCCCTTCGGCCCTCGATGTTGTGCCGACCTGTGAAACCACTCTAAAGCCCATCTACACTATTCCCTTATCGTCCATATGTCTATCCAATAACCATTTGAATGCCCTTAGTGTTGGCGAGTCCACTACTGTTGCAGGCAGGGCATTCCACGCCCTTACTACTCTCGGAGTAAAGAACCTACCTCTGACATCTGATTGGGTGGATGTCTCCTAAACCGCCCAGGGCCTCAGCTTGGTTGGATGATCTCATGCCTTTCTTACACTTGGAGAAGGTCAAGTACACCATTAGAGAGTTGTACTGTGGTACAGTGGTTAGCACTGTTGCCTCACACCGCCGAGGGCCCGGGTTCGATCCCGGCCCCGGGTCGCTGCTGTCCATGTGGAGTTTAGCTTGCACATTCTCCCCGTGTCTGCATGGGTCTCACCTCCACAACCCAAAGATGTGCCACACTACAATTGCCCCTTAATTAGAATTCATTTTTAAAAAGTGCACCACTAGAGGGTCGGTAGAAGGGTTCTACCCAAGATGGCAGCCATTAATTTCCTTTTTTTTTTTAAATATATTTTATTCAAATTTTTTGGCCAAACAAAATACAAAGGTTTTCCTTTTTACAACAATAAAACAGTATAAATAACAGTGGCCGTTTTTAACAAATAAATAATATATAAACTAAATGGCAGCTGCCATATTAAAAATAATAACTCTCCAAAAATAAAATCAAACTGTCCAATATTCATAGCCTAATACAAATATCTATACAATAACACCCCTGAGGACCCGCCCGCCCCCCCCCCCCCCCTCCCCCATGGGTTGCTGCTGTTACCTTCCCATTTCCTTTATCGTTCTGCGAGGTAGTCAATGAACGTTTGCCACCGCCTGGTGAACCCTTGAGCCGAACCCCTTAGTGCGAACTTTATCCGTTCTAGTTTTATAAACCCTGCCATGTCATTTATCCAGGTCTCCACGCCCGGGGGTTTGGCTTCTTTCCACATAAGCAATATCCTGCGCCGGGCTACAAGGGACGCAAAGGCCAAGACATCAGCCTCTTTCGCCTCCTGCACTCCCGGCTCTTCTGCAACCCCGAATATAGCCAACGCCCAGCCTGGCTCGACCCGGACCCCCACCACTTTCGAAAGCACCTTTGCCACCCCCACCCAGAACTCCTGTAGTGCCGGGCATGACCAAAACATGTGGGTGTGGTTTGCTGGGCTTCTCGAGCATCTCCCACACCTATCCTCTACCCCGAAAAATTTACTGAGCCTTGCTCCGGTCATATGCGCCCTGTGCAAAACCTTGAATTGTATCAGGCTTGGCCTGGCGCACGAGGGCGACGGGTTTACCCTACGTAAGGCATCAGCCCACAGCCCCTCCTCAATCTCTTCCCCCAGATCTTCTTCCCATTTCCCCTTCAGCTCATCCACCATGATCTCCCCCTCGTCCCTCATTTCCCTGTATATATCCAACACCCTACCATCCCCCACCCATGTCCCTGAGATCACTCTATCTTGAATCTCCTGCATCGGGAGCTGCGGGAATTCCCTCACCTGCTGCCTCGCAAAAGCCCTCAGTTGCATGTATCGAAATTCATTCCCTTGGGGCAACCCATATTTTTCCCAGACTCGCAAAAGTCCCGTCTACGAACAGATCTCTCAGTTGCACAACCCCAGCTCTCTGCCATGCTCCAAATCCCCCATCCATTCTCCCCGGGACAAACCTATGGTTATTTCTTATCGGGGACCGCACCGAGGCTCCCGTCCTTCCCCTATGTCGTCTCCACTGCCCCCAAATTTTTAGTATTGCCACCACCACTGGACTGGTGGTGTATTTCTTCGGGGAGAACGGCAACGGCGCCGTCACCATTGCTTGTAGGCTGGTTCCTTTGCAGGACGCCATCTCCAATCTCTTAAACGCCGCTCCCTCCCCTTCTCCCATCCACTTACACACCATTGAGATATTGGCGGCCCAGTAGTATTCACTTAGGCTCGGTAGTGCCAGCCCCCCCCCCCTATCACTGCTACGCTGCAAGAACCCCCTCCTTACTCTCGGGGTCTTCCCGGCCCAGACAAAACTCATGACACTTTTCTCAATCCTCTTGAAAAAAGCCTTCGTGACCATCACCGGAAGGCACTGAAACACAAAAAGGAATCTCGGGAGGACTACCATTTTGACCGCCTGCACCCTACCCACCAGTGACAGGGGCACCATGTCCCATCTCTTGAAATCCTCCTCCATCTGTTCCACCAATCTTGTTAAATTAAGCCTATGTAAGGTTCCCCAACTCCTGGCTATCTGAATCCCTGAGTACCGGAAATCTATTGTTACCTTCCTCAGCGGTAAGTCATCTATTCCCCTGCTCTGCTCCCCCGGATGCACCACAAACAACTCACTCTTCCCCATATTCAATTTGTACCCCGAAAATTCCCCAAACTCCCTGAGTGTCTGCATTATCTCAGGCATCCCCTCCACTGGGTCCGCAACATACAGCAATAAATCATCTGCATACAAGGATGCCCGGTGCTCTTCTCCTCCCCTGAGTACTCACCTCCACTTCCTGGAGCCCCTCAGTGCTACAGCCAGGGGCTCAATCGCCAATGCAAACAGTAACGGAGACAGGACACACCCCTGCCTCGTCCCTCTATGAAGACGGAAGTAGTCAGACCTCTGTCTGTTCGTGACCACGTTCGCCACCGGGGCCCTATACAGCAGCTGTACCCATCCGATATACCCTTCTGCAAAACCAAATCTCCTCAGCACCTCCCACAGATAATCCCACTCCACTCTGTCGAATGCTTTCTCGGCGTCCATCGCCACCACTATCTCCGCCTCCCCCTCTGGTGGGGGCATCATCATTACCCCTAGCAATCTCCGTATGTTCGTGTTCAGCTGTCTCCCCTTAACGAACCCAGTTTGATCCTCGTGGACCACCCCCGGGACACAGTCCTCTATCCTCGTCGCCATCACCTTGGCCAGGAGCTTAGCATCTACATTTAAAAGGGAAATGAGCCTGTAGGACCCCCACTGCAGCGGGTCTTTTTCCTTCTTCAAAAGGTGCGATATCGTTGCCTCCGACATAGTTGGAGGCAGCTGCCCCCTTTCCCTAGCCTCATTAAAGGTTCTCGTCAAAAGCGGGGCTAGTAGGTCCATATACTTCCTGTAAAATTCCACCGGGAATCCGTCCGGTCCCGGGGCCTTCCCCGCCTGCATGCTCCCAATGCCTTTTACCACCTCCTCCATCTCAATCTGTGCTCCCAGTCCCGCCCTCTCCTGCTCCTCCACGTTAGGGAATTCCAGCTGGTCCAGGAAATGCATCATTCCCTCCTTCCCTTCCGGGGGCTGAGCCTTATATAACCTCTCATAAAATGCCTTGAACACCCCGTTCACTCTCTCCGCTCCCCGTTCCATCTCTCCCTCCTCATCTCTCACCCCACCTATCTCCCTCGCTGCTCCCCTCTTCCTCAATTGGTGGGCCAGTAGCCGACTCGCCTTCTCTCCATACTCATACTGCACACCCTGTGCCCTCCTCCACTGTGCCTCTGCCTTACCCCTGGTCAGCAGGTCAAATTCCACATGTAGCCTTTGTCTTTCCCTGTACAGTCCCTCCTCCGGTGCCTCCGCATATTGCCTGTCCACCCTCAAAAGTTCTTTCAGCAATCGCTCCCTTTCTTTACCCTCTTGCTTCCCTTTATGTGCCCTTATGGATATCAGTTCCCCTCTAACCACAGCCTTCAACGCCTCCCAGACCACTCCCACCTGAACCTCTCCATTGTCATTAAGCTCCAAGTACCTTTCGATGCACCCCTCATCCGCCAATAAGCCCATATCCATTCTCCAGAGTGGGTGCTGTTCTTTTTCCTCTCCTAACTCCAGGTCTACCCAATGTGGGGCGTGGTCCGAAATGGCTATGGCCGTATATTCCGTCCCTGTCACCTTCGGAATCAGTGCCCTTCCCAAGACAAAAAAGTCTATCCGTGAGTATACTTTGTGAACATGGGAGAAAAATGAGAACTCCTTACTCCTAGGCCTAATAAATCTCCAGGGGTCTACCCCTCCCATCTGCTCCATGAAGTCCTTGAGTACCCTGGCCACTGCCGGCCTCCTCCCGGTCCTGGACCTCAACCGGTCCAGCCCTGGATCAAGCACCGTATTGAAGTCTCCCCCCATTACCAACTTTCCCGCCTCCAGGTCCGGGATACGTCCCAACATACGCCTCATAAAATTTGCATCATCCCAGTTCGGGGCATATACGTTCACCAGAACCACCGCCTCCCCTTGCAATCTGCCACTCACCATCACATATCTACCCCCACTATCCGCCACTATGGTCTTTGCCTCAAACAGTACCCGTTTCCCCACTAAAATAGCCACCCCACTGTTCTTCGCATCTAAACCCGAATGAAACACCTGCCCCACCCATCCTTTACGTAGTCTGACCTGGTCTATCAGTTTCAGATGCGTCTCCTGCAACATAACCACATCTGCCTTTAATTTCTTTAGGTGTGCGAGTACCCGTACCCTTTTAATCGGCACGTTCAGCCCTCTCACGTTCCACGTGATCAACCGGGTTGGGGGGCTCTTTACTCCCCCCCCCCCCCCCCCCTTGTCGACTAGCCATCCCCTTTTTTAACCCAGCTCCTCACCCGGTTCCCACGTACCCGTATATCCCGACGGCGCCCTCCCGCCTCGACCACCCCATCCCATAACAGCTCCCCCTTCTCCTCAGCAGCAGCAACCCAGTTAACCCCCCCCTCTCCTCCCCCTCCGCTAGATCCCCCTCTAGCATAGTTGCACCCCCCATGTTGCTCCCAGAAGTCAGCGAACTCTGGCTGACCTCGGCTTCCCCCTTGTCCTCGGCCCCCACTGTGCGAGGCCCCCTCCTTCCTGTGTCCCTGTTCCCGCCATAATTACCATAACGCGGGAACAAAGCCAGTGTTTCCTACTCGGTCCCGCCCCTAATGGCCGGCGCCCACAGTTCCTCGTACTCCTCCTCCCCCCCTTTTTCTCGCCCCACATAATCACCCCACCACTTTGTCCCAAAAGTTCTCTCTCTCGCCAGACTATTCCAGCTTCTCGTCCACAATGAATGTCCACGCCTCTTCTGCCGTCTCAAAGTAGTGGTGCTTCCCTTGGTGTGTGACCCACAATCTCGCCGGTTGCAACATTCCAAACTGGACCTTCTTTTTGTGAAGCACCGCCTTAGCCCGATTAAAACTTGCCCTCCCTCTCGCCACCTCCGCACTCCAATCCTGGTATACGCGGATCACCGCGTTCTCCCACCTACAGCTCCGAGTCTTCTTCGCCCATCTGAGGACCGTCTCTCTGTCATTATAGCGGAGAAACCTCACCACTATATCTCGGGGTATTTCTCCAGCCTTCGGTCTTCGTGCCAGAACTCGATAAGCTCCCTCCACCTCCAGAGGGCCCGTCGGGGCCTCCGATCCCATTAGTGAGTGAAGCATCGTGCTCACATATGTCCCGACGTCCGCCCCTTCTGCGCCTTCGGGAAGACCCAGAACCCTTAGATTCTTCCTCCTCGAATTATTCTCCAGTACTTCCAACCTTTCCACACACCTTTTGTGCTGTGCCTCGTGCGTCTCTGCCTTCACCACCAGGCCCTGTATTTCGTCTTCGTTTTCAGCAGCCTTTGCCTTCACGACCCGAAGCTCCAGCTCTTGGGTCCTCTGCTCCTCCTTTAGCCCTTCAATCGCCTGTAATATCGGGGTCAACAGCTCCTTCTTCAGCTCCTTTTTCAGCTCTTCCACACAGCGCCGCAGGAACTCTTGTTGGTCCGGGTCCCATAACAAGCGGCCACCTTCCGACGCCATCTTGCTTTGAGCTTCTCTTCCTTGCCGCTTTTCCAGAGGATCCTCCGTAATCCGGCCGCTATCCTTTCCCTTATCCATGCATGTCCGGGGGGGATTCCCTTCTGGTTTACCGTACAGTGTTTTTGGCCGTTTAAATTGCCGTTGGGGCTCCTATCAGGAGCCCAAAAGTCCGTTCCAACGGGGGCTGCCGAAACGTGCGACTTAGCTGGTCATCGCCGCACCCGGAAGTCGCCCATTTCCTTTTTTAAGGTGTTCGTCACCATAAGCTGTTTAGAGGGTTTAGTTTAATTTTATTTGGGGGTTAAGTTAATATGTGCATTTGCTTGTTAGTCTCATTATTTTATTCTGTAACTCTGGTTAATTGTTTTGTACGATTTTCTTTATTATGAAAAAATTTTATTTTTTTAAACAAAAACAATCTTTACGGTATGTATAAAATAAAATGAAAAACGAGCAGTACAAACACTATCGATAATAGTGGCAGCACGGTAGCCTTGTGGATAGCACAATTGCTTCACAGCTCCAGGGTCCCAGGTTCGATTCCGGCTTGGGTCACTGTCTGTGCGGAGTCTGCACGTTCTCCCCGTGTGTGCGTGGGTTTCCTCCGGGTGCTCCGGTTTCCTCCCACAGTCCAAAGATGTGCAGATTAGGTGGATTGGCCATGATAAATTGCCCTTAGTGTCCAAAATTGCCCTTGGTGTTGGGTGGGGTTACTGGGTTATGGGGATGGGGTGGAGGTGTTGACTTTGGGTAGGGTGCTCTTTCCAAGAGCCGGTGCAGACTCGATGGGCCGAATGGCCTCCTTCTGCACTGTAAATTCTATGATAATCTATGAATAAAGACATGCTTTGAATTCTACTTTTTAAATCTCACCCCAAGAGTTCTCTTATATGTAGAAATGTGTTGAAGGTTTTGTTCCTGGGACCATCCCATAGCTCTCCAGAATTCACTTTAATTCTCCTCTGTGATCCAGCTATTCTCCAAGGTTTTATGTGGGTCCCGCCATTATCTTTTCACTAAACAGCCCTAAAATGTTCCTTTAGCACCTCATCACTGTGAACTCCCCAGTCCAAGTGTGGGCTTCATTGTCTTCTTGCTGACGGATTTAAACATTCGGAACACCCCTGGTTCCTTATGGCCCTCGAGGCCTCTAGTCCCACAGCTGGTTCCCAGCTCCTGGTCCCACAGCTGGTTCCCAGCTCCTGGTCCCACAGCTGGTTCCCAGCTCCTGGTCTCACAGCTGGTTCCCAGCTCCTGGTCCCACAGCTGGTTCCCAGCTCCTGGTCCCACAGCTGGTTCCCAGCTCCTGGTCCCACAGCTGGTTCCCAGCTCCTGGTCCCACAGCTGGTTCCCAGCTCCTGGTCCCACAGCTGGTTCCCAGCTCCTGGTCCCACAGCTGGTTCACAGCTCCTGGTCCCACAGCTGGTTCCCAGCTCCTGGTCCCACAGCTGGTTCCCAGCTCCTGGTCCCACAGCTGGTTCCCAGCTCCTGGTCCCACAGCTGGTTCACAGCTCCTGGTCCCACAGCTGGTTCACAGCTCCTGGTCCCACAGCTGGTTCACAGCTCCTGGTCCCACAGCTGGTTCCCAGCTCCTGGTCCCACAGCTGGTTCACAGCTCCTGGTCATTATGGAAAGATTTTAATAAACACTTTAAAAAAAAAAAAAAATACTGGAATGGAAAGCTTATACCAACATTTTATAATAGGTAAAGCCTTATTCACTTTCACCATAACAGATGCTTGTTGAACAAACCAAATCAAAGTATTTTTGGGCAAGAAAAAGAAAGAATCCACCATTTTCCTCAGTAGCAAAAATTTCTAATGTTAAAATACTATTTTGAACAAAATAAAAAACATTTACATACTTCACAATGCTTTCATGCAACAGTTGTTGGCAATTTAAATTTCAACATGACATGGCCTGTTCCCAACATTGAACTTTGCTTGACGAAATGCCCAAATCAGACATTACATGTGGAAATCAGTGTGCCTCCATTTGCGGTTAAATAGGAGATATTATGTTTGGATACACTGAACTAGGAGTCTGATTGTTCAATCTGTGCTCACATTGAATAAAGTTTATTGCCAAGACCCTTGCCTTGTATCATTTACCCTAATGTTCCCCAGAAGAAAAGTCATACTAAGGTCATCCACATTCACTTCATCAGTATAAATAATAGTAACTGGTCTTCTACAAGTTTGGGTACATGTGGCGAAGGTATTCTACTATACTTACCGTGCCATTACTTGCAAAGGCGCCACAATTAATGCATCTACAAAAGAACACGAAGAGGCATTGTCAAGAATCAAAATTGAAAATATTTATTTTTTAAACTGAGACAAATAGAATAATTGATTTAGTTTTACAGCAGAAATATAAGTCACTAAAAAATGTTAATAAGCTGCACATTCATGAGCGGTAAGCATCTACATGTGTGTGTGAAACAAGGTATATAAATGAAGGATGCACTGAACTAATGGATTCAATGCAGGTGAAACTATCCAGGAGGAATAAGCAGAGAATGGTTAATGGGATTTTCAGTGTATTTATAACAACTTAGCACAGCACAATCAATTCAGGGTGCTCAAAGGTGACTGCATCTATATTGTTCCATTAACATAGGCAAAAGTAGACATGTCACAGAGGAAAGAAAAATATAAAAGCAAGAGATGTTAAAGAGAAAAATTACGAGAGGTGGTCAAAATTTTAAGTATAAAGAAAGATTACAAGAAGGTTGTTAAAGACAGATAAAAACAAAAGTGAAAGGGGAGATGACTTTGGAGGGGGTTTGAGAGAGTAAAACCAAAGCAGTTAGTGCTTGTGCCACCGTGAGGCAAAAGGAAGGGAATGCACAACAGGCCAATCAGAGTAGAGGGGCACAGTAAAGACGCAAATCTTAAAGATGTTACAGAGATAGGGTAATGCAATATCATGAAGGAACGTAAAGGTGAGAATGAGAAATATAGAAAATAGGAGTCGGCCATTTGGCCCTTTGAGCCTGCTCCATTTTTCATTATGATCATCCAACTCAGTAACCTGTTTCCGCTTTCTCCCCATATCCTTTGATCCCTTTAGCCACAAAGCTATGTCTAACTCCTTCTTGAAAACATACAATGTTTTGGCCTCAACTGCTTTCTGTGGTAGCGAATTCCACATGCGTACCACTCAGTGGCTAAAGAAATTTCTCATCTCAGCCTAAATGGTCTGCCCGGTATCCTTAAGACTGTAACCCCTGGTCTGGACTCCCCCACCATCAGGAACATCCTTCCTGCATCTGCCTTATCTAGTCCTGTTAGAATTTATAGGTCTACAGGGGATACCCCCTCATTCTTCTAAACATCAAGCCATCAGCCATGATTGAATGGTGGAGTGGACTCGATAGGCCGAATGGCCTTACTTCCACTCCTATGTCTTATGGTCTTATCAAGGAATATAATCATAACCGACTCAATCTCTCTTCATAAATCAGTCCCGCCATCCCAGGAAACATTCTGCACTCCTCTATTGCATGAACATCTTTCCTCAGAGAAGGAGACCACAACTGCACACAATATTCCAGGTGTGGTCTCACCAATGCCCTGTATAATTGCAGCAAGGTATCCCTGCTCCTGCATGCATATTCTTTTTATTAAGGCCAATACACCAATATTGCCTCCTTTACCGCCTGTTGCAGCTGACATCAAACAAAGGCTTTAGCAAAAAAACATAAAAAATAAGAAACAAATGCAAAATAATTGATGAGGAAATAATTAAATGCCAACTGCCAGAAAAAACAATTGAAATAACTGCGGGTGGAATTTAATCCAGGCCACATTTGTCTTGCCCACCGTGTTAGGAAAACAAGGGTAGTTTTAAGGGATTTATATTTGCATTGGAAAACATTAGAAATAAGGTATAGTTTTAAGTGGATTTAATTTTATGTTTCTGTGCCTGCAAGGGTAAAACCTATAGTTAGAGGATGTCATTTTCTCAAGCCTTTGTGGAACAAATGAGATGTTCTGCAGTGACGCAAAGAATAGGGTATTTGATGATTGGTAATAACACAGTAGCACAGTGGTTAGCACTGTTGCTTTACAGTGCCAGGGACCTGGGTTCGATTCCCGGCTTGGGTCACTGTCTGCACGGTGTCTGCACATTCTCGCCATGTCTGTGTGGGTTTGTTAGGTGAATTGGCCATCTGAATTCTCCCTCAGTGTACTCGAACAGGGGACTAGCGCTGTGTGGCGACTAGAGGATTTTCACAGCAACTTCATTGCAATGTTAATGTAAGCCTATTTGTGACACTAATAAAGATTATTATTAACAGCTTAGGTGATAATTCAGATGGGTCTGATGAATGGAGGGATCCAATAAGTTATGAATATGGAGGAAAACCTAAACCTACTGGAATTTTGATGAGGGAGAGGGGGGCAGCACATGATGTGAGCGTGGAGCAGATGGGTTTTTGTGAGCTCTGGCTCTGCGTGCCATTTAATCAGTCATTTAATTCTGATGTACATTTCTTAATTGATTTTTCTTGGGTTGCATGGTTTGTGTCATGTTCCAGGCAGTTCCTGATTGGCCTTTTAGTGAGAGAAAGCCGAGAAGAAATTGCTTAAATCCTCATTTTCTTTTCAGGGCATCGGAGCGAGTTGGAGTGGAGTCCTGCTGGGAGCGTCGCTGTTGCTGCTGAGCGGGCTCTTGCCTTGGTGGTGCAGCGTTCATCAGGATGATGGCCACCTACGAAGATGTTGTTGTTGCCTGATCAGAGACTTTTGACCCTGTGGTGCAGTCGTCAGAGCACATGGAGGTATTGTAGGATATCTTTACAAGAGCAGTGGAGGCTCACGAGAAGGTTCTTGCATTTGAAAGAGCTCTGTTCCTTCTTCTCCTGACTAGGCCTTGTAGTTGTGGGGGGGGGGGGGGGCTGTGTTTTCGCCAGGGAGGAGGGAGTCAGCCCTCCTTCCTAGAGTGCCTAATTATTAGATCTCTTGATGATTCCTCTTCTTCACGGGTGGAAACCTCTTAGCCGGGCGGCAGTAATCATCCTCTTATGGTCCATTGCTCTGGATAGGGCTGGAAGGGTAAGGGCAAGACTGGGGTTTTTCTTGGGGTGTGCTGAAGGCCCTGGGGGTATAGGTTGTTTTTTGAGCTTTGTTTGGTGTTGGACTAGGCCAGGCCTAGTGCTATGGCTATTATTCTGTTACCACTAGTGGCTCGGGATGACTCTCTCCGAGGGCATGGAGAGGGGCTTCCTGGAGGGGTGGGTTTTGTCTCCTGGTCTCTCAGGCGCACAGGGGACAGAGGTTGAGTTGAGCTCTGTGCCGTGGTGGATATCCTGTGGTTTTCCCGAGGGAGGGAGGGCAGTTTCCCCCCTCCCCCACCCTTTTTGTTGCTTATGTGGCCTGTTCTCTTCTTTGCCGGTGAGTGTTGTCATCTGGTGAGATAGCTGGCTGGGTCTGTTTCTTCTCTCTTCTTCCCTTTTCCTTTCTGTCTTTGATGACTCGATAGGCCTCACCATAATCTAAACATATTTTTACTGTTGCTGATCCTCTCTTCCTCTCTTTTCGTTCGAATAGTGAGTATAGCGCCGGCATCCACATTGTTGGAAGAGGTATTAACGACAGGGGGAATGGAGAAGGGGGTGGTGTCAGTGATTTATGGGAAGATTCTGGGGGAGGACAAGGTATCATTGGAGGGGATTAAAGCTAAGCGAGAGGAAGAGTTGGGGGAGGGTTTAGAGGATAGGCTGTGATGCGAGGTGCTCCAGAGGGTAAATGCCTTAATCTCGTGCACAAGGTTGGGGCTGATACAGTTAAAGGTAGTGGGCGCCCCTCACAAGGGCGAGGTTGAGCAGACTCTGAGAGGATGGAGGAGGTGTGTGATCGCTGTGGGAGGACCCCACAAACCATGTTCACATGTTTTGGGCCTGCCCAAAACTGGAGGGAGGTTTTTAAGGTAATCTCGGGGGTGGTACATGCGAGGTTCAAACCAGAGCCCCTAGAAGCTATTTTTGGGGTGTCATGCCAGCCCGGGCAGCAAGCAGGTGCAGGAGCAGATGTTTAAGCCTTTGCCTCGCTGATTGCCTGAAGGCAGGTCCTGCTGGGTTGGAGGTGGTCTGGACTCCAGGAAGAGAAGACTGTGCTTGATCACGGAGTGATGGTATTGAGCCAATTGTGATTTTTTTTCTCCTGTTCCACACTGTGCTCATTCAGATTAAGCTGTATGTTTTTTTTCCTTCCTTGCTTTGGGTGCTATATTATTTTGCAACTTTTTGCATTATTTTGTTTAAAAAATGTAAAATCTCAATAAACATAATGAGGTGAAAAAGTTGAGTAAGAAAGCACAATGTTAGTACTTATAGTGGGTCCAGAAGTGATTGTGTCAGAAAACAATGACAAATCGGAGGAAACCCCTCTGATAGTGCAAGTAAAGGCCATATAGGCCATAGATTAAATAAAACAAAGAACACAAAACAGCCTCTGAACAGAACTAGAAACAGAAGGCCACATGATCATGGAGTTTTGATGGCTACCAATAAATTAGAGGATAAATGAATAAGGGAGGCAAAAGAAAGGGGTTTAGATGGAGAGAGTTTGGAGTTTATTATGAAATACCAGATAAGGGGCACCAGCTACATCACATAGGTGGATATGTATTGAAAAAGTGTTTGCAGAAGGTACTTAAAAGCCTAAAGTGTTGCTAGTTACTGGGGGCTTTGAAGAGCAATTAGGTATTTTGGAGGGTTGTTATGGGCCAGGGTTTAGAGAACCCCAAAGTGTATCATGGAGTTCACCTGACCCATAGCCTTTAATAGATTTTGGCTATGGGGAGCAATTTTGGCTATGGGGAGCACAAGGGGCCACTTTATAGGTGTGGTGCAATAGAGAGCTAAAGTACTTTTAAATTAAAACAATGTTTATTCTCTGAATCCAGTTAACATTTTTAAGAACACACAGTAAACATCAGTGAAAATCGCTGGTCACAAATAGGCTTCAAATGAAGTTACTGTGAAAAGGCCCTAGTCGCAACATTCCGGCGCCTGTTCGGGGGGGCAAATATAATCTTGAAAATCTCTTTAGTGGTTTCCCTCATTAGTTGTTTCCCTCTTGGGAGTTCATAGGGAAGCTGGTGACACAATGGTAACGTCACTGGACTAGCAATCTAGAGGCCAGGCTAATGCCCTGGGGAGATGGGATCAATAATTAAGTTATTAAATCTAGAATTAAAAGCTAGTAATAGTGATCAATAAACCATTGTCAATTTTCATAAAAACCCACCTAATTCACTATGTCCTTTATGTAAGGAAATCTAGAATCTTCATCACATAACTCCAGACCCACAGAAATGTGGTTAACTCTGAAATGCGTTCTGAAGTGGCCTCGCAAGCCACTAAGTTGTGGCACAACTGCTACAGAGAAGTAATTATGGAATGAAAAGAATGGTCCACCCAGTATCAACCAAGGCCTTCACTGTTGCTGGGTCAAAATCACTCAGTTTGGGTTCCTAACCTCATTCCAGCCTTAGTCCAAACATAGCCAAACGAGCTGAATGCCAGAGGTGAGGTAAGAGCAACTAACCTTCAATCAAAGCTGCATTTGACTGTGTATGGCATCAAGGAGCCCTAGCAAAACTGGAGTCAATAGGAATCAGGGGAAAATTCTCCACTGGTTGGAGTCATACCTAGCACAAAAGGAAGATGGTTATGGTTGAAGAAGGCCAATTTGCACTGTTATACAGGACATCACTGCAGGAATTCTTCTGGGTCGTATCCAAGGCCCAACCATCTTCAGCTGTTTCATCATGACCTTCCCTCCATCATAAGTCAGAAGTTTGCTGATGATTGCACAATGTTCAACACCATTCGCAACTCTTCAGATACTGAAGCAGACCATGTCCAAATCCAGCAAGATCTGGTTAACACCCAGGCTTTGGTTGATAAGTGGAAATAACATTTGTGCAACACAAATGATAGGCAATGACCATCTCCAGCAAGAGAGATCCAACCATTGGCCCATGACACTCATAGGCATTATCGTCGCTGAACCCCCCGCTATTAACATCCTGGGGGGTTACCATGAAGCAAAAACTGAACTGGACCAGCCAATATATATATATATATATATATATATATATACTGTGGCTACAAGAGCAGGCCAGAGGCAGGGAATTCTGCACTGAAGTAATTCACCTCCTGACTCCCAAAGCCAGGGGCGGGATTCTCCGACCTCAAGCCGGGTCAGAGAATCGCCGGGGGCTGGTGTGAATCCCGCCCCCGCCGTGTCCCGAAGTCTCTGCCACCAGAGATTCGGCGGGGGCGGGAATCACACCGCGCCGGTCGGCGGGGGCTGGAATCGCGCCGCGCCAGTAGGCGGGCCCACCCCCGCCGATTCTCTGGCCCGCGATGGGCCGAAGTCCCGCTGCTGGAATGCCTGTCCCGCCAGCGTGGATTAAACCACCTTTTGAACGGCGGGACAAGGCGGCGCGGGCAGGCTCTGGGATCCTGGGGGGGCACGGGGCGATCTGGCCCCGGGGGGTGCCCCCATGGTGGCCTGGCCCGCGATCGGGGCCCACCGATCCACGGGCGGGCCTGTGCCGTGGGGGCACTCTTTTTCTTCCGCCTTCGCCATGGTCTTCACTATGGCAGAGGCGGAAGACACCCCCTCCCCTGCGCATGCGCGGGGATGACGTCAGCAGCCGCTGACGCTCCCGCGCATGCGTCGCCCGGCGAAGACCGGCTGGCGTGGCGCCAAAGGCCTTTCCGCCAGCCGGCGGAGCGCAAACCAGTCCGGCGCGGGCCTAGCCCCTCAAGGTGAGGGCTTGGCCCCTAAAGGTGCGGAGACTTTCGCGCCCTTGGGGCGGGCCGACGCCGGAGTAGTTCCCGCCACTTCATTACGCCGGAACCCCCCCACCCCCCCGGGTCGGGGAGAATCCCGCCCCTTATGTCCACCATCTACAAGGGACAAGTCAGGAGCGAGATGAAATCCTCTCCACTTGTCTGGATGAAGCACTGTTGCGACACAGCTCCAGGGTCCCAGGTTCAATTCCCGGCTTCGGTCACTCTCTGTGCAGAGTCTGCATGTTCTCCCCGTGTCTGCATGGGTTTCCTCTGGGTGCTCCGGTTTCCTCTCACAGTCCAAAGATGTGCAGGTTAGGTGGATTGGCCATGCTAAATTGCCCTTAGTTGTCCAAATAGATTAGGTGGGGTTACTGGGTTACAGGGATAGGGTGGAGGTGTGGGCTTAAGTAGGGTTCTCTTTCCTAGGGCTGGTGCAGACTAGATGGGCCAAATGGCCTCCTTCTGCACTGTAAATTCTATGATTCTATGAGTGCAGCTCCAATAACACCCAAGAAGCTCAACACCAACCCGAACAAAGCAGCCCGCTTGATTGGCACACCATCCAACTCCTTCAACATCCACTCGCTCCACCACCAACGCATGGTGGCAGCAGAGTGTACCATCTACAAAATGTACTGCAACAACTCACCAAGGCTCATTCAGCAGCACCTTCTAAACCCACAGCCTCTGCCATCTAAAAGGTGCATGGTAACACCACAACCTGCAAGTTCCCAGAGGCTATTTAGCACAGGGCTAAATCGCTGGCTTTGAAAGCAGACCAAGGCAGGCCAGCAGCACGGTTCAATTCCTGTAACCGCCTCCCCGAACAGGCGCCGGAATGTGGCAACTAGGGGCTTTTCACAGTAACTTCATTTGAAGCCTACTTGTGACAATAAGCAATTTTCATTTCATTTTCAAGCTGCACACCATCCCGATGTGGAATTATATTGCCATTCCTTCATGTCGTTGGATCAAAATTCTGGAACTTTTTCCTTACAGCACTGTGGATGTACCAACATCACATGGGCTGCAGCGGTTCAAGAAGATAACTCACCACCACCTTCAAGAGTAATTGGGGATCAGGAGTAAAAGTGTTGGTCCCATGAAATAATTTTTTTAATGCTTTTATTGGTATCATTAAGAAAAACATTCAAGTCTCCTGGGCCAGATGGGATCTACCCCAGAATACTGAGGGAAGCAAGGCCATTGGCTACAGGTAAGATCCCATAGAACTGGAGAATAGCTAAGTGGTACCGCTGTTTAAGAAAGGTAGCAGGGATAATCCTGGAAGCTATAGGCCGGTGAGCCACGCGTTGGTAGTAGGTAAATTATTAAAGAGAATTTTCAGGAACAGGATTTATACCCATTTGGAAACAAATAGACTCATTAGAGATAGACAGCATGGTTTTCTAAAGGGGAGGTCGTGCCTCACTAACTTGATCGAGTTTTTTGAGGAGGTGACAAAGATGATTCATGAGGGGAGGGTGGTGGATGTTGTTTACATGGACTTCAGTAAAGCCTTTGACAAGATGCCTCATGGCAGACTGGTACAAAAGGTGAAGTCACACGGGATCAGAGGTGAGGTGGTAAGATGGATATAGAACTGATTTGGTCGCAGAAGGCAAAGGATAGAAGCAGAAATGAGTTTTTCTGAATGGAAAGTTGCGACGAGTGGTGTTCCACAGGGATCTGTGCTTGGGCCTCTGATGTTTGTAGTGTACATAAACGATTTGGAGGAAAATGGTGCTGGTCTGATTAGTAAGTTCGCGGATGACACCGAGGTTGGTGGAGTGGCAGATAGTGTTGAGGATTGTCAGAGGATGCAGCAGGATATAGAGCGGTTTGCGACTTGGGCAGAGAAATGGCAAATGGAGTTTAATCCAGGTAAATATGAGGTAATGCATTTTGGTAGGTCTAACAGAGGGGAAATATACCGGAAATGGTAAAACTCTTAGGAATATAGAAAGTCAGAGAGATCTGGGCATGCAGGTCCACAGATCTTTGAATGTGGCAACACAAGTGGACAAGGTAGTCAAGAAAGCATACTGAGTGCTTGTCTTCATTGGGTGGGGCATCGTGTATAAAAACTGGCAAGTCATGCTGCAGTTGTATAGAACCCTGGTACGGCCACACTTGGAATATTGCACACAATTCTGGTTGCCACACTACTAGGAGGATATGGAGGCTGCGGAGAGGGTGCAGTGGAGGTTTACCAGGATGCTGTCTGGTCTCGAGGGTGTTAGCTCTCTGGAGAGGCTGAATAGACTCAGACTGTTTTCATTAGAAAGATGGAGGTTGAGGGGTAACCTGATAGAAGTCTACAAGATTATGAGGGGCATGGATAGAGTGGATGGGCAGGCACTCTTTCCTAGGGTGAAGGGGTCAGTCACCAGGGGGCATAGGTTTAAGGTCCGTGGTGCAAAGTTTAGAGGAGATGTGCGAGGCAGGTTTTTTACGCAGAGGGTGGTGAGTGCCTGGAATGCGTCGCCTGGGGAGGTTGTGGAAGCAGACACATTAAAGGCGTTCAAAAGGCATCTTGACAAATACATGGATAGGATGGGTATAAAGGTATGCGGCACAAGGAAGTGCTGAGGGTTTTGGCAAAGGTTGGTATCATGACCAATACAGGCTTGGAGGGTCGAAGGGCCTGTTCCTGTGCTGTATTGTTCTTTGTTCATCTTCTTGACGGGTGTTGATTTATTATTCCGTGCTCCTGTAGAATTTTTAAATGTGTCATTTAGGTAGAATTAAAATTCAGAGTCATGCTTTTAAGAGTAGGTAAGCATAACTTTAAATCACCAATCCTCTTTAAAGGGTATTACATTCCAGTTAATCATACCAGGTCCTTGTAGAAAAATGAAGCTATCTCTAAAGAAGAGACAGAACAATTGCAATGCTTGATTGACCAGTTGAACGGCTGTGCTCACAGACCCTACCAAATTTTGATGTGTTGAAATTAAGTACTAGGATAAAACACCCTAAAGTCGATAATGTTTTAAGAGCATACAAAACATTAAGATAATTAAATATAGATGAATGCATACTTAACTGACTCAAAGAATAGGAAGCTAGTCATTTTTAGTGATGTTTCACATACTAATTTCCTTGATGGGTATTTGAGAACAGCTGGTTTCATAATATTTCTGATGGGTAAGAATGAGAAACGTTGTCATAGAATTAGATTTCATAGAATTTACAGTGCAGAAGGAGGCCATTCGGCCCATCGAGTCTGCACCGGCTCTTGGAAAGAGCACCCTACCCAAGGTCAACACCTCCACCCTATCCCCATAACCCAGTAACCCCACTCAACACTAGGGGCAATTTTGGACACTAAGGGCAATTTATCTTGGCCAATCCACCTAACCTGCACATCTTTGGACTGTGGGAGGGAACCGGAGCACCCGGAGGAAACCCATGCACACACGGGGAGAATGTGCAGACTCCGCACAGACAGTGACCCAAGCCAGGAATCAAACCTGGGACCCTGGAGCGGTGAAGCAATTGTGCTAACCACTATGCTACCGCGCTGCATCATTTTACCTTTGGAAGCTGAGAAGATAAAAAAAGTTCTTTAAGTCCTCTGGCTGCCAAACATTGGCATTTGTGGAGACAGTGGATATGGGATTCTATTTGTTAAATATTTTAAGTGAGACTTTATACAATGGACATACTGAAGATAGTATACCCATTGATTTACGTAGATAACCATTCGTTGTGGAATTATGTACACTTTCTGAAAAGTGTGAGAAAATATTACAGATTGCTATCTTCAAACAAATACCTGAAAGAAAGGAAATCCAACAAATTAAATTAGTGTATGTAAAGCATCAGCTGTCTGACTGTTTAATGAAAAGAAATGCACGCATTTCACAAATTGTTAGGGGTCCAAGAGGAGGAGCATCTCACAATGTAACACCTCGTACAGGTGGAGATTTTTAATTTAATTTATTAATTTGGATTGTGCATAATATTTTTATTTAAAAAGAGTGAAGGGAATCTGTTAATTGTATATTGTATGCATGTGCTTGGCATTAACGGGTGATTCACGTAAATTGAACTGACAGACTGAAATTTTGCTTGATGAAAGCAAAGTACTGAGGATGCTGGAAATCTGAATTAAAAACAGAAAATACTGGGAAAACTCAAGCAGATCTGGCAGTATCTGTGGAGAGAGAAAGAGTTAACGTTTCAAGTCCAATATGACTGAAGCAGATTGAAAAGGCATGCATATAATAATAATTTCTACTCGATGTTGCTCATTCCTTTGTTACTTCCTACGACAGATCATTTCATACACCACTAATAATTTTGTAAAAAATAGATTTCATACAAAAAACTACCTACCCTCTGGAACTAGTTCTTCCAACCTTCCTGCTGGTCGAAGAGATGGACTCTGTTAAATAGGTTAACAGCATTCATTATACATCAAATATGTTCAAATAAAACAGTGCAAATAAAATCTGACAATTCGAAAGGTAAAGCAAGTTAATTTGGTTATTTGACTCTTAATTTTAAAGTAAAAATCATAGAATCATAGCATTTACAGTACAGGAGGCCATTCGGCCCATCGGGTCTGCACCGGCCCTTGGAAAGAGCACCCTACCCAAGCCACACTTCCACCCTATCCTTGTAATCCAGTAACCCCACTTCTTAAAAAATAAATTTAGAGTGCCCAATTAAATTTTTCCAATTAAGGGGCCAATCCACCTACCCTGCACATCTTTGGGTTGTGGGGCGAAACCCACACAAACACAGGGAGAATGTGCAAACTCCACACGGACAGTGACCCAGAGTCGAGATCGAACCTGGGACCTCGGCGCCATGAGGCAGTAGGGCTAACCGACTGCGCCACCATGCTGCCCCTAGTAACCCCACTTAACCGTTTTGGACACCAAGGGCAATTCAGTATGGCCAATCCATCTAACCCGCACATCTTTGGACATATGAAAATATATGAACCTCATCAATTCTGCTGCTTAGCATACTGGGAAGGTAGGAGAAATGGAATGAAATTTAGTGGCATTTGGGAACAATCCTGGGATTTGAGAATGCTGAAACAACAGTACTTGATTTTGACTGTGTGAAGAAGTCAAGCTGTTGGTGTTGAGCAGCATTGAGGAGGACGGGAAAAAGCAGCCATTTATTAGAACTGGAGGTTGAAGGTAAGAGTTTGGTAGCAATATAAAGGCAGGTCTAGCAGCATTGGTTTGAGAGTTTCTCAACATTAAACGGCAAACAATTAATCAAGTTTTTTTTTTATAACTTCGCAGAACAGAAATATGTTTTAATTAGATGAATAAATATCACAGTTACTTAAACAAATACATATTCCACTATCCGTGTAACTGACTTCACCTCCATGGAACAATAAATATGGAAAGGTTATAATTAAAATTATTTTTACATTCAGGCAAAAAGATTCAGTCAGTAAATTTTGCATTTCTTGAAAAGTGGGTGGAAAAGAAAGATTTTCAACCTGCATTCTTGTGAATGGCAATTATTTCTATCAACCATAAACAATTCCAAAAATTTACCTCAGAAACTATAATTTACTGAAGAGCCATTGGGCGCGATCTTCCGGCCTTGTTATGTTTTCGCTCAAGCAAAACGCGGCCGGTGAACAGCGGGAGAGGCCAAAACCGAGATCCGCGCCAGATGCCAAACAGTTTGCGATCCAACCGACCCAATTCCATCGGCGAAATCGGGATCACCACTTAAGCCCCATTTCTACACAATTAACGAGAGCCACCCCTTCTCCAACGGCCTCCCATCATTCAGTGGCCTCCCCAGCAAGTGCTCACGATGGCATCGATTAGTACTCCATTTTTAAAAAGTGAACCTGGCAGAAGGGCTTCTATGGGGAGCTGAGGAGGTGAGTACCCATCTTTGCTCACAGGGCAAAGAGTCCGGGGAGTGCTTGACTTGCCACGCCAGTGCTCGTCAGGGGGCGGGGGACCCTCCGCAGGTGGGGGCCGCCAATCAGGGGACAACCGCTCGCGGCAGCATCACATTACCAACCTTCCAGGGGCACCCCTTGACCCTGCTCCACCGACCACTCATAACCCCCACGGGGGCCATGTAGCACATGGGAGTCATTGCCTAACATCCCAATCAGAGCGTGATGCCTGGGCACTGTGGGAGGCAACACCACACATGCAGCAGCCAGCATCCGAACACGCAAGGGATGGGACATAGCTCCGGGGGCATGTCTGCGGCTGGAGGGTGAGTGAGTGCCACGGGGAGGTCATCGCCCGGTATGGTTGACGTTGTGAGCGGGTATCCGGGGTACAGGGTCTGGGGTCCGGTGTGGGGGCCCCGCAGTGGCCGGGTATGCGTGGGCAGGGTGTTCGGGGTTGAGGAAAAGGGGGAAATCAATGGAGGAATGGAGGGTCCCGGGATGGGAGCCACTGCCGTTGGTCAATCTATGGCAGGGATTTTGGACCCAGCAGGTATTGCCCTAGTGGTGCTGGTGGTCCGTAGTGCGGCAGGACGTTGGAGAAGACGTCACCAGCAGCGTTTGCAGATGCTTGAGGCAGCGGCCCATGTGCCGGTCCCCGCCCCTCACCCCGAGGACCCGGCCACCCATCAGTCCAGGGAGGGACCCAGAGGGGGAGGCCCGCAACGGCCCAGAGCGTACACGTGTCGCTGGTCCTTTGAGCAAATGACGTACAGCACATGCCGCAGGAGGCTCTGCCTCAACAAGGAGACGGTGCAACACCTGTGCCATATCCTCGCAGACTTGGCACCATGTGGAGGAGGAGGAAACCCGCTCCGGGTGGCCGTCAAGGTCACCGCAGCCCTGAACCTTTACGCCTCGGGATCATTCCAGGGCTCGAATGGGGACCTGTGTGGCATCTCACAGGCCATAGCACACAGGTGCATTCGGCAGGTTGCATGCGGAAGATTACATCGTTTTTGACATGGGTCAGAAAGATGCATGGGTTGCAGGATTCTCCGCCATCGCTGGAATGCCCAAGTCCAAGGGGTAATAGATGCCACACATTTTGCCCTACGCTCACCCGGGCATTTTGGGTGCCTTATATGAATAGAAAGGGATTCCACTCCCTGAACATGTAGCTCATGTGCGACCACCACATGAAAATCATGCATGTGTGCGCACGCTTCCCAGGGAATGTGCACGACAGCTACTTCCTGGGGCAGTCGGTCATAGATACGTGGATACATAGAAGATAGAAGCAGGTGGAAGCCTTTTGGCTCTTCGGGTCTGCTCCGCCATTTATCACGATCATGGCTGATCATCCAACTCAACCTAATCCTGCTTTCTGCCCTTAGCCTTTGATCCCATTCTTCCCTGCCCTATTCGAGGAACACCCCAGGATGGGCAGCTGGCACTTGGGGGATAAGGGGTATCCGCTGAGGACCTGGCCAATGACGCCAGTACGGAGGCCGGAGATCGAAGCAGGAACCCACTACAACAAGGCCCATGACGCCACCCTGGCTGTCATTGAGTTGGGCAGCAGACTCAAGATGCACAGCCGTGCTATCCTGTCCTGTGTGCTGATCCTGAGACACGGCCTCATCAGAGGGGTGGAACGTGGGGGAGCTGCTGGTCACAGTCACCGCCCCATGGGGAGGATCCAGGTTGGCACTCGGCACCCCCTCCTCCCGGTCGGTGCTCATAGGGCCCTGGTGTCCACGTTGGGGAAAGAGGGGCAGCTGGTTCGAGCCCCGGCTGCCCCTGCATCATCTGGCTCTGCCAGCCCAGGTGGTTCCCCAATGTCTGCACCGCGGTGTTGATGCCCTTGGAGATGCTCCTCAGTGACTGGGACATATCCCCCCCAATAGCCGGGCCATGCTCTGCAGCGCCTCAGCCATGCCCACCTGTAGCTGGGACAAGCTCTGCAGAGCCTCAGACATTCCCATCTGAGAGCGGGGCATGTCCCACAGAACCTCATCAAGGTCAGCCTGGTACTGGGTCACATCCCTCAGCGAGACCCTCGGCCTTGGCCATTACCAACTGAACGACGCCTTGGACACCTTCATTCGTGGTAGCAATGTTGTGCACCAGGCTCTCCACTGCGGTCGACATCCTAGTAGTATTGGCCTCCGTGCCACTCATTGCCGGCACCATCTCCAGCACCCGTAGCCTCCAATCAACTATGGATCTGCTGGAGCGATGCTGACATCTCCCTCTGAATGTCACAGCCGCTAACTATCATCTCCATCAGCTCCAGGTAACCCTGTTCCAGAGGCTCAGCGTTAAGCTGGGACCCAGTTGGGTCCTGGGATCCAGCAACCCTTCAGACTGCTGTCTTGCCTCAGGGTTCCTGCCTCCACCAGGTGTGCATCAGCAGCAATGTGGTGCTCACCAGATTCTGGCCGAGGTTTGTCCTCTAACAGTTCCCACCAAGGTATGTATATGTGTACGGGTGGATGTTCCGCCTGGGATGGGCCGGTGCCGTCGGCTGGAGGACCCCCAGGAGAATGAACATGTGGTCAGTGGAAGGGATGGGTCAGTCAGTAAGGCAATCAATACTCACGTTTGACAGGTCCCCGGGTGGAACCCGGTGGTTCCTCACCTCTGCGGTGTCCGCTAGCCTCTGCATTGGTGACCGTCCCGTCCTCGACCACCCCGGTCACATCCAGGGCCTGGTCCTCGAAGGAGATGAGGATTCTGAATTGGACATTCTGAATTCTCCCTCAGTGTGCCGTAGTGTGGTGACTGGGGGGATTTTCACACTAACTTCATTGCACTGTTAATGTAAGCTTACTTGTGACAAAGAGATTATTCTCTCGTCGCCCCACCACCAGTCTGGGCCCTCTCCCGCCGATTATGGGAGTGCTTTGCCTGAGGAGACACAGAGGGTATTGTTAGCCACATGCGTGGTTCACAGTTGTCGGGGCGGGGGGATTTGAAGGGGGGGTGGGTAGAGGGAGGCTTGGGGGTCACCTGGAGCATTGCGGGGGGGGAGGGGGGTGACTGCTCACTCGTGCTGCCCAGTCTAGGTCATGTACCTTCTTCCAGCACTGTAGGCCAGTTCTCCTGGTCACACTTCCCGAGCTGACTGCTGCCGCCACTCACCCCAGGCAGCACTGGCTGCCCTGTGGCTCACCGTCAGGGCCCCCAGGAAAACAGGACTCCCTCCTGGTTTCCACCGCAGCCATGGGCCTCCCCAGGTCAACAGCCCCGAATCTTGGGGCTTGTCTCCTGGGTGGCACTGTTGTGAGCTGGCTGGGGTTGGCTGAGCAAGTGTAGCTTATTTTTTTAATAAATCTTTTTATTGTCATTTCCCATATTTATAAGCATTGTATATATACACATCACATTTTTCTCACCCGCGCTAATTTCCTTTATTATACAGAGAGGTTTAGTTTGTCCTTCATTTAACTGACCCTATGTGCATTTTGTTTCCCTCTGGATCGGTCGATGGTTCCTTCCCCTTCCCCGTTCTCTATCTCTCCCCCCCACCCCAATTTTTATTAGGTTACTCAATGTTGCTGGCCTCGAACATGTTTTGGAACAGACCGACAAACTGCCCCCAAGTATCCAAGAAGCCTTCCTCTGACCCTCGGGTGGCGTACTTAATCTTCCCAGGTGGAGAAATTCCGAAAGGTCAGCGAGCCAGTCTGCAGCTGTAGGTGGTGCTGCCGATCGCCAGCCGAGCAGGATTCTCCGGCATGCAATTAGGGAAGCGAAAGCGAGGGCGTTGACCCCCTTCCCCATGTGTAACTCTGGCTGCTCCGATACCCCGAAGATTGCCACCATTGGGCATGGCTTCACCCTCACCCCCCTGGACATTGCCTCGGAGAAGGCTGCCCAGAACCCAGCAAGCTTGGGGCAAGCCCAAAGCATGTGGGTGTGGTTGGCCGGGCCCCTCTGGCACCGCTCACATTTGTCCTCCACCTCTGGGAAGAACCTGCTCATTCGGGTTCTGGTCAGGTGCGCTCTGTGAGCAACTGCAGCTCAAGTGCTGCTCGACTTGGTTAGCGGGGGGCTGGAGAGCGTGGTCCCTCTGAATCAGCTAGCAAGCCAGCATTTGGGGCAGGAAGCCCGTGAGGCCTCGTTAAGTGGACCAATTAAAGTCGAATAGTGTTGCTGGTCTCGCTGGGCTGAGCGCTGGGAAGCCTGCGGCAATTCCCACTCGCTACAACACTTAGAAAGTCTTCTGGAGAATCTTCTTGATGAAAAGAACTCTTGTAAAACAGTCGGTAATTTAACAGATTAACATACAGAAAACAATTAATTACCTCACGTAGTTGCTAAATGTTCCACTCAATAGCAAATAATTAGTGTTTTACTCAGCCAAAACTATCTTATAAATTGTTTTAAAATTATACATTTAAGCAATAGGACAATGTGTGAAGTGGAATTTCCCTCTGAATGGTATAAAGACAGCCAGCCAGCTGAGAGATCTGTTCCATTTTGAGAACTGCGCCTCAGCCAGAAAATAAGCAGCCCAGGGCATCCCATCAGTTGCGTGTCATCTGGAGGGGTCGTGGTATACATTTCAGGAGTGGACCCCCAATGCAGCAATGGCTCAGCTTTGTATTGTGAAGCCTTGAAGCACTTACTTGCTCCTCAAACTAGATTAACACTTCCCTGTTGGGCTACTCTTCCGCTTGGCAGCCAGCTGATACTAAGTGACATATGTATGGTGCGCACTTCACCCAGTATCAGGGCCAGCTTATGGAGCATTTTCACATTAGCCATAAAGTATCCCAAATGGTGTGATAATGTAGAGTGCAGAGAATAAGACATTTATTTTATCATAGCCATCTCTTTCAAGTATCGAGAAAGGATGTGAATAACGTAACCAGATGGTACCCACTGCATAATATGCTCACTCGCCACTTATGCAATGGAGCACAATTGGAAAGATTCTCCATCCATTCTCTGTTTTCCAAGTTGCTAAAATATTCATGGGGTGTTGGGAAGTTGCTTTCCACATACAACACACACCTACTACCTAGCTCAGGTAGGTTCACTAGACACCTAGGCTCTGGAAAAGACGGGGATGGCCACACCACTGGCGGAAATGATGCAGTAAGTCAATCCCCATCACTTTCGGGGCACTGCAGCATCACTGATAATGAGCAACAGAAATCAAAGTCTCTTCTTGCATTTTTCTTTCTGTATGTCTCAACCTCTCTTTCTCAGCTTAATATTTGTTCAAATAAAAAACAAAGTTAATAGGTTTTAGAAATGTTCAATTGAAAGTGTAGTCCAATTAAAGGGGGCTGGAATAGCGGTGATGCTATCTAGACACTTTGCATGCACCGCTCCCTTCTTCCTTTTTCTGATTGTACTATCATGTGTAATAAACTAAAACCCTAACAGTATGTAATATAAAATGCAAAACTAATAAAATATTTGAACAATTGGTGGGGTGAGAGAGGGAGGGATCAGTTTACATTGTTGTGGGGGGAGGGGGTTATTCCTGTTATTATGGGTTATTGTTTCGCTTTTAGTAAACTTTGTATAGAAATTGTTCAAATTTCAATTTAAAAAATGTTTTTTAAAAAGCAAGTGCAGTCCAATTCGTTGTTCAATTTGTATTCAACCCCTCCACACAAACAGATAAACTGTAACACCGTTATCTGCATAGCTAAATGTCCCGTATTCCCCGAATTGATCTGAAAAAGTCAAGAAAAGTTGATGAAATTTAACTTTTTCCCTCAGGGTCACAGTGCGTTTTTCAGAATTTGGAAATATACAAAAGCTGCCGCTTATAAACGTCATAATAATAAAAGCAAAATACTGTGGATGCTGGAAATCTGAAATAAAAATTACATTGTTACAAATGTCAGCCTTCCATATCCTTTTAGCCACTCCCTTAAGCAGACCACTGCATGTCTTATGTTCAACAGTTCACTTGTCCTGCCTAATATCGCATTATATAATCCCATAGTAACCAATAAGTATGACGTCACTAAGGCTGCAGCAGCCAACTGAATAGTTTTTTGCTTCCCTCTCTTCCCCAGCTAAGTCAAACATTCTCCAAAGTTCACTCTACCCTAGACATGTATTCACATCTTTCTCTAATTTTTTCATACCTCCCCTCACGCACTATCCAAGGTAATTTTATCTATGGAGATCCATGTGTTCCCACAACCTGAGACTCACAAAAACGCTGACCATCTAGCGTCCTTCCCTGGTTTCCAACTTAGTTGATATTTCTCTTTGTTGCGCAGCCTGCTTTATCCACTATGTGGTCTCTTTAAGGTTACCACAGGGTTGCACATGTGCGCATCTTAAAAAGGAAACGCGCATGGCTTGTTTCCTGTACAGTTCTTTCTGAACTGCTCCACGACTGTACAATCATGCAGCTTAGATGGAATATAGCACTCTAATCAATCCTAATTTTTCCCAGGACCCTTGTTTGATTCATTCCCATCAGCCTTCTGTGCGGCCACAGTACTAAAACGGCTCTTATCAAAGTCGCAAATTACATCCTATGTGACAGTGGTAAATTATCTCTCCTCGTCCTTCTGGACCTTTCTGCAGCCTTTGACATGGTTAACCACACGATTCTCCATCAATATTGGGTCGGACCACACTTGCTTGGTTCCATTCATATTTCATTGTAACAAGACTATCACCTGCAATGACTTATTTTCCCCCTCTTTCACTGTTATCTATGGTATCCCACAAGGAACTATTCTGGCTCCCTCTTAATTATCATCTAGATGCTGCCCCACAGAAATACCACTCAGAAAAGCACAGCATTTGTTTTAATATTGCCAGCTACGACATCCAGCCCCAACTCTCGACTCTTCCACTATCGAAGTAGTATATCGCTAATATACCAGTATTCCAGAGGTCTGGACTAATGTTCTGGATACACCAGTTCAAATCCTACCATGTCTGTTGATGGCATTTAAATTTGACTAATTAATAAATCAGAAATAAAAAGCCAGTCTCAGTAATGGGGAAATGATAAAAACCTGAAGAACCGTCCTCAACGATCGGGGACCCCAGAATGTCAGTGCAAAAGACCAGGCTGAAACATTTGAAACCATCTTCAGCCAGAAGTGTCAAATGGATGATCGGCACGGTGGTTAGCACTGCTGCCTCACAGTGCCAGGGACCCGGATGCAATTCCAGCCTTGGGTGACTATGTGGAGTTTGCACATCCTCCCCATGTCTTCAAGGGTTTCCTCAGGGTGCTCTGGTTTCTTCCCACAGTCCAAAGATGCACAATTTAGTTGGACTGGCCATGCTAAATTGTCCCTTAGTGGCTAAGGATGTGCAGGTTATGGGGATAGAGCGGGAGAGTGGGCCTAGCAGGTATGCTCTTTCGAAGGGTCGGTGCAGACCCGATTAGGCTGAATGGCCTCCTTCTGCACTGTATGGATTCTACAATTTCTATGATCGTTCTCTGCCTCCTCTTGATGGCACCAAATGTTATGCCTGTCCTGCCTGTCATCCCACAGCCAGATGTGCATACAATTCAGCCCAATGAAATCACGTCTCATTCTTCAAAATTCCACACAGTAGTCCAATTTACTCAGCCTCTCATTATAAGACAAGATCTAATCCCAGGAATCAATCTAGTGCAACTACCCAATACGACCTCAAAGACAAGTTTATTGTTCCTTAAAAATGGAGGCAAAAACTACAAAGTACTCCAGGGCCAGGATTTTACAGTCCCGCAATGGCATGTCTCCCACTGGCAGATGCAGAGGGCCATTTAAACCGCCGTTAGCTTTGGTAGGACCATAATATCCTGCCAGGCAGGAGGAGCTGTAAAATCTTGGTCCAGGTGTGGTTTCACAAAAGCCCCATACAATTGCAGCAAAACTTCTCTTATTCTTGTGCTCTAATCCGCTTGAAATAGGCCAATGTGCCATTTGCCTTCCTAACCTGCATGCTAACAATCTGTGCCCCTTGTACAAGTACATCCAAGTCCTTCTGAACATCAACATTTACAAGTTTCACACCCTTTGGAAGAATATTCTGTTTTTCTATTTTTACCACCAAAGTGAATAACCTCACACCTCCTCACATCATTCCCCATCTGTTACCTTGTAGCCTGCTCACTTGCCTATCTCTTTGCAGTCTTTGCGTCCTGCTTGCAGCTTACATTCCCACCTAGTTTTGTATCATCAGAAACCTTAGATACATTATTCTCGGGCCTTTTCACCTAGGTGAATAATATAGATTGTAAGTAGCTGAGACACCAGCACTGATTCTGTGGCACTCCACTTCACTACCTGCCAACATGAAAATTCCCCGTTTATGCCCATGCTTTGCCTCCTGTCTATTAATCAATCGTTTCTCCATGACAGGTTATATGCCCCCATCTTCATGAGCTTGCATAGTAGCTTTTTGTTTAGCACCTTAATAAATGTCTTTTGAAAATCTATGTATATTACACCCACTCGTTACATCCTCAAAATACACGAATAAATTTGTCAAACGTGATTTCTCTTTTGTGAAAACAACTTGGCTTTGTCTGACCATACTATCATTTTCTAAGTGCATTGGGTTAACGTGGGACTGGGAAATTGTACTGCCAATAGTGTGATGTAAAGAGACACATGACCCGAGACTAGAGTCTGTGGACTGGACAGAGACCGGTGTAGAAGCAAGCATGGAGTTAGCTCATTGCTTGGGCTGTATCCTCTATATATGTACATCAATAAAGAGTTAATGTTCAACCATACAAGACTCAAAACCTTTCATGACACCTACTGAGCTGAACATACATCAAGTAGTTTGCTTTATTAGTTGCTATTATGACCAAATCGGGGCAGGAGTTGGTTTTTCTGTGCGAAAAGAAACAAGAACGAGTTTCAAGAAAGGAAGGAGGGAGAGAGAAAACAAGGAATTACAGACCAGTTAACCTGACACCAGTCATCAGAAAAACATTGGAATCTATCATTACTGAAGTCTGACAAGCTTTACAAATGTTTAAAGTGATTATAACTTTTTAATCTCCTCAATAAACTGAAAGTGTCTTCTTCATTTCAATGGTTTGAAATATGTTTTTACTTTGCAACTTTAGTGCAACAAAATCTGCCATGGAGGAACTTAAAATGATTAAACTATACAAATGTATAGTATTATTGCTAAAAGTTGGACAAACCTAGCCTGTGTTGTCTGAGGTGGCGACAAAGCAAACCATTCAGCCAACTCACAGACCTCATGTACATAAACCAAGACTAACTCCCGGTCAAACATGAAGGGAATGCCATGATATAAAATGTGGGCAGCACAGTGGCTAGCACAGTTGTTTCACAGCTCCAGGGTCCCAGGTTCGATTCCGGCTTGGGTCACTGTCTGTGCGGAGTCTGCACGTTCTCCCGTGTCTGCGTGGGTTTCCTCCGAGTGCTCCGGTTTCCTCCCACAGTCCAAAGATGTGCAGGTTAGGAGAATTGGCTAAGATAAATTGCCTTTAGTATCCAAAAAGGGTAGGTGGGGTTACTGGGTTGCGGGGATAGGGTGGAGGCATGGGCTTAACTGGGGTGCTCTTTCCAAGGGCCGGTGCAGGCTCGATGGGCCGAATGGCCTCCTTCTGCACTGTAAATTCTATGAAATCTATTCTATGAAGGCTGGCTAGCAGTAACGGAATTATGGGCCACCAGAGATCAGTGATAGAGAGGGGCAATTGCAATTATGAAAGGGGGAGGGAAGCCTCTGAAAGGGGAGGCCTCAAGTTACTTTTTAAGGCCCAGCGGATCACTCCTGCTCCTCCTGAGAACGAAACATTTAAGAAAAATAAAACATCAGTTTAAATGGGCATCCGCTGGTCATGATCCTGCTTGCCACCAGCTTTTACTGACAACTCCTGCATTAGGTGTCACTGCCATGATCAGCAGTTAAAATTGCATTAGCGCTTGAACATTGACATCAGCCTTCAACATTTAACTATTAATGAGGCCCCTGCTTGCTTGCAGTGGGTGGTTGCAATGCTGCTTAAAAACAGGCAGTTAAAGTGGCAGCGGGCATGAACAAAATTCAGCAAGAAGTAAAAACACATCCAATCACCAATTGAACCACCTGCCTGTCCCATTTCTGCCAGTGGGCAGGCTAAAACTCCACCTGAAGTAGCTTCACAAACTAAAGGCTTCTTTCTCAGCTGTGCTCTGAAAAACAAATTAAAGCAAAATACTACGAATGCTGGAAATGTGAAATAAAATCAGAAAATGCTCTAGAAACTCCAGCAGGCTTGGCAGCATCTGTGGAGAGAGAAACAGAGTTAACATTTAGAGTCCAATATGACTCTTCACTGGAACACAGGAGTTCTGAAAAAGAGTCATATGGACTCAAAACATTAACTCGGTTTCTCTCTCCATAGATGCTGCCAGACTAGCTGCATTTTTCCAATATTTTCTCAAACACTAAAAGTGTGGTGTATATCATGGATTTCTTAAAGGTACAGCACTTAACTCCTTTAAATCTTATTAGTCATAATTTTTCTGTAACTGTTTCTGCTTCACTTAAAACTACTTTTAACCCTATTTCTTGTACTTGCCTTTTTTGTACCATGTGACTCACTCACAGTGTGGTCCACTGAAACAGTTTCCCACTCTGTTGTAGCGACTAGGGGCTTTTCACAGTAGCTTCATTTGAAGCCTACTTGTGACAATAAGCGATTTTCATTTCATTTCATTTCATTTCAGTTGCTGTCTCCCTGCATCCTTAACCCAGCAGGCCTGCAAAGCAAAGTAAATTAAAACTTTAAAATGTTTTACAACTACACACTATTCCTGGGCTCAAATGCCACCTTTATCAGCTATACCAGAATCAATGTGTTTAACCAACCCACTCAACAACTTCTCTGCCATTTATTAATCAGTCACAGCCCATTTGGATTTCCAATATGCCATTGCTAATGGCACCTGGTTCTTACATTTGTGATTTTAATGCAAAAATAAACTATGTTATTTACCAATGGTAGCCTCTGCTCGATCCTGAACATTTGCCTACCCAAAATATAGTCTCTCCCGTGTCTAGAATAAAGCCTCTAACCTGTCATAGACCAAGACGCCACTACAGCTCGTCCCAAATATACCTCACCTGTGTGACTTTAAAGTGCAAAACACAATAGAAAATACAGTAATAGTACTTTAAAAATCACAAATCCATCTGACAGCCAGTGCCTGCATTTTGAAAGTCCAATGTGGGCTGAAACCAGTCAGAGGCCACAGGGTTACAGCCAGTCCTGTTGAAAAAGGGGTAGGTAAGGAAAGACAGAGAATCAGACCACATTCTCCTTGGTCCCACCTTCTAACTGGCAGATTAGGCCTCTGGTACCACCACATTCTGGGTTCTATTTGGTGCATCTAGACCTGAGACCTTCCCTCCAAATACTCCATATACCACAACCCAATACTAATTCCTGATCCCAGAAGGCCTGTCCAGTACATTTGCATCCTCTATAGCTCACATACTCCAGAACCACTACAATACATCCACATCCCACAATGCCCCTTGCATTTCTCCTTTCCCCAAAGCTCCCAGGTGCCACAACACCCCATCAATATTCTTAGATTGTGGGACGCCCATTCCAGCATTCCCATATCTTGGCCATCTTCGCCATGTTCCAAAATATTGAAATCATCTCCCACTACTGCCACACCCCCACATGAAACCCCGTTTCAGTTCTCACAAATCCTGTGGTTTCTCGCTCAGTTCTCCTAGATCCTAATGTCCAGCTCATCCTAGGATCATTTACCAGTAATTCCAGATTCCAACACTGCTACTTACAGAATGCACAACACACCACTTCTCCCTATCAGTGGCATCCTACTAGTACTTCCATTTCATGCAAAGACCTCCCCCCAGAGCCACACCCAACCACAGAATCCACTCTGACTGCCCCCAACCAAAGGAACCCGATCAATCCATTCAAATTCCAACAATGCTCCATTCTTCCACATCCAACTACCACTTGCTAGTGTTTCCATATTTTAAGATCATTATTTGAACAACCAAACCATCTTATTACCGCCAACTGCTAAGTACTATTATCAACTTCCATTTTAAGTGTTAGCTTTGGCTCAGTAGTGTTAGCTTTGGCTCACTTTCACTGCTAAATCAGGACTGTTATATGTTCAAGTCAAACTCCTGTAATTGAAGCACATAATCCAGTCTGACACTTCATTTCTCAGATGGGGTGTTAAAACAAGGACCCATCTGTCTTTTCATTGGGAAACTAAAGATCCTATCGAAGAAGAGCAGAGGATCATGCTTCTTATAGGACCTTGATGTGGCTTCTGTTTTTTCATACTTTGCAATAGTTTTTTTCACTCGTCGAAAAGCACTATATATAGCTTCAAATTAAGATTGAGAAAATTAAGATTGAGCTCATAATGATGAGGATTAAAAGATGAAAGAACTTCAGGGAATGACAAAATGTCTCACCTCACTTCTCTATGGCCAATAGAGTGCTTCAAAAAGCTGGGAGTGAAAGGAAGGTGAAACAAAACTCAATGTCCCATACCTTATCTCTCGCCAATTGGGGAGGCTTCTGGTCAAACACGGGTTGTCAGATGATTAATAACACAAAGCACATCTTGTAAGTAAATTCAACTTTTTAAATACTGCATTCGCACAAATAAACAAAATTAAAATCTGAGGATACTGACATGCCAAGAAGTTAAATGCCAAGAACTTCTAGCCATTTCCAACTTCAAACTGCATCGGAGAACACTAATCTCACAAATCAATCATATGTATATAAAAATGTTAATGTCAAAAACTGAGTTATTCTATATCAATTTATAGGTGGCTGGGTTGCAATTTTTGGATCATGTTGTATTGATATATTTAAATTCAGAATATTTTCATGAACAATACTTACAATAAATTGTTCACATAGATAAAGAATAGCAGTGATGAGGATTCAATACTTTGTTTTACATTAGTAAATCTCCTAGTGCTGCTCACTGTAAGTCATGGGGACACATTGATTTACGGAATTTTGTACCAAGTAAACACAATAAGGTGCGCTCCCCATTAAGGTTCGAGTTATAATTGTTCTGGATTTTAAAATGAATGCTGGAGACAATTACAGGCCAGGCTCAAGATAAAAAATGGCTTTGTTTAATTGACAAGTCAATTAAGAAACATTGCAAAACAAGTATATGTTTGGACAGATCCCTCTGAAATACACATTATTTTAAGATTGTCCTGCATTTATAAGAAAGAAAGCTAAGCTGTAAAAATGTGATTGCAAGAATAATTGTTTCAAGATTTTAAACTTTCTTATATTCAAATAAAAACAGGAAATTTTGGATAAACTCAACAGATCTCGCAGCATCTGTGGAAAAAAATAGAGTTCGCATTTTGGATCTAAATGACCCCTCTATAGAACTGAAAGGTCCAAATGGACAGAACCATAGAATCCCTACAGTGCACGAGTTGCTCATTCAGCCCATCTAGTCTGCACCGACCCTCTGAAAGAACCCCTAACCTAGGCCCATTCCCCTGCCCTATCCCCGTAACCCCAGTTAACCTGCACATAATTGGACACTTAAGCAGCAATTTAGCATGGCCAATCCACCTAACCTCCATACCTTTGTTGTGGGAGGAAACTGGAGTCCAAAGATGTGCAGGTTAGGTGGGTTGGCCATGATAAATTGCCCTCAAGTGTCCAAAATTGCCCTTAGTGTTGGGTGGGGTTACTGGATTATGGGGATAGGGTGGAGGTGTTGACCGTGGGTAGGGTGCTCTTTCCAAGAGCCGGTGCAGACTCGCTGGGCCGAATGGCTTCCTTCTGCACTGTAGATTCTATGGAGCACCCGGAGGAAACCCACGCAGACACGGGGAGGACGTGCAGACTCTGCAGACAGTGACCTGGGACTCTGGGGCTGTGAAGCAATTATGCTAACCACTGTGCTACCATGCCACTCATCTTGTTGAATTTTGCTTTGATTTTGGCCCTCCTGAATGCCCGCCCTGGAGACTAGACACCACCTTATTGTCTGATGTGGTGATTTCATCCCTCAAGATTTGGAAGCAGTTTCAACGACATGTCAATCTTCTCTCACTGTCCTCACTTGCCCCAATATGTGACAACCGCCTCTTCATGCATTCGGACTTGGTCCTGAAGAGGGAGATCTGGTGCACTTTTGGAATTTATTCCTAGATGGAAGCTTTGCCAGCTTAGAAAAACGCTCAGACAGATGCAATCTGTCTGGTCCCACCCTTTTCTGTTTTGAACAGTTGCAACTGTATTTACCATCTATAAAGTGAACTGCTGGCACTTACCAAGGTTCCTTAGACAGCACTTCCAAACCCACGACCACTACCACCTAAACCAACAAGAGCAGCAAATACCTGGAACCCCACCACTTTGAGGATTTCCTCCAAGTCATTCACCATTCTGACTTGGAAATATATCACTGCTCCTTCACTGTCACTGGGTCAAAATACTGGAATTCGCTCCCGAACAGCACTGTGGGTGTACCTACACCTCAGGGACTGCAGCAGTTCACGAAGGCAGCTCACCACCACCATGTGAAGGGCAGCTAGGGATAGGCAATAAAATGCTGGCCTAACCAGCGACGCACACATTGCGTAAAATAATTTTTTTTAAAAGCACAGGACCTCCTACCTGAAAAATTCTATATTTTGCCCATTTTATATCAAAAGAACAAGTGAAACATACATCAATTTATACACCTTTGAATCCAAATAATGTTTGCTTATATGGCTCATGCCAAGTACCAAAATATCAGGTTAGGCCCACCACATCAAAATGAGTAGTAAGGAGGGTATTCTAGAACTTGGAACTAAGGCAATTGAAGAAGGGCGAGACCATGAAGGGATTGGAAAACAACAATGAGAATTATAAAATCAAGACTTTGCTGGACCAGGAGCCAACTCATGTCAGCAAAGTGGAAACAACTCTTGGCACAAGTTAAGACACAGGTAGCACAGTTTTAATTGAACTCAAGTTTACAGAAGGTAAAATATCAGAGAACAGCCAGCAGTGCAATGGAATAGTTCAGTCTAGAGGTAACAAAGACATGGATGAGGGTTTCAGTAACATATGAGGGGGGCAGGGGCAAGGTTAGAGAGGTGGAAATTGCCAATCTTAATGACGGCAAGAGTAGGAGATAAAAAGCTCATCTTGGGGTCAAATGTGAATCCAAGGTTGTGAAGACTGCCTTAATTTCAGATGTCAGCATACATGTGAAAACTAACTCTATGCTTTCAGATGATGTCCCAATGGAGAAGCACATAGATTGAAAATAGGCAGGAGCCAAAGGTAGTTCCTTTGGGAAGCCAGAGGGAAAAATGCATGGGGTAGGAAGAGAAACTATTGCAGTGATTATTTGTCTGTGATTGTATAGGTAAGACTGGAACAAGAATAGTGCCACCCAGCTGAAGGACAACGGGGAGATGTTGGAAACATTGCCAGATTCCAAGGGGATCGGTTTAGATCCTCTCTTTGCTTCAACAGCTGCTGCAGTATTTTGCCCAAAACAGCACACTGTGTTCCAAATAAACGTGGGCTACGGTTTAATCTAGATTTATCATTACTTCCAACTTATCTTTGACCCTCATAGACCCTGCATTTCAAGAGATTTTGGGGGTTTCTTCGGGGTGAGCTGACCATATGGGTAATTGGGCAGTTTTCCTGAATGCTCCTGTGAAAGATTCTATATTATTGATGCTCCTTTTTTCCATTAGAACCTTAAAGAAACAAGTGGTGCTCCTGGGAACGATCCATCCTTGTGCCGCATCCACTTAAGGTTGTGAACCTGTCTACATTGTCTGTTTCAATTACTTTCCTTGTTACCCAACCCACTGCATAACAGAATCCATAGGTTTCTTGTCATCCTGCCCCTCCATTTATTACTCAGAGGCCCACTAGTATTGGTCAAGCAGACACGGCTCTCACAATATAAGAGCCCAGACCGACTGATGGTTTAATCCAGTGCTTTTCAAACTTTTTTTCCCCGGGACCCACTTTTGTCAACTGGTTGACCCTTGGGACCCACACCGACCTTCGCAACAGACGCCACATTCACTTACCCTTAATGCGAAATGGAGCCTGCTTGGTCCTCATTATCGCACTTGAATCAGGTTCAAAGGCTGAGAGGGCAATGCACATATCAGGTGCAGACTTCAGCCACTTCCTTTGTGCCATCTTCATCTTTATGAAACCGGAAAATCTAACCTCACACAGGTCGTTGAGAAGGGCAAAAGCAACAAAATGCTCATTTTACTCAGCACTGGATACTCCTGGGAGATGTTACCCCAGAATGCTGACGGGCCTCATGGGCGTTTGGGGTGTTTTTAATGTGGTATCACAGGTCAGTTACAGCAGTGTAGTTTTTTTAATTTGGAGTCAGCTATAAGTTAATAACTGACTCTGGGCGTCACAGTAGCACAGTGATTAGCACTATGGCTTCACAGCGCCAGGATCCCAGGTTCGATTCCCAGCTTGGGCCACTGTCTGCATGGGTTTCCTCCCATAAGTCCCAAAAGACATGCTATTAAGTAATTTGGACATTCTGAATTCTCCCTCTGTGTACCCAAACAGGCGCCAGAATGTGGCGACTATGGGCTTTTCACAGGAACTTCATTGCAGTGTTAATGTAAGCCTACTTGTGAAAATAAAGATTATTATAAACTCAAACGGAATTTTTCACCCACCACTTCTCTTTCGAAATCTGAAACTTCTCTCATTTGCCAGTACTTCCCTGCATATAACACACATGGACTTTGCATCCTTATTGGCATTAGTACAACTGACAAAACCACATCTCAAGAAATCATCTTTACACTGCTTTGTTCCTGAGTTAAGTTTCTTTTTAGGCTGTTCACCGGAGGCCCTGGAGCACTGTATAGAGCTAACTCCAGCATTGCTCTGCCCCTGCCCTAGACTCTCCTGGCCAGCTCTCTCCAGCAGATTTTGTGTGAGGTCCAGTCCAGTAGGTACACTGCCTATTTGAGTCTCTGGCAGTCTCTTGAATCCATCTTCACAGTTCACTTGCCTTGCTTACCAGCAGCTGGATAATGGAAGCAGCTCTGCTCTGTGATTCAGCACCAAAAGCATGTACATGGAGGGTGATTGGCGTAAACGCATGACCTGCTCTCTTAATTTAAAAGGCAGCAACGGCCACCATTGGGGGCTTTTCACAGTAACTTCATTGAAGACTACTTGTGACAATAAGCGATTTTCATTTCATTTCATTTCATTCTCAATGCAAAAGCCAGGCGCGCTTCTCCTGCGATCGGTACCAACACGGGAACAGCGCGTCCGATCGCACCGCGGCCCTGGCGACACCCACCCACCTGCACTTTGAAAACCCTGGTTTAATCCACACCTCTGGCAAGAAGCAAGGTTGAGAAGGTGAGGCCTTCATTATAACCCAGGTGGTACAGGAATTGAACTGTTGGCATTACTCTGCAAAAGAATCAACCATCCAGCCAAGTGAGCTGACTGACCCCCCCGCCCCCGCCCCAAGCGTAGTCTTTTTGGGGCGGGTGGGCACAAAGTGCCATATACAGGATTGAAAAAAATGAACTGTATTGCACTTTATGAAATGTGAAATTTGAACTGTTATGTACTTTCATACATTTTATGTAAAGTACTTTTATACATTTTATGTAAAGTACTTTTAAGTGGAAAAAATAATTAACTGTTGCCGTTAAATATATTCTCTCCGGGACAACGTGTCCCGCTAACCGACTCGAATAAATGATCACACATACAGTCACTCACCAGGGGCAAAGAAGACCTTTCCGCCATGTCCCATGGTCTGAAAGAATAAAGTCAACAGGTCAGGCCCCGGGAAACTGAACAACACAACCGCCGCGGTTTCGAAATACCACACCCACCTGTCCATCTCCTCTGTCGCGGCCCTTCGCCTCTCAGGAAACCATTTCAATCCGCCCGGTTTCCAAATCCCCGCCGCCCGGTTTCCAAACCCCCTACGCTGGGAATCGACACAAACCCTCTCCCTGGTAACCTTGGCGTCGTTTCCGGGGCAACCGCTGTGGGCCAGGTTCCAGTGCGTGTGAAAGACTTCAGTGGCATCTTTTCATTTTATGTTTTGTGCAATTATGTAGGACGCACAATGGGTACAAAATGTGTAATGTTACAGGACTACCACATGCCTCAAGTTGTTTGCAAAATATTATTTTAATCCAAATAAACATAGCTCAATTCCCCAGGCCCCTCCCGTACGCACGCTGCACACATTGAAAAGGAAATCGTGCAGTTGCCCAATAATATAGCTGGGCGAGTTTGTTTGGCAGGAGAGTTTACTGGAGGACATGATGACATTAACAGAGAAAGGGCAAGATGATTGACCCAGGGATTGCGATTACACAAGGCTGAGGAGTTGTTTAATGAAGGGTTTGATCTTTGGTGGCCCCACTGTTCAAAATATCTCAATCGTTGATAAGGTTACCTGAGCATTTCTTTGTTTCTTTACAACCCACGTTCCTCTACTTGACCCCTTATAACCCACTACCCACTGCATCCACCCGGGAAAATAATGGGTGCGATTTACCGCCCTTGTTGCGCCCAACCTAGTGGCTCGACAAGGCCGTTGAATATCGCAAGATTCTTACAAGATTCATCCATTCCTCGCAAGACGTCACAGTCGTATAGCTTATTTAAATATGTCTGTGATGTGTTATGTACTCTGGGATAACACAGGCTGCAACTCGTGCAGCTTTGACCAAAAGATACTCCAGACTTTGAAGTAAGTTAAATGTGATTTATTGAACCATTAGCACAGTTCTCTATGAGTTCGACTCACCTGTTAATCTTGCTATAGTAACTCAGTCTAACTAACCAGTCTGCCCTAAGCCACGTGGTGGGTGTGATGCTTCTGATCTGCCCCTGTCCTACTCTCTAAGTGTCGCCCGTGGAAAGAGACAGAGCATGGGTGCCCTGTCCTTTTATATAGGTTGTGTAATGCCCCCTTGTGGTAATACTACCTCTGGGTGTCTTGACTGCTCATTGGTTGTGTCCTGTTCTATGTGTTCATTAGCTGTGTGTCTGCATGTCATGACATCTCCGGTGCGCCCTCTAGTGTTTACTTAGTTGTAGTGTATTTACATTAACCCCTTGTGTATATACAGTGATGCATATTACCACAGTCTGCACCATATTCTCCCGTGAGAATACCCTCTGCCCATGTGTGGGGGGGTGACATTGCTTGTGAATGGCGGATATGGGGGACCCTCGAGCTCACTTCGAGATTGTGGCATCCTTTCAAAATAGAGCCCCGATCTCTGAGGAGCCAGTCTCACCATCAAGTTCAACTCCCCAGTATTGAAAAAATATTTGAAGTGTGGGCTTGACCGGGACGAAACTCCCCAAGGCCCAAAGAATGACTAAGTGTGGTTGAATAGTGGTGTGGATCTCTTCCGCCTGATCTTCCTGGTATGACCCTCATCTTCGTTCTTTCAATCCATGGAGCAATGGTCTCTGGTGAACAACTGGTCTCGCCATCAAACATAAGATCTGGCTAGAAGACATCAAATATTATTGTATTTCACTCCACTCTGCCAAAATCTCTCACTACTCTGGAACTATGCAGAAAGTAAAGATACAGCACAGCATCTTTTCTCAACTACTAGATTTCTCATTAAACTTCTCACCCCTGCTTCCTCCACCCTCACCTCTTAACAAGTGAAAGGAGCCAAGGGGTGCACATCTCCAAAAATCTGTCCTGGTCCACCCACGTCGACGCTACCACCAAGAAAGCACAACAGCGTCTATACTTCCTCCGGAAACTAAGGAAATTCGGCATGTCCACATTGACTTTTACCAACTTTTACAGATGCACCATAGAAAGCATCCTATCAGGCTGCACCACAGCCTGGTATGGCAACTGCTCGGCCCATGACCGCAAGAAACTTCAGAGAGTCGTGAACACCGCCCAGTCCATCACACGAACCTGCCTCCCATCCATTGACTCCATCTACACCTCCCGCTGCCTGGGGAAAGCGGGCAGTATAATCAAAGATCCCTCCCACCCGGCTTACTCACTCTTCCAACTTCTTCCATCGGGCAGGAGATACAGAAGGCTGAAAACACGCACGAACAGACTCAAAAACAGCTTCTTCCCCACTGTCACCAGACTCCTAAATGACCCTCTTATGGACTGATTTCATTAACACTACACCCTGTATGCTTCATCCAATGCCAGTGCTTATGTAGTTACATTGTATATGTTGTGTTGCCCTATTATGTATTTTCTTTTATTCCCTTTTCTTCTCATGTACTTAGTGATCTGTTGAGTTGCTCGCAGAAAAATACTTTTCACTGTACCTCGGTACACGTGACAATAAACAAATCCAATCCAATCCAATCCAATCCAATGGGCTTGTTTGTCAATAAAGTTATGACCATCCATTCAGTTGTTTCTTTTTTAAGTATATTTATTGAGGTTTTATACAATAACAATATAACAATCAACTAAGGAAGATGTATGGGCACAAAGTCAAAAGATTACAAATAAATCCCCAATAAAAAACACAAACTAAAAACTATAACTAAACCTCTATAACAGCTGACGGTGTCTAGATCCTTAAAAAAGGAAATAAAATGTTGCCATTGAAAGTAGAACTTTCCCACCAATCCCCTGGTAGTATATTACATTTTTTCTAAGTGGAGGAAAGTCATTAAATGCCCCAACCAGGCAGAAACACTGGGGAGGATGGAAGACCTTCAGCGAAGCAATATTCGCCTCTGGGCTATCAGTGCCGGGCAAAGGCCACAAAATCCACCCTTACCCCAGAGTGAAATGCTGGTGAGTCTGAGACCCCAATTATGACTACCCATGAACATGGCTCTAGAACCACTCGAAGAATCTCCGATATCGTGTTGAAAAGGGAAACCCCGACTTCCGGTTGCGGCCATGCGGAGCTAAGCCGCACGATTCGGCAGCTCCCGCGAAGACGGACTTTTGGGCTCGCTAACGGAGCCCCAACGGAACTTTTGATACAGACAACCCATGGGGAAGGAAGGAGAAAGGTCCCCTACTAACCTGCATGGACCGGACCCGCAGCGAAACGGCGAAAAAAGCGGCCCTGGAGCAGCGGGAGAAGAAAGAGAAAAAAAGCAAAATTGACGGCGCCCACGGACAAAGAGGAGATGCAGGAGTTCATCAAGCGCTGCTTCGAGGAGCTGTGCAAGGAGATGGTGGCGCCTATGCTGGCAATAATTGAAGGACTTGGAGCAACCCAGAAAGCCCAAGAGGTGAAGATCCAGGAAAAAGTGAGTGAGAACGACAACGAGCTTGTGGGCCTGGCGGAGAGAGTGGAGCGGCAAGAGGCGCTACACAAGACGTGGGCGGGAAGACTCGAAGACCTGGAGAACAGGTCGAGGAGAAACAATTTGAGGATCCTGGGTCTCCCAGGAGTGGAGGGGGCCGATGCCGCGGCATATGTGGGCACAATGATCGGGACGCTGATGAGTGCGGAGGCCCCCCGGGATTGCTGGAGCTGGAAGGGGCGCACCGAGTGCTGGCGAGGAAGCCCAAGGCAAATGAGCCGCCAAGGGCGATGGTGGTGAGATTTCACCGGTTTACGGACAGAGAGAGGGTCCTGAAATGGGCCAAGAAGGAACGGAGCAGCAAGTGGGACAATGCAGAGATCAGAATATACCCGGACTGGAGCACGGAGGTCGCTAAGCGGAGAGCGGGTTTCAACCGGGCCAAAGCGGTGCTGCATCGGAAAGGAGTGAAATTTGGAATGTTGCAGCCAGCGTGACTGTAGGTTACACATAATGGCCAACACCACTACTTCGAAACGCCCGAAGAGGCGTGCACCTTTATACCAACTGAAAAGTTGGACTCTAATTGAGGGTTTGTGTGGGAGGGAGGTGTTTGAGGGTTAAAGTATGATGGTTGTTGTATATAGGGGGTCAACCACGCGCAGGTAATGCTATATGGGCTGGGGGAGAGAGACAAGGCCACGACAGGAGCTGCGCCATAGGGGGCGGGGCAGGCTCTGGAAAGCGCTGTGTTTTTTTTCCCGCGCGCGGCAAGAAAGGCGGGAAGGGGAACGAAGGCATGTACATTGATTGGGAGACTCCCACACGGGGGGGTCAAAGGGATGGCGGGGGAAGCCGGGGTCAGCAGGTGTCAGCTGACTTACGAGAAGTATATGGGGGGAGCAAAAATGCTAGACGGGGATCTAGCGGGGGGAGGGGAGGGGGGGAAGGGGGGAGAGGAGGAAGGGGAGGGGAAAGGGTTGCTGCTGCACTGGCCAAAAGAGAATGGGACACAGAAGAGGTGGTTGGGACGAGGGTCCCCTGGTTGGAGGACTGGAGAGTGAGGGAGACGCGGACAAGGGACTGGCCAGAAAAGGAGATGGCTAGTCGGCGGGGGGGGGAAAGAGTCCCTCCAATCCGTCTGACAACGTGGAACGTGAGGGGCCTGAATGGGCCGGTGAAGAGGGCTCGAGTGTTCGCGCACTTGAAGGGACTGAAGGCAGACGTGGCAATGCTCCAAGAGACACCCCTGAAGTTGGCGGACCAGGTCAGGTTAAGAAAAGGATGGGTAGGACAGGTATTTCACTCGGGATTGGACTCAAAAAATAGAGGGGTGGCAATTCTGGTGGGAAAGCATGTGTCATTTGAGGCCAAGACTATCGTAGCGGATAACGGAGGGAGATATGTGATGGTGAGTGGGAGGTTGCAAGGGGCGTGGGTGGTGTTGGTAAATGTATATGCCCCGAACTGGGATGATGCTGGATTTATGAAACGCATGTTGGGGCGCATTCCGGACCTGGAGGTAGGAGGACTGATAATGGGAGGGGCCTTCAATACAGTGATGGACCCAGCACTGGACCACTCCAGATCAAGGACGGGAAAGAGGCCAGTGGCGGCCAAGGTGCTCAGGGGTTTTATGGACCAGATGGGGGGAGTGGACCCATGGAGGTTTGCAAGGTCGCAGGCCAGGGAATTTTCTTTCTTCTCCCATGTACACAAAGCCTACTCCCGGATAGATTTCTTTGTTCTGGGTAGGGCGCTCATCCCGAGGATGGAGGGGACGGAGTATTCGGCTATAGTCGTTTCGGACCATGCCCCGCACTGGGTGGAACTCGAGCTGGGAGAGGAGAGGGACCAACGCCCACTGTGACGGCTGGATGTGGGACTGCTGGCTGATGAGGTGGTGTGTGGGAAGGTGAGAGGGTGTATTGAAAGGTACTTGGAGGCTAACGACAACGGGGAGGTGCGAGTGGGGGTGGTATGGGAGGCGTTGAAGGCGGTGATCAGGGGAGAGCTGATCTCCATCAGGGCTCATAGGGAGAAAACAGAGGGCATGGAAAGGGAGAGGTTAGTGGGGGAAATCTTGCGAGTGGACAGGAGATATGCAGAGGCCCCGGAGGAAAGATTACTTGGGGAAAGGCGACCGCTCCAGACGGAGTTTGACCTGCTGACCACGGGCAAGGCGGAGGCACAGTGGAGGAAGGCGCAGGGGGCGACCTACGAGTACGGGGAAAAGGCTAGTCGGATGCTGGCACACCAGCTCCGTAAGAGGGCGGCAGCGAGGGAAATAGGTGGAATCAATGATGGAAGGGGAGCCACGGTTCGAAGTGCAACGAAAATAAATAAAGTATTCAAGACCTTCTATGAAGAGCTGTATAGATGCCAGCCCCCAGGGCGGGAAGGGGGGATGAGACGATTCCTGGACCAACTGAGGTTCCCGAGGGTGGAGGAGCAGGAGGCTGTTGGTTTGGGGGCACCAATTGGGTTGGAGGAGTTGAGTAAGGGTTTGGGGAGCATGCAGGCGAGGAGGCCCCGGGGCCGGATGGGTTCCCGGTGGAGTTCTATAGAAAATATGTGGACCTGCTGGCCCCGCTACTAGTGAGGACCTTCAACGAGGCAAGAGAGGAGGGAACCCTGTCCCAGACAATGTCGGAGGCGACAATCTCCTTGATTCTAAAGCGAGACAAGGATCCACTGCAATGTGCATCGTACAGGCCGATTTCGCTCCTCAATGTGGATGCTAAGCTATTGGCAAAAGTATTGACCACCAGCATTGAGGACTGTGTCCCGGGGGTGATTCACGAGGACCAAACGGGATTCGTAAAGGGTAGGCAGTTAAATACCAATGTGCGGCGGCTCTTAAACGTGATAATGATGACATCGGAGGAGGGAGAGGCGGAGATAGTGGCAGCTATGGGCGCAGAAAAAACGTTTGACCGAGTGGAGTGGGAGTACCTCTGGGAGGTATTGCGCAGGTTTGGGTTCGGGGGAGGGTTTATCAGATGGGTTAAGCTCCTTTACAGTGCCCGGTGGCGAGTGTAGTGACGAACCGGCGGAAGTCGGAGTACTTTTGGCTGTACCGAGGGACGAGGCCCTGTTGTTTGCATTGGCGATCGAACCCTTGGCCATATCACTTAGGGAGTCTAATAAATGGAGGGGGATAGTCCGCAGGGGAGAAGAGCATCGGGTATCGCTCTACGCGGATCACCTGCTGCTATACGTGGCAGACCCAATGGAGGGGATGGTGGAGGTCATGCAGACTCTGAAGGAGTTTGGGGAGTTCTCAGGCCACAAGCTTAATGTGGGGAAGAGTGAGCTTTTTGTATTACAGGCAGGGGACCAAGAAAGAGAGATAGGGGACCTACCGCTGAGGAAGGCGGAGAGGAGTTTTCGGTATCTGGGGATCCAGACAGCCAGGAGTTGGGGGGCCCTACATAAACTGAATTTGACGAGGTTGGTGGAGCAAATGGAGGAGGATTTTAAAAGGTGGGACTCTCGCTGGCGGGTAGGGTGCAGTCGGTCAAAATGGTGGTCCTTCCGAGGTTTTTGTTTGTGTTTCAGTGCCTCCCCATCGTGATCACCAAGGGCCTTTTCAAGAGTGTAGGTAGGAGTATTATGGGGTTTGTGTGGGCAAATAAGACCCCGAGGGTTAGGAGAGGGTTCCTGGAATGCAATAGGGACCGAGTAGGGTTGGCTTTGCCAAACCTAGGGAGCTAATACTGGGCAGCAAACGTGGCGATGATCCGCAAGTGGGTCATGGAGGGAGAGGGGGCAGCATGGAAGAGGATGGAGATGGCGTCCTGTAAAGGAACGAGCCTGGGGGCGTTGGTAACGGCACCGCTGCCGCTCTCGCTGACAAAATACACCACAAGCCCGGTGGTGGCGGCAACACTAAGGATCTGGGGCCAGTGGAGAAGGCACAGGGGTGCAATGGGAGCATCGGTGTGGTCCCCGATCAGGGGTAACCACCGGTTTGTCCCGGGGAAGATGGACGGGGGGGGTTCCAAGGCTGGCATCGGGCGGGGATTAGAAGAATGGGGGACCTGTTCATTGACGGGACATTTGCGAGCCAAGGGGCACTGGAGGAGAAGTTTGAGTTACCCCTGGGAAATGCCTTTAGATATATACAAAGAAATGTACAGCACAGGAACAGGCCCTTCGGCCCTCCAAGCCCGTGCCGACCATGCTGCCTGACTAAACTACAATCTTCTACACTTCCTGGGTCCGTATCCAGGTGAGGGCTTTTGTGAGGCGACAGGTGAGGGAATTTCCGTTGCTCCCGGCACAAGAAGTTCAAGATAGGGTGATCTCGGGGGTATGGGTCGGGGAGGGCAAGGTGTCGGAAACACACCAAGAGATGAAAGAAGAGGGGGAATCGCTAGTAGAAGAGTTTAAAGGTAAATGGGAGGAGGAGCTGGGGGAGGAGATTGAGGAAGGGCTATGGGCTGACGCCCTGGGTAGGGTTAATACCTCCTCCTCGTGTGCCAGGCTCAGTCTGATACAATTTAAGGTGGTTCACAGAGCGCATTTGACGAGGGCGAGGCTGAGTAGGTTCTTTGGGGTAGAGGATGGATGTGAAAGATGTTCAGGGAGCCCGGCGAACCATGTCCATATGTTTTGGTCATGCCCGGCATTGGAGGGGTACTGGAGAGGTGTGGGGGGAGTAATATCCCAGGTGGTGAAAGTCCGGGTCAAGCCAAGCTGGGGGTTAGCAATATTTGGAGTAGTGGATGAGCCGGGAGTACGGGAGGCGAAAGAGGCCGGCATTCTGGCCTTTGCGTCCCTAGTAGCCCGGCGAAGGGTCTTGCTATTGTGGAAGGTGGCGAAGCCCCCTAGCCTGGAGGCCTGGATAAACGACATGGCGGGGTTCATGAAATTGGAGAGGATTAAGTTTGCTTTGAGAGGGTCTGCGCAGGGGTTCTACAGGCGGTGGCAACCGTTCCTAGACTATCTCGCAGAGCGTTAGAGGAAGGTCGGTCAGCAGCAGCAGCTACCCTGGGGGTGGGGGGGAGGGGAGGAGGAGGGAAGGGGGAACGAGGGATTGTTTGAGGGGATGGACGAGCGGGAGATGGCATGGAGGATGGGGAGAAATGGCACGTGTGGCCAAGAGCCAGTGTATAAAGCTATGTAAATATACCATCTTGCCATGTATATATCTTGCTCAGGGTGATTTTGTGTTATTTTGTTACGGGGGGGGGGGGGGGGAGAGTTATTGTTTGTAAGGGGAAAAAATTGTGTTGTTAAAAACCTTTAATAAAAAATTTTATTTTTTTAAAGAAAAGGGAAACCCAGGAGACTTCCGGTGGCGGCCATGGTGTGAGTGGTCGCACATTTGGCAGTTCTCGCTCAAGGTTGTTTTTTTCAGACCTTTTCCCCGTTGTAGGGTGGATGTATAGTGGAAATAAAGGTTCAGGGGTGACGAGAAAAGTTTGACTCCACTGGTGCGGCTGGTGGAGGGATCCACGAAGAAGGGGGCAGTTGGAGCAAGAGAATCTTTGTGCGATTCAGGTCAAGATGGTGAAGGGTAAAGGTCTCCCTTGCCTGCCTAATGGTCAATGGAGCAGCTGCTGGACTTCTTAAATGAAAAGTTCAGCCAGCAGAGGAGAGAGGCCCAAGAGGACCAACCAAGACGGTGGAACCGTTAAAAGTGGGAATTGACCATGTGGAGCAGAGGCTGGAGTCCCAGGGCCAGGCTATTCAGAAGGTGGAGGAGATGGTTGGGAAGCACAAGGAGCAGCTTGCCTCGTTGGCGGCTGAATTAGGTGTGATGCGGGAGAATCAGAAGCGGTTAAAGGAGAAGGTGGAGGGCCTGGAGAACCACTCCCAGAGACAAAAACCTAAGAATTGTGGGGATGTCTGAAGTCATTGAGGGAATGGATGCAGGCACGTATGTGGCCAAGATGCTGGAGAAGATGCCAAGAAGCTTTGCGCAGGTCAAGGAGACACAGCCTGAGTGAGATACATCCAGAGTGGGAGTTGGAAATTGGTAATTTGGTGCAGTGAGGTAATTCGGTGCAGAGTGGGAGAAGGTGCTTTTCCCCTACTGTTTTGTTCTCTTTCTTCTGGCCTGTAACTTTTAATCTGCAGGGACAGAACCAGAGAGCATCCTGGGAAGGTAAGTGATTTTTATTTTTATTACCTTTTCAAATTGTGTGGGGGGGAAACTGAAGTGACATCACAATAAAGCTGTGACCTGATTGGCTGGTTGGGAATCTACACTGAATTTAAAAATTAAACATTGTTAAACTAATTAAACTTAATTACTTAATTATAATTTAGAGGGGTATCTATGCCAGAGATCGGAGAGTACTGTATTTAGCTTTCACATTTATATTAGAAATCTAGTGCTAGGAAACAGAGAATTAACATTCACTTTTTTAAAAAATCTTTTTTTAAATTTAATTTACTAATTAATTAACACAATGTCAATTAGAGGGGTGCAGTGCTCTGACTGTGAGATGTGGCAGGTCCAGGAGGCTTCCAGCGTCCCGGATGGCTTCATCTGCAGAAAGTACACCCAACTGGAGCTCCTCACAGACTGCATGGTTCGGTTGGAGCAGCAGTTGGATGCACTTAGGACCATGCAGGTGGCAGAAAGGGTCATAGATAGCAGTTATATAAATCTGGTCACACACAAGGTGCAGGCAGAGAAATGGGTGGCCACCAGAAGGGGCAGGCAGTCAGTGCAGGAATCCCATGTGGTTGTCCCCCTCTCGAACAGGTATACCCCTTTGGATACTGTCGGAGGGGATAGCCTATCAGGGGAAAATAGCAGCAGCCAGAGCAGTGGCACCATGGCTGGCTCTGATGTTCAGCAGGGAAGGTCAAAGCGCAGAAGAGCAATAGTCGTAGGGGACTCTATAGTCAGGGGCACAGATAGGCACTTCTGTGGACATGTTCAAGTGAAGACAAGCATCCAGCAGAGGGCAGTACAGCGGAGCTGCTGATTGGCTGTTGCAGGGAATATTTGCATACGTCCGGTGCGGTCACTCTAACTTGAAGGTGGTTTGTGGAGGAGCTGTTGTCAAGTGACAGTTAAACCCGAAACACTTCTTCAGTGTTTCCCTCCCTACCCCCTCTAACCAAAAAAAAACCAACCGCTGTAAAGATCAAGAGGAAGGCTCGAGGGCAGGTAGAAGTAGAAAGAAGTTGAACCGTGACGTCACAGCCTGCAGGTAAGGGATTGGCTGGTGACTGGTAAGTAGTTTTTCTTTTCTTTTCCCTCAGGTGTTATTGTGCGGGGTGCAGAGGTTGCTGAGTGAGTGCTAGCTGAGAAGGGGAGTGAATAACAGGTAAGCGCTTTCTTTTTCTTTTTTATCGAGAGGGGATGGCAGGGAAGGTAGTGCAATGTTCCTCCTGCAGAATGTTTGAGGTGAGGGACGCCGTCAGTGTCCCTGCTGATTTAATCTGCGGGAAGTGCACCCATCTCCAGCTCCTCAGAAACCGCATTAGGGAACTGGAGCTGGAGCTGGATGAACTTCGGATCATTCGGGAGGCAGAGGTGGTCATAGATAGAAGCTTCAGGGATGTAGTTACTCCGAAGAATAAAGATAGATGGGTGACGGTGAGAAGGGCTGGGAGGAAGCAGTCAGTACAGGGATCCCCTGTGGCCGTTCCCCTTAGTAACCCGTATACCGCTTTGGATACTGTTGGGGGGGGGGGCGGGAGTTACCAGGGGTAAGCCATGGGGTACAGGTCTCTGGCACAGAGTCTGTTCCTGTTGCTCAGAAGGGCAGGGGGGAGAGGAGCAGAGCATTAGTCATTGAAGACTCCATAGTTAGGGAGAAAGATAGGAGATTCTGTGGGAACGAGAGAGACTCGCGGTTGGTGTGTTGCCTCCCAGGTGCCAGGGTCTGTGATGTCTCGGATCGTGTTTTGGGGATCCTTAAGGGGGAGGGGGAGCAGCCCCAAGTCATGGTCCACATAGGTACCAACAACATAGGTAGGAAAAGGGATAGGGATGTAAGGCAGGAATTCAGGGTGCTAGGGTAGAAACTTAGATCTAGGACAAACAGAGTTATTATCTCTGGGTTGTTACCCGTGCCACGTGCTAGCGAGACGAGGAATAGGGAGAGAGAGGAGTTGAACACGTGGCTACAGGGATGGTGCAGGAGGCAGGGTTTCAGATTTCTGGATAATTGGGGCTCATTCTGGGGTCGGTGGCACCTCTACACACAGGATGGTCTACACCTGGACCAGAGGGGTACCAATACCCTGGGGGGGGGGGGGATTTTCTAATGCTCTTCGGGAGGGTTTAAACTAGTTCAGCATGGGCTTGGGAACCTGAATTGTAGCTCCAGTATACAGGAGGTTGAGAGTAGTGAGGTCATGAGTAAGGTTTCAAAGTTTCAGGGGTGCACTAGCAGGCAAGAAGGTGGTTTAAAGTGTGTCTTCTTCAATGCCAGGAGCATCCAGAATAAGGTGGGTGAACTTGCGGCATGGGTTGGTACATGGGACTTCGATGTTGTGGCCATTTCGGAGACATGGATAGAGCAGGGACAGGAATGGTTGTTGCAGGTGCCGGGGTTTCGATATTTCAGTAAGCTCAGGGAAGGTGGTAAAAGAGGGGGAGGGGTGGCATTGTTAGTCAAGGACAGTATTACGGTGGCAGAAAGGACGTTTGATGAGGACTCGTCTACTGAGGTAGTATGGGCTGAGGTTAGAAACAGGAAAGGAGAGGTCACCCTGTTAGGGGTTTTCTATAGGCCTCCGAAAAGTTCCAGAGATGTAGAGGAAAGGATTGCAAAGGTGCTTCTGGATAGGAGCGAAAGCAACAGGGTAGTTGTTATGGGGGACTTTAACTTTCCAAATATTGACTGGAAACGCTATAGTTCGAGTACTTTAGATGGGTCCGTTTTTGTCCAATGTGTGCAGGGGGGTTTCCTGACACAGTATGTAGATAGGCCAAAGAGAGGCGAAGGCCATTTTGGATTTGGTACTGGGTAATGAGCCAGGACAGGTGTTAGATTTGGAGGTAGGTGAGCACTTTGGTGATAGTGACCACAATTCAATTACATTTACTTTAGTGATGGAAAGGGATAGGTATATACCACAGGGCAAGAGTTATATCTGGGGGAAAGGCAATTATGATGCGAGGAGGCAAGACTTAGGATGCTTCGGATGGAGAGGAAAACTGCAGGGAATGGGCACAATGGAAATGTGGAGCTTGTTCAAGGAACAGCTACTGCGTGTCCTTGATAAGTATGTACCTGTCAGGCAGGGAGGAAGTGGTCGAGCAAGGGAACCGTGGTTTACTAAAGCAGTCGAAACACTTGTCAAGAGGAAGAAGGAGGCTTATGTAAAGATGAGACATGAAGGTTCAGTTAGGGCGCTCGAGAGTTACAAGTTAGCGAGGAAGGACCTAAAGAGAGAGCTAAGAAGAGCCAGGAGGGGACATGAGAAGTCTTTGGCAGGTCGGATCAAGGATAACCATAAAGCTTTCCATAGATATATCAGGAATAAAAGAATGACTAGGGTAAGAGTAGGGCCAGTCAAGGACAGTAGTGGGAAGTTGTGCTTGGAGTCCGAGGAGATAGGAGAGCTGCTAAATGAATATTTTTCGTCAGTATTCACACAGGAAAAAGATAGTGTTGTCGAGGAGAATACTGAGATTCAGGCTACTAGACTAGAAGGGCTTGAGGGTCATAAGGAGGAGGTGTTAGCAATTCTGGAAAGTGTGAAAATAGATAAGTCCCCTGGGCCGGATGGGATTTATCTTAGGATTCTCTGGGAAGCTAGGGAGGAGATTGCTGAGCCTTTGTCTTTGATCTTTAAGTCATCTTTGTCTACAGGAATAGTGCCAGAAGACTGGAGGATAGCAAATGTTGTCCCCTTGTTCAAGAAGGGAAGTAGAGATAACCCCAGTAACTATAGACCAGTGAGCCTTACTTCTGTTGTGGGCAAAATCTTGGAAAGGTTTATAAGAGATAGGAGGTATAATCATCTGGAAAGGAATTATTTGATTTGAGATAGTCAACACAGTTTTGTGAAGGGTAGGTCGTGCCTCACAAACCTTGTTGAGTTCCTTGAGAAGGTGACCAAACAGGTGGATGAGGGTAAAGCAGTTGATGTGGTGTATATGGATTTCAGTAAAGCGATTGATAAGGTTCCCCACGGTAGGCTACTGCAGAAAATACAGAGGCATGGGATTCAGGGTGATTTAGCAGTTTGGATCAGAAATTGGCTAGCTGGAAGAAGACAAAGGGTGGTGGTTGATGGGAAATGTTCAGACTGGAGTCCAGTTACTAGTGGTGAACCACAAGGATCTGTTTTGGGGCCACTGCTGTTTGTCATTTTTATAAATGACCTGGAGGAGGGCGTAGAAGGATGGGTGAGTAAATTTGCAGATTACACTAAAGTCGGTGGAGTTGCGGACAGTGCGGAAGGATGTTACAAGTTACAGAGGGACATAGATAAGCTGCAGCGTTGGGCTGAGAGGTGGCAAATGGAGTTTAATGCAGAAAAGTGTGAGGTGATTCATTTTGGAAGGAATAACAGGAAGACAGAGCACTGGGCTAATGGTAAGATACTTGACAGTGTGGATGAGCAGAGAGATCTTGGTGTCCATGTACATAGATCCCTGAAACTTGCCACCCAGGTTGAGAGGGTTGTTAAGAAGGCGTACGGTGTGTTAGCTTTTATTGGTAGAGGGATTGAGTTTCGGAGCCATGAGGTCATGTTGCAGCTGTACAAAACTCTGGTGCGGCCGCATTTGGAGTATTATGTGCAATTCTGGTCGCCGCATTATAGGAAGGACGTGGAAGCATTGGAAAAGGTGCAGAGGAGATTTACCACAATGTTTCCTGGTATGGACGGAAGATCTTATGAGGAAAGGCTGAGGGGCTTGAGGCTGTTTTCGTTAGAGAGAAGAAGGTTAAGAGGTGACTTAATTGAGGCATTCAAGATGATCAGAGGATTGAATAGGGTGGACAGTGAGAGCCTTTTTCCTTGGATGGTGATGTCTAGCACGAGGGGACATAGCTTTAAATTGAGGGGAGATAGATATAAGACAGATGTCAGATGTAGGTTCTTTACTCAGAGAGTAGTAAGGACGTGGAATGCCCTGCCTGCAACAGTAGTGGACTCGCCAACACTAAGGGCATTCAAATGGTCATTGGATAGACATATGGATGATAAGGGAATAGTGTAGATGGGCTTTAGAGTGGTTTCACAGGTCGGCGCAACATCGAGGGCCGAAGGGCCTGTACTGTGCTGTAATGTTCTATGTTCTATGTTCTATGAAAGAGACTCCAGGATGGTATGTTGCCTCCCTGGTGCCAGGGTCCAGGATGTCTCAGAACGGGTAGCGGGCATCCTGTGAAGGGGGAGGGCAAACAGGCAGAGGTCGTTGTACATATTAGTACTAACGACATAGGCAGGAATAGGCATGAGGTCCTGCTGCAGGGGTTCAGGGAGCTAGGCAGAAAGTTAAAAGACAGGACTTCTAGGGTTGTAATCCCGGGATTACTCCCTGTGCCACGTGCCAGTGAGGCTAGAAATAGGAAGATAGAGCAGCTAAACACGTGGTGAAACAGCATGTGTGACCTGTATAAGAAGGACGGGTTGTATCTAAACTAGAGAGGCATAAATATCCTGGCTGAGAGGTTTGCTAGTGTCACACGGGAGGGTTTAAACTAGTATGGCAGGGGGGGTGGGTACCGGAGCAATAGGTCAGAAGGTGAAAGCATTGAGGGAGAACTAGGGAATAGGGCCAGTATGGCTCTGAGGAAGAGCAGACAGGGAGATGTTCCTGAAAACAGCGGGTCTGATGGCCTGAAGTGCATATGTTTTAATGCAAGAAGTATTACGGGTAAGGAAGATGAACTTAGAGCTTGGATTAGTACTTGGAACGATGATGTTGTTGCCATTACAGAGACATGTTTGAGGGAAGGGCAGGATTGGCAGCTAAACATTCCAGGATTTAGATGTTTCACGCGGGATAGAGGGGGATGTAAAAGGGGTGGCGGAGTTGCGCTACTGGTTAGGGGGAATATCACAGCTGTACTACGGAGGGTCACCTCAGAGGGCATCGAGGCTATATGGGTAGAGATCAGGAATAAGAAGGGTGCAGTCACAATGTTGGGGGTTTACTACAGGCCTCCCAACAGCCAGCAGGAGATAGAGGAGCAGATAGGTAGACAGATTTTGGAAACGAGTAAAAACAACAGGGTTGTTGTGATGGGAGACTTCAACTTCCCCAATATTGACTGGGACTGACTTAGTGCTAGGGGCTTAGACGGGGCAGAGTTTGTAAGGAGCATCCAGGAGGGCTTCTTAAAACAATATGTAGATAGTCCAACTAGGGAAGGGGCTGTACTGGACCTGGTATTGGGGAATGAGCCCGGCCAGGTGGTAGAAGTTTCAGTAGGGGAGCATTTTGGGAACAGTGACCACAACTCAGTAAGTTTTAAAGTGCTGGTGGGCAAGGATAAGAGTGGTCCGAGGGTGAATGTGCTAAATTGGGGGAAGGCTAATTATAACAATATTAGGCAGGAACTGAAGAACCTAGATTGGGGGCGGATGTTTGAGGGTAAATCAACATCTGACATGTGGGAGGCTTTCAAATGTCAGTTGAAAGGAATTCAGGACCGGCATGCTCCTGTGCGGAAGAAGGATAAATACGGCAAATTTCGGAAACCTTGGATAACGAGAGTTATTGTAGGCCTTGTCAAAAAGAAAATGGAGGCATTTGTCAGGGATAGAAGGCTGGGAACAGACAAAGCCTGTGTGGAATATAAGGAAAGTAGGAAGGAACTTAAGCAAGCAGTCAGGAGGGATAAAAGGGGTCACAAAAAGTCATTGGCACATAGGGTTAAGGAAAATCCCACGGCTTTCTACACGTACATAAAAAGCAAGAGGGTAGCCAGGGAAAGGGTTGGCCCACTGAAGGATAAGCAAGGGAATCTATGTGTGGAGCCAGAGGAAATGGGCGAGGTACTAAATGAATACTTTGCATCAGTATTCACCAAAGAGAAGGAATGGATGTTGAGTCTGGAGAAGCGTGTGTCTAGCCTGGGACACATTGAGATCCAAAAGGACGATGTGCTGGGCATCTTGAAAAATATTAAGGTAGATAAGTCCCCAGGGCCTGATGGGATCTACCCCAGAATCCTCAAGGAGGCAAGAGAGGAAATTGCTGAGGCCTTGACAGAAATCTTTGGATCCTCACTATCTTCAGGTGATGTCCCGGAGGACTGGAGAATAGCCAATGTTGTTCCTTTGTTTAAGAAGGGTAGCAAGGATAATCCAGGCAACTACAGGCCGGTGAGCCTTTTGTCAGTGGTAGGGAAATTATTGGAGAGAATTCTTCGAGACAGGATCTACTCCCATTTGGAAGCAAATGGACATATTAGCGAGAGGCAGCCTGGTTTTGTGAAAGGGAGCTCGTGTCTCACTAACTTGATAGAGTTCTTTGAAGAGGTCACAAAGATGATTGATGCAGGTAGGGCAGTGGATGTTGTCTATATGGACTTCAGTAAGGCCTTTGACAAAGTCCCTCATGGTAAACTGGTACAAAAGGTGAAGTCACACGGGATCAGGGGTGAGCTGGCAAGATGGATACAGAACTGGCTAGGTCATAGAAGGCAGAGAGTAGCAATGGAAGGGTGCTTTTCTAATTGGAGGGCTGTGACTAGTGGTGTTCGGCAGGGATCAGTGCTGGGACCTTTGCTGTTCGTAGTATATATAAATGATTTGGAGGAAAATGTAACTGGTCTGATTAGTAAGTTTGCAGATGACACAAAGATTGGTGGAATTGTGGATAGCAATGAGGACTGTCAGAGGATACAGCAGGATTTAGATCGTTTGGAGACTTGGGCGGAGAGATGGCAGATGGAGTTTAATCCGGACAAATGTGAAGTAATGCATTTTGGAAGGTCTAATGCAGGTCGGGAACATACAGTGAATGGTAGAACCCTCAAGAGTATTGAAAGTCAGAGAGATCGAGGTGTACAGATCCACAGGTCACTGAAAGGGACAACACAGGTGGAGAAGGTAGTCAAGAAGGCACATGGCATGCTTGCCTTCATTGGCCGGGGCATTGCGTATAAGAATTGGCAAGTCATGTTGCAGCTGTATAGGACCTTAGTTAGGCCACACTTGGAGTATAGTGTTCAGTTCTGGTCGCCACACTACCAGAAGGATGTGGAGGCTTTAGAGAAGGTGCAGAAGAGATTTACCAGGATATTGCCTGGTATAGAGGGCATTAACTATGAGGAGCGGTTGAATAAACTCGGTTTGTTCTCACTGGAACGACAGAGGTTGAGGGGCGACCCGATAGAGGTCTACAAAATTGAGGGGCATAGACAGCATGGATAGTCAGAGGCTTTTTCCCAGGTTAGTGGGGTCAATTACTAGGGGGCATAGGTTTAAGGTGCGAGGGGCAAGATTTAGAGGAGATGTATGAGGCAGGTTTTTTTTAACACAGAGGGTAGTGGGTGCCTGGAACTCGCTGCCGGAGGAGGTGGTGGAAGCAGGGACGATAGTGACATTTAAGGGGCATCTTGACAAATACATGAATAGGATGGGAATAGAGGGATACGGACCCGGGAAGTGTAGAAGATTTTAGTTTAGACGGGCAGCATGGTTGGCGCAGGCTTGGAGGGCCGAAGGGCCTGTTCCTGTGCTGTACTTTTCTTTGTGCTTTGTTCTTTTATGGGGGAGGGGGCCTTTGACCGGTCCCTGGATGTCGACCAAGCACACAGGGCGCTGCTGAGGAAGCCACAGGTGAACGTGCTGCCGAGAACGATGGTGGTGCGTATTCACCGGTTCCTGGACAAGGAGCAGATATTCAGATGGGTGGGGCAGATGAGGAGGTGCACCTGGGAGGGGAGCCAGCTTCGGGTGTATCAGGACCTGGGTGCGGACCTGGTGAAGAGGAGAGCCGGGTTTAATTGGGTGATGGCTGCCCTCTTTAAAAAGGGGGTGAAGGTTGGGATGTTGTACCCGGCCCGCCTCTGGGTGACTTTTAATAGCCGAGAACATTATTTTGGAACACCAGAGGAGGCGATGGAGTTTTTAAGAGACAATGGATTGACAGGAGAAGGAAGACATTGAACTGTGAAGGAGGTGTGAAGAGATGTGTGCTTTTTCTGTCCATATTTTCTTGAATCTTTTTTCTCGTTTGTTGGTTGTTGGAGAACTTTTCTTCGAGATGTTTTGTTGCATTGAGGGTGAGTGCACCTTTTTTCTTGTTTCATTGTTGTTTGTGAGGTCTGCGAGTGGGGGGGAGGGGAATCAGCGGAGGTAGGAGGCTCAGGCGCCTTGGCTGGGGGCTGCCAGGCTAGCTGGGTGGGCTAGTTAACATGAGCACACTGGGGGGTGATCAGGAGGTTAGTGTAGCAGAGGGGGATGGGGTAGTTGTTTGTTCAAGGGGAGGGGGGGGGCTGCTGACAAGGGTGTTGTCGCTGTGGTGTTGAATGGGAGGGAGTGGTGACGGTGGACATCTGAGTGTGGGCCTGGAGGGTCACATGGCATAGGCCGGAGGATCACCTATGAAGGGGTATGGTTGATCGGCAAGGGAGGGTGGGGGCGAGTGTCCTCCGAGCAGGCTAGTCACATGGAATGTGAGGGGATTGAATGGGCTAATTAAACGGTCGCACGTTTTCACGCACCTGAGGAGCTTGAAGGCGGACGTGGCCTTTTTACAAGAAACACATTTGAAGATCGCGGATCAGACAAGGCTGAGGAAAGGGTGGGTAGGGCAAGTCTTCCATTCGGGATTAGACATGAAGACGTGGGGGTGGCGTGCTCGTTAACAAACAGCTGGCATTTGAGGTGGGCAATGTAGTAGCAGATTCGGGGGGGAAGGTCCGTGATGGTGAGTGGGAAGTTGGAGGGGATGCCAGTGGTCCTAGTAAACGTTTATGCCCCATATAGGGACGTTGTGGAGTTTATGAGGTAAGTGCTGGGGAAGATCCCACAACTGGACTCGCACCGGTTGATTATGGGGAGGAACTTCAACATGGTCATTGGTCCAGGGTTAGACCAGTCGGACCCAAGGTCAGGGCAGGTGTCAGCGGTGGAGAAGGAGCTGAAGGGGTTCATGGAGATTATGTGTGTGTGGGGGGGGGGGGAACTCCCATGGAGGTTTGGGAGGCCAAGGGCGAAGGAGTTTTCGCGCTTCTCCCATGTACTCTCGGATTGATTTTTTTGTGGTGGGCAAGACATTGGCAGGGGGTAGCCGACTTGGGGTACTCGGCGATCGTGGTTTCAGACCATGCGCCGCATTGGATGGTCTTGCAAGTGGATCGGGGGGTCAGCGCCCGCAGTGGAGGCTGGACATAGGGTTGTCAGCAGATGAGGAGGTGTGTGAGCAGGTGAGGGCCACCATTCGGGGGTTTGTGGAACTAAATGATACAGGTGAGTCTTGGCCGCCGCACTGTGAGAGGCACTCAAGGCAGTGATTAGTGGTGAGTTCATATCGATCCGGGCACATAGGGAGAAGGAGGAGCGAGCAGAGATGGCAAGGTTGGTGGACGAGATTCTGCGGGTGGACAGAAGATATTCGGTGGCCCCGGAGCAAGAATGTTGAAGGAGAGGCAGAAGCTCCAGATGGAGTTCAGGCTGGTGTCCACTGGGAAGGCAGTAGGGCAGTTGTGGAGGACCAGAGGGGCAGTGTATGATTACGGGCAGAAGGCTAGTAGGATGCTGGCCCACTAGCTCAGGAAGCAGGAGGCGGCGAGGGAGATTGGAAGGGTGAAAGACTGGAGGGGTAGAGTGTTACTGGACCCAGTGGGGGTGAAATGGGCATTTGAGGAGTTTTATAGGAGGCTTTATAAATCGGAGCTCTTGACCCGGGTTGGGGGTGGTGGGGGGGGGGGGAGGAATTCCTGGACGGGTTGGAGTTCCCCAAGGTGGAGGATGGCATTAAACAAGAAATTGAGATGCATGTAACAGGGGAATATAGGTGTGCTGCCGGATCTGGGTGTCCTTGTGCACCATTCGCTGAAGGTAAGCATGCAGGTGCAGCAGGCGGTAAAGAAGGTTCATGGTTGTCTCCCGATTTTTGTCCCAAAGGCTTTTTTCAGAACTATGAATGCGGAGATATCAAGGTTTATATGGGCGGGTAAAACCCCAAGAGTAAAGAGGACACTCCTGGAACGGACCCGCGGAGAAGGGGGCTTGGCTCTCCCGAGCTATATTAACTATTACTGGGCTGCCAACATATTGATGGTCAGGAAGTGGGTAGTGGGGGAGGAGTCGGTTTGGGAGCGGATGGAGGCAGCATCCTGCAAAGGTACGAGTCTGGAGGCTTTACTGACGGCGCCCCTGCCATTCTCGCTGGCTCGGTACTCCACAAGTCCGGTGATGGTGGCAGCCCTTAGGGTGGGGGGCAATGGAGGCAGCATATGAGACTGGAGGGGGCATCAGTGTGTTCACCGATCTGTGAAAATCACCGGTTTGTCCCGAGGGGGCTGGATGGGGGCTTTAAGGTATGGCAGCGGGCAGGGATTGAGAGGTTTGGGGATCTATTCATCCAGGAGGACGTTCCGACCTTGGAGACATTAGAGGAGAGTTTGATTTGCCTGGTGGGAACGGGTTTCGGTACCTTCAAGTGCGGGACTTTGTACGGAGGCAGGTCCCAAGCTTTTCGCGCCTCCCCCTGAGGGGACTACAGGACAAAGTGCTGTCAAAAACAGGGGTTGGAGATGGGAAGGTTTCGGAGATATAGAACATAGAACATACAGTGCAGAAGGAGGCTATTCGGCCCATCGAGTCTGCACCGACCCACTTAAGCCCTCACTTCCACCCTATCCCTGTAACCCAATAACCCCTCCTAACATTTTGGACATTAAGGACAATTTATCATGGCCAATCCACCTACCCTGCACGCCTTTAGACTGTGGGAGGAAACCGGAGCACCCGGAGGAAACCCACGCAGACACGGGGAGAACGTGCAGACTCCGCAGTGACCCAGCAGGGAATCGAACCTGGGACCCTGGCGCTGTGAAACCACAGTGCTATCCACTTGTGCTACTGTGCTGCCCACCCTACCTTGAAAAGGGTAAATGCATCCTCGTCCTGTTCTAGACTTGGCTTGATTCAGTTCAAGGTAGTCCACAGGGCCCACATAACGGTAGCCCGGATGAGTAGGTTCTTCATGGAGGTGGAGGACAGATGTGGGCGGTTTGGGGGTAGCCCAGTCAACCATGTTCATATGTTTTGGGCATGTCCGAAACTGAGGGAATTCTGGCAGGGATTTGCGGATGTTATGTCAGAAGTCCTGGAAGGTCAGGTAACTCCGAGTCCAGAATTGGCAGTATTTGGGGTGTCAGAGGATCCGGGGGCAAAGCGAAGGGGGGGGGAAGCCCTGGTGGCCCGGAGACGGATCTTGCTGAGATGGAGGGACCCGAAGTCAGGAGTGTGGGTCAGCGATATGGTAGGGTTTCTCAGCCTGGAGAAAATCAAGTTCGCTCTGAGAGGATCAATACAGGGATTCGCCCGGAGTTGGCAGCCGTTCATCGATTTCTTTAACAAAAATTGAACGTCAGCAGTAAGGGGGGAAAGGGAAAAGGGTGGGGGGTAGGGAGGAAAACAGGAGCTGGTAATGTTAAATAAGTACAGGGAGCTTAGTATACAGGTAATTGAGGACAGGACGGGAGAAATGGGGGACGTGGTTTATTGTTTGTTGTTCTTTTAGGGGGTATTTTGTGTGTCGGCCCGCGCTGTTGTTTTAGAAATGTCAACATGTTAAATTGTGAAAATTACAAATGCTTCAACAAAATATTTTCTAAAAAAAAAGAAAGCGAATGGTATGTTGGCCCTCATTGTGAGAGGCTTCGAGTATAGAGCAGGGATGTGTTGCTGCAATTGTATGGGGCCTTGGTGAGGCCACATCTGGAGTATTGAGTGCAGTGTTGGTCTTCTTCTCTGAGGAAGGATGTTCTTGCTCTCAAGGGAGTGCAGCGAAGGTTTACCAGACTGATTCCGGGATGGCGGGACTGTCATATGAGGAGAGATTGACTCGGTTGGGATTGTTCTCGCTGGAGTTCAGAAGAATGAGGGGGGATTTCATAGAGACTTAGAAAATTCTAACAGGACTAGACAGGGTAGATGCAGGGAAGATGTTACCAATGATGGGTGTGTCCAGAACCAGCGGTCACAGTCTGAGGATTCAGGGTAAACCATTTCGGACAGAGATAAGGAGACATTTCTTCACACAAAGAGTGGTGAGCCTGTGGAATTCATTACCACAGGAAGTAGTTGATGCTAAAACTTTGAATATATTTAAGAGGCGGCTAGATATAGCACTTGGGGAGAATGCGATCAAAGACAATTGGGAGAAAGCAGGATTAGGCTATTGAGTTGAATGATTAGCCATGATCACGATGAATGGCAGAGCAGGCTCGAAGGGCCAAAAGGCCTCCTCCTGCTCCTATCTTCTATGTATCAACTATGATCTTGTCGAGGGGCTGGGGGCACCCATTGGACTGGTGGAGGTGATGGAGGGTATGGGGGCAATGCAGGCAGTGAAGGCACCAGGACCAGGTGGCTTCCCGGTAGAATTTTATAAAGAGTTTTTGGGAGACCTGGGGCCCCTAGCTGGTAAGGGCATTCAATGAAGCAAGGGAGAAGGGGGAGCTCCCCCCCCCGCTCCTCCCCTGACCCCCCCCCCCCCCCCCCCCGCTCCTCCCCCCCCACCCCCGTTATCGCAAGCCTCAATATCTTTAATTTTGAACAGTAAGCAGTCTTACAACACAGGTTATATTCAAACAGGTTTGTTTCAAATCACTAGCTTTTGGAGCACTGCTCCTTCCTCAGGTGAATGAAGAGGTAGGTTCCAGAAACATATATATAGACAAAGTCAATGATGCAAGACGATACTTTGAATGCGAGTCTTTGCAGGTAATTAAGTCTTTACTTAATTTTCAAGAGGGATAAGGATACAGAGCAATGTGGGTCCTACCGCCTGATATCACTGCTGAATGTAGACGCCAAGCTGTTGGCAAAGATCCTGGCCTCTCAGATTGAGGACTGTGTGCCGGGGGTGATAGGGGAAGACCAGACAGGGTTTGTAAAGGGGAGGCATCTATCGACTAATGTTAGTCGGTTGTTGAACGTTATAATGATACTCTTGGAGGGATGGAATTTGGAGGTGGCAGTCGCTATGGACACGGAGAAGGCCTTTGATCGTGTAGAATGGGAATATTTGTGGGAGGTACTGGAACGATTCGGGTTCGGGCAAGGGTTTGTGTATTGGGTCTTGTTGTATCAGGCGCCGGCAGCGAGTGTAAGGACTAACCGGGTGAGTTCGGGTATTTTAGGCTGCATCGAGGGATGAGGCAGTGATGCCCATTATCTTCTTTGCCTTGGTAATAGAGCGACTGGCAATGGCACTTAGAACATCAAGGGGTTGGAAAGGGTTAGTGCGGGGGGGAAGGAGGGCGGGTGGAGCACAGGGTCTCACTATATGCGGACGGTCTGCTGCTTTATTGGACCCATTGGAAAGTATTGGGGGGGATATGGACATTTTGGTGGAATTCAGCTGGTTCTCCGGGAATAAGTTAAACATGGGGAAGAGAGAGGTCTTTCCGATCCAGGTGAGGGGGCAGGAGAGGGGGTTAGGCAAGGTGCCGTTTAAGGTAGTGGGGGTGAGCTTCATGTATCTGAGCATCCAGGTGGTGCGGGGATGGGACAGCTACATGAATTGAATCTGGCCCGGTTGGTGGAGCAGGTGAAGGGGGATTTTAAGAGGTGGGACATGCTCCCGCTGTCGTTGGCAGGGTATGTGCAGTCCGTGAAGGTGATAGTACTCCCGGGGTTAATATTCATGTTCCAGAACCTTCCGATTTTTATTCCAAAGGCCTTCTTTGGGAAGATTAATGCATTGGTCTCGGGGTTTGTGTGGGTGGGGAACGTCCCACGGGTGAAGAGGGTGCTGCTGGAGCAGGGATGTTGGGGGGGGAGAGGGGGGAGGGCAGGGTGGGGGCTGACCTTGCCAAATTTGATTAGCTACTACTGGGCAGCAAATATAGCCATGGTGATGAAGTGGGTATTGAGGCAGTGGTCAGTGTGGGAGCCCCATGGAAGGATACTTACCAGCTTCGGGGTATTATTGACGGTGCCTCTACAATTCTCGTCAGCCAGGTACCCCACAAGTCCAGTAGAGGTGCCCCCCCCCCCCCCCCCCCCCCCCTGGGGTTGCAGGACAAAGTTGCAGGAAAACTGGGGTTGCTGAAGGCAGGGTGTCGGAGATTTCCAAGGAATTAATGGACTGGGATGGCGCCCCAATAGGAGAAGTTAAGCGGAAGTGGAAGGAAGAGCTGGGGAGGTTGCTGGAGGCTGGGTTATGGGAAGAGTCTCTGAGAAGGGTGAACGCGTCCTCTTTGTGCGCTAGGCTTAGCCTCATTCAATTTAAAGTAGTCCACAGGGTGCATATGGCGGTGGCCAGCATGAGCAGGCTTTTTGAGAGGGTGGAGGATAGGTGTGGACAGTGCTGGGGGGGGGGGGGGGGGGGGGGGCGGGGGGGTGGGGGGGGGGGAGCTGGAGAGTTCTAGGCGGGGGTTCGCTGATGTTATGTCTGAGGTGCTGTGGGTGAAGGTGGTCCCGAGTCCAGAAGTGGCGATTTTTGGTGTGTCAGACGACCCGGGGCTCCAGGGGCGAGAGAGGCTGAAATTTTGGCTTTTGCCTCCCTGGTGGCCTGGAGACGTATTCTGTTGGGCTGGAGGGACCGGGGGCTGACACAAACGGGGGTGTGGGTGAGCGACCTCGCAGAATTCCTTAGGCTGGAAAAAAATCAAGTTCACCTTGAGGGGGTTTGCCCAGAGGTGGAAAACGTTTAGCGACTTCTTCAAGGATAGTTAAGAAGTCAGCAGGGGGGTAAGGGTGGGGACTTTGGGGTAAAAGAAGGAAGGGAGGCAGAGTGGGTGCAGGGTAACGGCAGGGAGGGTGGGGTGCGGGGGTGGAGGTTATTTATTCGTTATGAGATTTCCTGTTTGTTCTCTTTTTGGTTTTGGTTGTGTTTGATGTATATATATATATATATATATATAAATGCCTTAATAAAAACATTTTTTTAAAAGAAAAGGGAAACCCAGAAGCTGGCACGTTTGGGGCAGCTCCAAATCACGAGCTGGGGCAAGCGAACAACGATCACACTTGTCCTCCATGTTGAGGGTTCTGAGGTGCCTGCTGCATAGTCCATGACCGGGATTCTCCGAGCCTCCGCGCTGAAATCACGATCAGCGCGGGGTAGGGGCGTCAAACCCAAGACCGGATCCGACGCCATTCCTGCGATTCTCCGGTCCCCAGAGAATCGCCATCAATCGTTTGCGCGCGGTATGGGGGGAAGCCTATGATTTTGGTGCCGGTCCGCAGTGTGGGCAGTGCAGGACCCCTTATCAGCAGCCTGAGCTGCGAGGACTAATCTGGGGCCCTGCTAGCCCCCTGCGAATCGGAGAACTACAGAGAACAGAGAACATACAGTGCAGAAGGAGGCCATTCGGCCCATCGAGTCTGCACCGACCCACTTAAGCCCTCACTTCCACCCTATCCCCGTAACCCAATAACCCCTCCTAACCTTTTTGGCACTAAAGGCAATTTAGCATGACCAATCTACCTAACCTGCAAGTCTTTGGACTGTGGGAGGAAACCGGAGCACCCGGAGAAACCCACGCTGACCCGGGGAGAATGTGCAAACTCCGCACAGACAGTGACCCAGCGGGGAATCAAACCTGGGAGCCTGGCGCTGTGAAGCCACAGTGTTAGCCACTTGTGCTACCGTGCTGCTCTGGACTTTCTCCAGGTAAGTCCAGAGTGATTTGCGTGCGTTTCTGCGTGGGCATGGGGACATAGCCCCATTATTGGAGAATCCCGGCCCATGTCTCTGAGACATTTAGGAGGGCAAATATCACTACTGCTCTGAAGACAATGAGCTTGGTTCCGGTCTGAGGTCCTGGTCTTCAAACACTCTGTTCCTCATGCAAACAAAGGCTGTGCTGGCATGCTGAAGGTGGTGTTGAAACTTGACGTTGATGTCTGCCCTTGTTGACAGTAGGCTCCCAGGGTATGGAAAATGGTCTACATTGGCCTTGTCGTGGATTTTGTGACAGGGGGCAGATTAGTGGAGGATCTTTGTCTTACAAATGTTTAGTGTGAGGCTCATGCTCTTGTACACTTCAGTGAAGCTGTTGATTGATGGCTTGGAGTTTGGCCTCCAAATGTTTACTCTGGTTCAACGACAGAGGATGGAACAGCCTTGGGTCTGGTCTGCAGGTGGCAGAGGTTGAACAGATACCTATTTGTTCTGTCGTTTTGCACTACTCCAGCAAGGAGCTTGCCGAGGGTGAGATGGAGCATTGCAGTGTTGTGTACTCTGTCTGACAGTGTAACTACTGTTAGAAGGCTTACAAGCTACTCCTATTAGTGACTTCTACATTTCCTATTTCTTATCTCTACCCAAACTGATCCGATAGATTGGTCTTTTAAGCTAAGATCATCGCTCACTCCTATATTCATGAGATCCTTAATTAACAGAGATACCCCACCAGTTTTTCTTAGCTCCCAGTCTTTTTGCAATTTCTTTTTTTTTAACAAACAATTTTATTGAGGTATTTTTTGGCATTGTAAACAGTTACAGATAACAGAAATGTGCAAACATCAATATAAAACCAATACTTCAATCAAACCATACTGCACATGCCCACTCCTCTCCCCTAGACACTACCCGCCTATTTATCCCTCCTACTCTACTCTAATCTCCCCCCTCAACCCCCTCTTGCTCCCCCCGCTGATGTTCACTCTCCCGCGAAGAAGTCGATGAATGGTTGCCACCTTCGGGCGAACCCCAGTACAGATCCCCTCAAGGCGAACTTAATTTTTTCCATACCCAGAAAACTTGACATGTCCGAAAGCCATAGTTAGGTCTTTGGGGGTTTTGAGTCCCTCCATGCCAGCAGTATCCGCCGCTGGGCTATTAGGGAAGCAAAGGCCAGAACATCTGCCTTTTTCTCCCCCTGGACTCCCTGGTCTTCCGAAACCCTGAAAATTGCCACCTCTGGACTCATCAGCACCCTTGTTTTCAGCACCCGGGACATGACCCCCGCAAATCCCTCCCAGTACCCCCTAAGCTTTGGACATGCCCAAAACATGTCAACGTGGGTCGCTGGTCCTCCCCCGCATCTAGCGCACTTGTCCTCAACCCCGAAGAATTTGCTCATCCGAGCTACCGTCACGCGGGCCCGGTGAACGACCTTAGATTGAATCAGGCCGAGCCTGGCACATGTTGTGGTTGAGTTTACCCTACTCAGGGCTTCCGCCCACAGCCCGTCCTCCATCTCCCCGCCAAGCTCCACCTCCCATTTGAGTTTCAGTTCCTCCGGATCATCCGGGAGGCAGAGGGGGTGATTGAGAAGAGTTACAGGGAGGTAACCACACCCAAGGTACAGGACAAGAATAGCTGGGTTACAGTCAGGGGGAAAAAAACAAACAGGCAGACAGTGCAGGGATCCCTCGTGGCCGTTCCCCTTCAAAACAAGTATACCGTTTTGGATGCTGTTGGGGGGGATGACCTACTAGGGGAAGGCCCTAGCGGCCAGGTCTCTGGCACTGAGTCTGGCTCTGGGGCTCAGAAGGGAAGGGGGGAGAATAGAAAAGCAATAGTTGTAGGAGATTCAATGGTTAGGGGAATAGATAGGAGATTCTGTGGTCGCGAGCGAGACTCCCGGAAGGTATGTTGCCTCCCGGGTGCCAGGGCCAGGGATGTCTCGGATCGTGTCTTCAGGATCCTTAAGGGGGAGGGGGAGCAGCCAGAAGTCGTGGTGCACATTGGTACCAACGACATAGGTAGGAAAAGGGGTGTGGAGGTAATAAACAAGTGTAGGGAGTTAGGCTGGAAGTTAAAAGCCAGGACAGACAGAGTTGTCTTCTCTGGTTTGTTGCCGGTGCCGCGTGATAGCGAGGCTAGGAATAGGGAGAGAATGCAGTTGAACACGTGGCTGCAGGAATGGTGTAGGAGGGAGGGCTTCAGGTATTTGGATAATTGGAGCGCATTCTGGGGAAGGTGGGACCTGTACAAGCAGGACGGGTTGCATCTGAACCAGAGGGGCACCAATATCCTGGGAGGGAGGTTTTCTAGTACTCTTCGGGAGGGTTTAAACGAATTTGGCAGGGGAATGGGAACCGGATTTGTAGTCCAGCAACTGAGGTAGCTGATATTCAGGACGCCAAAGCATGTAATGAGGCAGTGGGGAAGGGAACACTGACAAAGGAGAGTATTTGCAGGCACGGAGATGGGTTGAAGTGTGTATACTTCAACGCAAGAAGCATCAGGAATAAGGTGGGTGAACTTAAGGCATGGATCGGTACTTGGGACTACGATGTGGTGGCCATCACGGAAACTTGGCTAGAAGAGGGGCAGAAATGGTTGTTGGAGGTCCCTGGTTATAGATGTTTCAATAAGATTAGGGAGGGTGGTAAAAGAGGTGGGGGGGTGGCATTATTAATTAGAGATAGTATAACAGCTGCAGAAAGGCAGTTCGAGGAGTATCACCCTATTGAGGTAGTATGGGTTGAAGTCAGAAATAGGAAAGGAGCAGTCACCTTGTTAGGAGTTTTCTATAGGCCCCCCAATAGTAGCAGAGATGTGGAGGAACAGATTGGGAAACAGATTTTGGAAAGGTGCAGAAGTCATAGGGTAGTAGTCATGGGCGACTTTAACTTCCCAAATATTGAGTGGAAACTCTTTAGATCAAATAGTTTGGATGGGGTGGTGTTTGTGCAGTGTGTCCAGGAAGCTTTTCTAACACAGTATGTAGATTGTCCGACCAGAGGAGGGGCAATATTGGATTTAGTACTGGGTAATGAGCCAGGGCAAGTGATAGATTTGTTAGTGGGGGAGCATTTTGGAGATAGTGACCACAATTCTGTGACTTTCACTTTAGTAATGGAGAGGGATAGGTACGTGCAACAGGGCAAGGTTTACAATTGGGGGAAGGGTAAATACGATGTTGTCAGGCAAGAATTGAAGTGCATAAGTTGGGAACATAGGCTGGCAGGGAAGGACACAAGTGAAATGTGGAACTTGTTCAAGGAACAGGTGCTACGTGTCCTTGATATGTATGTCCCTGTCAGGCAGGGAAGAGATGGTCGAGTGAGGGAACAATGGTTGACAAGAGAGGTTGAATGTCTTGTTAAGAGAAAAAAGGTGACTTATGTAAGGCTGAAGAAACAAGGTTCAGACAGGGCATTGGAGGGATACAAGATAGCCAGGAGGGAACTGAAGAAAGGGATTAGGAGAGCTAAGAGAGGGCATGAACAATCTTTGGTGGGTAGGATCAAGGAAAACCCCAAGGCCTTTTACACATATGTGAGAAATATGAGAATGACTAGAGCGAGGGTAGGTCCGATCAAGGATAGTAGCGGGAGATTGTGTATTGAGTCTGAAGAGATAGGAGAGGTCTTGAATGAGTACTTTTCTTCTGTATTTACAAATGAGAGGGGCGATATTGTTGGAGAGGACAGTGTGAAACAGATTGGTAAGCTCGAGGAAATACTTGTTAGGAAGGAAGATGTGTTGGGCATTTTGAAAAACTTGAGGATAGACAAGTCCCCCGGGCCTGACGGGATATATCCAAGGATTCTATGGGAAGCAAGAGATGAAATTGCAGAGCCGTTGGCAATTATCTTTTCGTCCTCACTGTCAACAGGGGTGGTACCAGGGGATTGGAGAGTGGCGAATGTCGTGCCCCTGTTCAAAAAAGGAACTAGGGATAACCCTGGGAATTACAGGCCAGTTAGTCTTACTTCGGTGGTAGGCAAAGTAATGGAAAGGGTACTGAAGGATAGGATTTCTGAGCATCTGGAAAGACACTGCTTGATTCGGGATAGTCAGCACGGATTTGTGAGGGGTAGGTCTTGCCTTACAAATCTTATTGAATTCTTTGAGGAGGTGACCAAGCATGTGGATGAAGGTAAAGCAGTGGATGTAGTGTACATGGATTTTAGTAAGGCATTTGATAAAGTTCCCCATGGTAGGCTTCTGCACAAAGTAAGGAGGCATGGGATAGTGGGAAATTTGGCCAGTTGGATAACGAACTGGCTAACCGATAGAAGTCAGAGAGTGGTGGTGGATGGCAAATATTCAGCCTGGATCCCCGTTACCAGTGGTGTACCGCAGGGATCAGTTCTGGGTCCTCTGCTGTTTGTGATTTTCATTAATGACTTGGATGAGGGAGTTGAAGGGTGGGTCAGTAAATTTGCAGACGATACGAAGATTGGTGGAGTTGTGGATAGTAAGGAGGGCTGTTGTCGGCTGCAAAGAGACATAGATAGGATGCAGAGCTGGGCTGAGAAGTGGCAGATGGAGTTTAACCCTGAAAAGTGTGAGGTTGTCCATTTTGGAAGGACAAATATGAATGCGGAATACAGGGTCAACGGTAGAGTTCTTGGCATTGTGGAGGAGCAGAGAGACCTTGGGGTCTATGTTCATACATCTTTGAAAGTTGCCACTCAAGTGGATAGAGCTGTGAAGAAGGCCTATGGTGTGCTCGCGTTCATTAACAGAGGGATTGAATTTAAGAGCCGTGAGGTGATGATGCAGCTGTACAAAAACTTTGGTAAGGCCACATTTGGAGTACTGTGTACAGTTCTGGTCGCCTCATTTTAGGAAGGATGTGGAAGCTCTGGAAAAGGTGCAAAGAAGATTTACCAGGATGTTGCCTGGAATGGAGAGTAGGTCTTACGAGGAAAGGTTTGAGGGTGCTAGGCCTTTTCTCATTAGAGCGGAGAAGGATGAGGGGCGACTTGATAGAGGTTTATAAGATGATCAGGGGAATAGATTAGAGTAGACAGTCAGAGACTTTTTTCCCCAGGTGGAACACACCATTACAAGGGGACATAAATTTAAGGTGAAAGGTGGAAGATATAGGAGGGATATCAGAGGTAGGTTCTTTACCCAGAGAGTAGTGGGGGCATGGAATGCACTGCCTGTGGAAGTAGTTGAGTCGGAAACATTAGGGACCTTCAAGCAGCTGTTGGATAGGTACATGGATTACGGGGAAAATGATATAGTGTAGATTTATTTGTTCTTAAGGGGCAGCACGGTAGCATTGTGGATAGCACAATTGCTTCACAGATCCATGGTCCCAGGTTCGATTCCGGCTTGGGTCATTGTCTGTGCGGAGTCTGCACGTCCTCCCCGTGTCTGCGTGGGTTTCCTCCGGGTGCTCCGGTTTCCTCCCACAGTCCAAAGATGTGCGGGTTAGGTGAATTGGCCAATGATAAATTGCCCTTAATGTCCAAATTGCCCTTGGTGTTGGGTGGAGGTGTTGGAGTTTGGGTAGGGTGCTCTTTCCAAGAGCTGGTGCAGACTCAAAGGGCCGAATGGCCTCCTTCTGCACTGTAAATTCAATGATAATCTATGATTAATCTCGGACAAAGGTTCGGCACAACATCGTGGGCCGAAGGGCCTGTTCTGTGCTGTATTTTCTATGTTCTATGTTCTATTGTTCCGTCTGGGACTCTTCCCCCTTCATAAGCACCTTGTAAATATCCGAGACTCTACCCTCTCCTCCTTCTCCTCTAGAGACTATTCTGTCCTGGATCCCTATTGGCGGGAGGCGTGGGAAGGATGGGACCTGTCTGCGTACAAAGTCCCCGCATCTGTAAGTACCTAAAGTCATTTCCCCTTATCAGCCCAAATTTCTCCTCCAAGCTCCTCAAACGCGCAAAGCTCCCCCTCCAGGAACATATCGCCCACCCTCCCCACCCCCACCCGCCGCCATGTTCGAAAGCTGCATCCATGTTCCCGGGGGCGAATCGATGGTTTATCACATATTGGAGCCCAGACAGACGCACCTCCCCTACGTGCCTCCTCCACTGGCCCCATATCCGCAGGGCCGCCCCCACTACCGGGCTGGTGGAGTACCTGGCCGGCGACAGCGATAGGGGAGCCGTGACCAGGGCTGCCAAACTGGTGCCCCTGCACGAAGCCGCCTCCACTCGCTCCCAGATAGACCCCGTACCCACCATCCACTTCCTTATCATGGCTATGTTAGCCGCCCAGTAGTAGTTGATCAGACTCGTCAATGCCAGTCCCCCCCTCGCTGCAGCTCATTTCAAGCATCGCCTTCTTCACCCGCGGGGATTTTCCCGCCCAGACAAAGCTCATGATGATTTTTGCCAGTCCTTTTGAAGAAGGACCGTGGGATAAAGATCGGGAGGGGACTGGAAGATGAACAGAAATCTAGGGAGTATTGTCATCTTTACAGTCTGCACCCTCCCCCGCCAGTGACAGCGGGAGTGCATCCCATCTCCGAAACTCCCTCTTCATTTTGTTCCACCACTCTAGTCAAATTTAACTTGCGTAACCTGCCCCAGTCTCATGCCACCTGTATCCCTAAGTACCGGAAACTTTCCTCCACCAGCCTAAATGGCAGCTCCCAGTCTATTCTCCTGGCCCCTTGCCTGCACCACAAACATCTCACTCTTGGCCATATTTAATTTGTACCCTGAAAACCGGCCGAATTCCTCCAATGTTTCCAGGATATTTTCCATCCCGGCCAGTGGGTCCGACACGTACAGGAGCAGGTCGTCCGCATAGAGAGAGACCCTATGTTCCACCACCCCCCCTAGTCATTCCCTTCCACCCATTCGCAGCTCTCAACGCCATCACCAACGGCTCTCTGGCCAGCGCGAACAGCAACGGGGAGAGTGGGCACCCCTGCCTGGTCCCGCAATGTAGTCTGAAATAATCTGACATTATCCTGTTCGTCCTAACGCTAGCTTTTGGGGCCTGGTATAATAGTCTGACCCAATTAACCAGTCCCTCCCCGAACCCAAACCGTCCAAGCACCTCCCACAAATAGCCCCACTCCACCCGGTCGAAGGCCTTTTCAGCGTCCATTGCCACCACTACCTCCACCTCTTTGCCCGTCGGGGGCATCATGATCACGTTAAGCAATCTTCTCAAGTTAGCTGTCAGCTGCCTTCCTTTCACAAACCCTGTCTGATCGT